>NC_134031.1:2221764-2538529 GCF_964204645.1 Tubulanus polymorphus
CCTAAACCAGTTGGGACTTGGATTTTTTGAACCAAGTCAGGCAGTTACCGATTTTGAAACCGAATTTACATAGAGTAAAATATAAAAATCTGTTTACAAAATCACTGAACTAACGGTTTACTGAAACAGGAGCAGTCTATTGTAATTGGGAAATGAAAGTAATGCAGATGCTTCCTCGGAATTTGAATTTCGTTACTTCTATTTGGACGCTTTTCCAAGATTTATATAGTTTTGAAAATGGCTCATAGAATTGAGTCTAATTGTCAGTAATCTCTTAGTTTTGAAAATGACTCATAGAATTGAGTCTTATTGTCGGTAATCTCTAAGTTTTGGGAATGGCTTATAGAATTGAGAATTCAAATGTCTCGAGGCCCTACTCTCTTAGTTTTGAAACTGGCTCATAGAGTTGAGTCTAAACGTCACTACTCTCTTTTTTGAATATGGCTCATAGAAATGAGAAAACGCGTCACTACTGGCAGAGTTTTCCTTTGTAATAGTGAGTTTTTCATCTATTGATAATGTAGATCTGATATCTCTTGAAGATTTTATCGAAATCCCTTCGTAATTTTTCTTGTAATGTCGAGCAAACTTTCAAAAATGTTGATTATCCCGCGTGGACATTAGTATAGGCCTATAGTCTGTCTAGTGTTGCCATCTACTGAGAATGTTCAGAATTAGAATCTATAATAATATATTCGATAATACCGCAGCTGCGCCCAGGATGTCGGACGTCTTTCAGGAGTCATATTTTCTTTCATAATACGCATTGTTCGAACTCGTGATATTGAGGAATAAAAAAAAGAACAGAAATCAATAGCGATGAAAAAACATGCAGGAGATCTGCTCACGATTATATATATATATATATATTGCTTACATACTTTTTAAACTCGCCTTTGATTTTCATACCAGTTTTTAAAATGTTTTTGTAAATATGAAGAAAAAGATTTATGAAAAAAAATGATGCAATTTATGTCGTGATTATTTCCAAGAATGAAATCATCGATATACGCCAGTTCTCGACGAGTATCTGTCCCTTTACGGTTGAAGGCTTCGATCTTCCCTGTTCTATAGGTCTCGGGCCTATGTTCTATAGGTTTTTCGTGATTTTAAAAAAGCCTCTTAAGCTAAACAACGCAAAGGCCCCTCCGGGATCATATTCGATTAAACATCCAAGAAGATTTATAGGCTAGTAAGCTTTTCGTTTGTATTTTAATCCCGTTTAAGAGGATTTCAAACGTTTCAGGGCTGGGGGGTGCCATGCGTCAATCTTTGCGGGATTATAATAACTCCTTCAACTGTTTATTATTGTTATCGGTATTATGAATCTACGCCGTTCACAATAGACCCATAGAAACAACAGCTGCAGTTAGACAGATTATCGCCTATACATGCCCCACAATTGCCTATATACGACCCACAATACACCGCGATGATTATAACGTCAGTCGACGATACTGTCAACGCGCCGGAGTTGGCAAGATGGCCGCTCGCTGGGACGTACTAGCTAGGATTAATCGACTGTGAATATGCCTATGGATTATACCCAGCGCGGATTCTACGGGCCTCGATCATCGGTTTGACTCCCGCGCGGTCCGGCGACGCGACGACGACGCGATGAAGAAACGTCGTTTGCTTCTACCTTTCATCTTTGTCTATATTCTATCAGTTTGTCAGTCGCGAGCTTTACTCGGCGTTGCAGCAGGTTAGTCTAGATATACATACATACATTCATAGCATTGAAAACATCTGTTGTATTTATCATTTCCGATCTGTACCTCATACATCTATATATCATAAATACATATATTCATTGCTCTTAATGGTTTCGTAAACACTTGATACTAATTTCAAGAGCAATTCGACGACCGGGACCCGAAATGCTCAAAAGTTGGTTACGGAGTTAATCGGTCGATAAATGTCATTTTGACTATTGAGATTGTTACCACGACGTTCGTCGGTAAGCAGATAAATATTGAATTTCTAACCAGATTTCCAGCGACCGGACCCCGGGATCAATAGTTAAAATCACAGGGTTCCTACAAAACCTTGATAACTAAACGGAAAATGTTTTTTTTTAAATGATTGGAATTCCATTAATTTGAAATGAAATGCCAAAAAACTCCTTTGAAACTCTTTTTGTTTGAAGAAATCAGCAAGTAGAAATATTTGTAGGAAGAACAGTGAAAAACTACTTCTAAATCAGTAGAGTTGGGGCCAGGCGCCAGTTGAACAGTTGTGACTTAAGTCCAAAAGTGGTCTTAAATGTTAAGATTGGTCTAAAGTTGTTAGATTGGCTATAGAACTAAGTTGGTATTAGACTGGTCCTAGGCTATGTTTAATCCATGACTGTGCAACTGGCCCCGGGATTTGTGTTTAACCCAATTGGGCAGTTATCAAAATAGAAACCAGGTATAATGGTTTATAGGATAAAGATATGCTTACAAAAACCGACGAATTAATGGTTCCGAGATAAACAGTAGGAGTCGACAGTAATTGGAATTGAAAGTGATGCGGACACTTCCTCGAAATTTTTGAAGTTTTCTCTTTTAAAACACCTTGAAAACTCGTTATATCCAGGAATGGCCGATCTGTAGCGAGCCTGAATTAATTCATTTTCAATTGTTTCCTTTCGTCGCGAGTCAGATTTTAACATGTTGACGATCTCTCAATATTGAAATAGTCTCGTGTATTATATACTTGTATTGTTCAAGAGTTTACCTTGATATTATATTAATGGGCCAAATATTACAACATTTCTAGTTCGGTTGAACGTGTATCGTAAAGAATGTGTTTAACTTATTAAAGAATAGGCTTTTAGGACCTTTTATAGGCTATCAGTGCAGCCAACATGGAAAGTCATACAACGCTTAGTTATAAGATTTTGATCTTGAAATAGGAAATTGTCTTGTCCATTCAGTTAATTGATATGATTTCTTGTGTGTCCCTTATAAACCAAAACACGTCGACATGTCAAAAGTATGTTAATTCAGTATGTCTTCCGACATTGGAATCCGTTGAAATCAGTCTTCTGACGAGTAGTAGGCCCTCCAAACTGGAGGATTTAGTTTTCGATTCCTTTACGGGAGAATTGGAAGCCTTAAACCCCGGGGGTTTAAACACAAGCTGAAAATCGGGTTAGTATCCATTGGTTACATACAGCAAACACATTTCAAAGAAGAAACCTTGAAACAGGAAGACCAATTGTCATGGGTTGGTGAGGAGACCAAATCGAGAAGATTGAATGTCAGAAGACTAAATGTCAGAGGACTGAATGGGTGGATTTTGTTGATAGTATATTAAGTGTTGGTATTTCAGTTGAAATTTCAATCTGTTTGTATCTAGTTTTAATACGGTGGGAGGATGGAGGAGGAAGGAGGAGGGAGGAGGAGGGTGTGTATATATTTGACTAATGATAGATTAACGCTTTTTCATGGAAACATATGTTATTCACCATATATGTATATATAGAGCAGGCACCCAGTCAGGCAGGCGTGTGCTGGGTATCCGCAGTCAGGCAGGGGTGTGCTGGGTATCCGCAGTCAGGCAGGCGTGTGCTGGGTATCTGCAGTCAGGCAGGCGTGTACTGGGTATCCGCAGTCAGGCAGGTGTGTGCTGGGTATCCGCAGTCAGGCAGGCGTGTGCTGGGTATCCGCAGTCAGACAGGCGTGTGCTGGGTATCCGCAGTCAGGCAGGCGTGTGCTGGGTATCTGTATCTGTATATGTATTATATTTTCACCAGTATAAACCTGTAAATTAATCATATTTCTCTTGAAATCGATTCTGTCATCGCCGTTTCACGGAAACGTTAATGACGAGAGCGGACAAAAATCTAACGCAGCACACGCGCACCCGCATTGTTTCAGAATTTTCTTATCGTAATAATCGAGTTGTTTCATAAAATCATGCCATGTATAGGAGGTATCAATGTATTTAAACATTATTGTAATGGTTTTTAGCGTCAACGAATGTTAAAATTGAAAAAAGTCTATGGAGACTAGGCCTACGCGGAAACTTTGATAGAAATGTAAACTGGATGAACCGATATAGTTGATTAACGATGATATATATGTTGCTAATAGTGATGAGAGGGTATGTGCCTCGTGGTTGATGAGAATTGGATATAAATTACACGGAATTGGATCTGATAATTTGTATGTGACCGACGCAAAGCGCTGAACGCTACTTGGCACGATTTATAATTACTAAAAGCCGTATGAATTCCGACCAAATAATATATACAAATAATATATATATATATATATATATATATATACAGCTTTCCCAATTACCAACGTGTAAATAACTGTCATGTTAATGCTGTCAAGCCGGCCTATTATGAACGCTTAGGCCTAGTAGACACGATGAAATTTCAAGAATGATACATTCAGTAAATCTCGCCTAATTTGGACCAACCGGGACCGGAAAATTTGGTCCGAGGTATTATAGGGAAGTTTGAGTTAAGGATAGGAAAATGTATGTTAGGACAGAAAACTTATTTTGTTTTCTCCATGTTGGTTAAAAGTCAGAGTTAGCCATGTCCAGGTGAGGGGTAAGGGGAGGTTTACTGTAGACATTTATGTGGCAGATAACCTTTTCCACTGATGCCATTTCAATATAGGTACAAACATATTTCCTAATTTTAAGTCGAGAAGATATGCAATATCCGTGTAAGATGAATAGCAGAAAAATCCAAAAATAATTCAGCCAAAGTTATCAGTTTTTTTGATAAAAAAGTCCTGTAAAATTATAATGTATCAGTACACCTGGTGATAGCTATTAGTCCATTGCTGAAACATTGCTCAAATATATTCTATTTTACTCAAGAACTTTACGCATTTGGCTGAATTATTGTGAGATTTCTCTCTTAATTTATAATTTTTCGATGA
This sequence comes from Tubulanus polymorphus, assembly GCF_964204645.1. NCBI lineage: Eukaryota > Metazoa > Nemertea > Palaeonemertea > Tubulaniformes > Tubulanidae > Tubulanus > Tubulanus polymorphus. The sequence goes on from NC_134031.1 coordinate 2,226,654, forward strand.
ATAAAACTTGTTACTTCTCGCTGCTGTTGAGCTAAGATAGTATCGATGAAATTCCAGATTTTTGAAAATTTAATCGTTGGAACTTGAAGGTTTATAAAAAAGCACAATAATCTTTTATAATGATAATAATAATCAGTTATATCTGATCATTTAAAGCGATTAACCTAATCCGTATATCAGATAGACAGAATAGACTAATCTGTATATCAGATAGACAGAATAGACTAATCCGTATATCAGATAGACAGATTATTGTCATGGTCGAATTGTTACCTAGAAAATGACCCAAGTCAAACAAGGGTCATATATTTGTAGACTCGTTTGAACTGTTTGACTGAATATTCGTAAATTATGTACTGAGACATGTCAAAATTCACCCACCATAAAAATCATTATACCACAATAGTTATTCCAGTCACAAATCACTTATGTTCACATTTTTTACCTTGGCCAAACTTGGTCCATGGTGCTTGCCATGCCATAAGGGCCTAGCCTGTTTGACATGGTTCAAATTATTGTTGTGTGAATGCTTATTGGTTGTGTTCGGGAGTCGTCTCACTTGCCACAGCATTGTTACATGTGAACATGCTTTCTTATTGGGCACATGTCCCAACCCGTTCGATTCGGGCAAAATCATCTCCAAATGGTCGCTGTAATAAAGAAGATCCATTAGTTTTGCGGTGTTATCACGTCTAATGACACACAGTATTCTAAGCCCTTTAACCCCTATGCTATATTTTATTGCATTCAAGATACAGCTGATCTGACAATTATACTGTGACATCGTACAACTCAGTCTATCAAAAAGCGCAGACAGATGATCTTTCCTCGGCAGAGTCTATTTCATATGTCAATAGACGGTGTTTGTTTTGCTAACACCGGACAAACATCGCGTGCGTTCCCTGAGCTGAGTTTAGCATGGAAGGAACAGTGGTATGAAATTGATTTCCATATATTGATAGATATGATGATGATCTGATATGTTCAGCTCTTTCTGTCATTGATACGGTATTAAATATAGATTGATGATAGATAGATATTGAACTGTTTACTCTGATGACCACCATTAGTAAGGGTGGATCTAGGATTCTTTGAAGGGATAGACCTGAAAATTGGAATTGGAAATTAGTTTGAATAGGGTAGATTTGGCAATGCGAGGGCTGTTAGCTTGAACATTGGTGGGGGTTTCTCGTGGCCTTCCTACAGTAAATCTAAGTCACAAAGGGGCTTTCCGGCTCTTATCATGGTCTATTTGGTTTCATTCTTTATCTTTGTAAAATTTTATTTGCAAAAAGATTCCAGGTTATTTGGGAGGCACATACAAATTAAGGAGGTAAGGGGCTGGACCAGTCCACTACCCTAAACCCGCCCTTGAATAGTTTGAATAGACTAAGACTCTTGTTTGATGGGTCTCGTGTTAGGTTTCCAGGCGTATTCTGTACAAGAAGAGCCACAAGCCGTGCTAATAACGTCCTCAATGGCTGAAGGATGAAAAACTCTTCCAACCCCGAGAATACTTAGTAGAAAAAACCAATATCGCTGGAAAATTGATCGATGTTCACACATCTCTATAGGGGTTCTGGGATACTGTACGTGTTAAAAAGTGGCAGGCAGCCCTGGCAAGCTGTTACATGTAGCGGATGTATGGATTTTTCCTGGTCGTCACACTCCTAGTACTGTGTTATATTGAGGCTACCCCAGCCAGCCGGTTATATATAGCCACGAACACACACAACGACCAACATATGTCATTTCAATATCGAGTTTTCTATATTGATTTCTGATATGAGAAAAACATGAGGCAAATGACATTACTGGGTCATAGCTGATAATTTAGTTTGCGCGATGAAAACATCACGAATTATGTCAACTTTTTTTTCTCGAATAATATCAACATTGTTTCCTGAATAGTAATATGGTTATAGTGATTCTGGTTCACTTGAGTGCGTAGAATAGTTACGCGAGATTCGCTCGAACGTTTAGAAATAAAAACCTTCGAAAGTCGGGAAGTAGTTTTTCGTGTAGATTTCTTCTTTTTTTTTGCTCTCAGATTTTCAAAAAATGAGAATCAGGAACCTGTTTTTAACAAAAATTTGGTACACAGCCACGTGGTGACATCTGTCAGAACGGATGTCGGTTTTGCTCGTGAAAGAGGATATTTTGTTCTTAGCGCTATAGTCTAAAGTGACCCTGTTCCTAACGGAGCTTTTAGCTTTGATATCCATAGAATTACAGCCCTATTTATTCAATACATCGCCTGGGTATAATATTAATAGCACTCACACCAATCGGTGTCTAAGCTTAGCATATTCATGAACAATGATGATTATTTGATGAAGTTGATATTATTTGCTGGGCGTACGAGGTGTGAGAGAGCTTATATTTATATTTCATTAACTACCACTGCGGACTGCCAGCGTGCAGTCTGTCGATCGAATAAACTCTTTTCAAATATACTGCGTCATATCATCATCATCATCGGCGTGGTTGATTAGATTAAGGTCTCAAACGGCGCCGCGTGATGTCATTCTCATGTCGTCTCCGTCGAGACCGATTGACCATTTGAAATTCGATACGCATACTTCATATCAACAGTCGATTCATTCAATTCTAGTCTCATCTTAGCTTTCAATCAGTATCTTCTTCTCGGGAAACGAGATCCTCCATTGTCAGCGTCTCGCGGCAGAATCTGATTTCGCAGTTTGCCTTTGATTTTAGTGTCTGATCAAGAAAACACCGGAAAGAATTGAATAAAACGCCTTCTAAGGCTAAACAAAAATGATACCTTGTTTCTCCGCAGCGGCCGGGTCATTTTTGTAAAATATGATAAAATTTGTAAACAGTTCATTTCTATAGCGGCCGGGTCTGTTATGGTAAAATTGATCACGATTTAAAAAAAAGTAATGTATAGTGTAGATAGGCGGCCGGCCGGGTCAACATTTAAGCTCAGCAGAGCGGAGAAACAAGGTATCAATTTTTTTTAGCCTAATGAGAGATCAGACATTTCTTTTCATATTTTAGTACCCCAACAAAAAATGATGAATATATATTTTTTTTTTGTAAATTACGCAGCCCATCAAGTATTTTGGCCCTTTTAACGAGAAATTTGACCCCCACCCCTTGCTAGATAACGGCTATGCCCGTGTCTATGTAATTTAAAAATGACAAATTCAAAGTTTCGATTGACGAAGCCCTGGCGTTCAACGAACAATGGGGGTTTAATATATAACCACATCATTGTTGCCGCAGCACCTAAACCAACCCTTCACGCAGTACTTGAACAATCATTACTAGCCGCGGAAATAATCGTCGTCGTAATTTCTGGTTTTAAAAAGACACAGCTCGCCGCGAGTTAAGAGCAATTTGTCTGGTAAATAATTCCTACCGCCCACTCAGCAGATCTGCCGTACCCGGAGGTACTCGTACAATACTAGTTTAGTTATTTTAGGTGTCATCCATTTGCATTAGTCATTGCTGGTGATCTGTAAAACTCTTCTGAAATGTGTAGTGGCATTCAAGTAAATACTAGGACCCTCTCTGAACCTTACATTTGCCTAGTTATATATGTGTCTGATTGTAAAGGTTAGGCTTGTTCCTACAAACATTTCAATATAACAGACGTGCAATGTTTATGAATTTTTCGCCTTTTTCTAGAAGGAAATGAATATATCCAATATTAAAATCTATTTGAATTATTCAGTGTTTATTGTTGATAAGAGATTTAAAGAATGATTTTTTTTGGGGGGGGGGATTATGATGAAAACGTGAAGGAGGACTAAAAGAGAATAATGTTTTTGTAAAAATTCCAGGTAGTGAATGATAGTTAAAGTAATTTTTAAAATGGCTTTAGTCGTTAACACTTGTAGGGATTTTTTTCCTGACATTTATATTTGGGTGTCTGAAAATACTGAATTATTTCTCACATAATCTGGCCGCGTATATCGGAATTTATGTTAAGCTAATAATGAGTGGGTGTCTGAAATACGCTGAATATCTGTGTCAACTTGATCAGGTCAATGATTTTGTTTCAAATAACACTAACTAGCGCCCAATCCCCTCTAAAAACTCATAGTATAATATGAAAGTTTCCAAAATACAATTGAATGCTTTACAGGGAAATAAAAGAGAGGGACAACAGGAAAAAGAGAGAGAGAGGGGCAGGGAAAGAGCGAAAAAAGAGAGAGCGGAGAAAGAGACAATTAATGAAGGAAAAGAGAGAGGGAAAGAGAGAAAAGAGAGAGGGGAATGAATGACTTGGAAAATATTGACATAATTTGATTAAAAAGTGTTTACTTTAATCTATTTATTGAAGATTGAAGATTTGAAGATTAGAAGATTTTCTTGTAGATGATTTTCAATGCTTTATCCGCACACATATTTCATTGTGGTTATTCAACTATTTACACGTAGTGTTATCAGAGATTCTATTGCATGATGTTTCACTGATGATAACGACATTGTTTTAACTATTGAATCTGAAAACAGCTGGCGGATCAATAATATAGATCAATCATCAGATTCTCTGATTGTCCTCCTCGGTGGCTGTCATCATCTGTTGGTATTGTGTGTGCGCGTTCGATTTTGCAATCGAAAAATCAAGAAACGTCCATTTTTGATGTCGCGATAGCGATGATGATTATTATTCTAGGAAAAAAAAATTGACAGTGTTCAATGTTAAGTGCTTTAGACATTCGCCTCGTAATTCGCCTGCAAACCAATTTTGGAGAAAGATTTATATATTTAGGTGAATAGACTGATTTACCGATTAGAATTACTGATCAAATGATACATAGTAACAAGATTCAAAGCCACTTAATACTAAGAAAACGAAATTTGTTAAACATAAAGAATTAAAATATACAACGTTTTGGGCGTCATCCTCAGGTCTGCATGTAATGAATTTTTTTTAAAGTTCACTTAATTTTTCTTTGGTAGAGAGTTCAAATAGTTGAAAATCCATAGAAGCAAAATCAGTACAAATCTCATTTTCTAATGAGTATATATGAGTGTATTTGTACTCATATATACTCATAAGAAAATGAGATTTGTACTGATTTTGTTTCTATGGATTCTCTTAATCCTATATATATGTTTGTATGTACGTACGTACGTATATATATATATATATATATATATATATATATATATATATATTAATGTGACTATTAATTATATATCTCTGGTTTGACCACCAGGCGGCAGCAGCAGCAGCCGCGTTCAAATCACAGCCATTAAACTCAATAATTCGCTTCGAAATTTAATTCTACGAAGATGGATTTCGACGAAGAGCTGCGTCTTATCGATCGAGCTGTTCGACCTTGACCTTGTCACCCGTAATTAATTCGAAGTATTAAAACCCGGGTAGATGTAGATCAGTTCTAGTTCATCCTATCGATATGTTTGTCTAAGTCTATTTTGAAGAGAGGGCTGGTATTTATTGTGTCGTGTAAATATACACGTTTGACGATAAGTACTCGACGCGCTCGAAACATTCGACCCCGAGGCGCTTCTAAATCTAGAATGAGCTTCGCACTAGATATGAAACCATAAAAAAAGATACAATAAAGTATCGAGATTACAAGTTTTAAGTAGATATTAAAAAATTATCGCGCTTCGAATATTTTTCTTAAGAAGTCAATTTTAAGGTTTTAGGAACGATACATGCTAAAATTAGAGGCGAAAACTAGAAACGTCTTTTCACGCGTCATTCGGGAAGCCGCAACCGAGAATTATAACAACATTATAAATTTCGCGTAGACATCATCGGCTGATATCAACGACGGTGACGTTTTAGGTAATCTATCTTCGTATTCATTTTCGTCTCGTTATTTCCGAGCCGAAACAGGTGATTAGCTTTTAATTGTCGTTACCGCGGCAACAAATAACAAATGCGCTTGTTGCTCGTAGCAGACGTATTTCTGAGTCGGGTTGACTGCAGACGTATTTCTGAGTCGGGTTGACTGCAGACGTATTTCTGAGTCGGGTTGACTGCAGACGTATTTCTGAGTCGGGTTGACTGCAGACGTTTTCTGAGTCCGGTTGACTGCAGACGTATTTCTGAGTCGGGTTGACTGCAGACGTTTTCTGAGTCCGGTTGACTGCAGACGTATTTCTGAGTCGGGTTGACTGCAGACGTATTTCTGAGTCGGGTTGACTGCAGACGTATTTCTGAGTCGGGTTGACTGCAGACGTATTTCTGAGTCGGGTTGACTGCAGACGTATTTCTGAGTCGGGTTGATTGTAGATCGGTTTCTCAGAATTACACGACAGTATTTCCTCGAAAATCCTGCGCAAGATGAACTACAACGTTGTCAATTTACGCTATTAATCAATTTACTCTAAAGGGAAAATTGATGAATTTCCTAGTATCCACCTATTATCATTTTGCTGCTGAATTTATCCACCTATTATCATTTTGCTGCTGAATTTATCCACCTATTATCATTTTGCTGCTGAATTTATCCACCTGTTATCATTTTCCTGCTGAATTTCTTTTTCGCAATATTTTCAATGTTTTGATTTGAAATTGTTTTTAACGATCTCGCGACCAGTTTGCCAAAGGGCCTCGTCCTCTTTTGCGATCTATTAGAACTGTGTTTGCATTGAGAGACTCAACCTCGGTCTGAGTACCTGTTATTCTACACACCTTCCATCCATCATAACATTACTAAGACCTCTTGTAAAGACTGTATATACTGTAGGAGTTTTAAGGAGGAACGCGGGCGGTTCGAGCTCATTTTTATTCTTTAGCCAACATTACTTTTAGTTCTATTGCATGTCTTAACAGTTTAAGACGGAAATAATTACTCCTTGATACTCCTTGATCATACCTGACAACCAACACCAATCTTAAAATCTAAGCCCGTCTTTTACTTTCCCGGGATTAGCGGTAAAATGTTCATGTAATTGAATGAAAGACCAGTGAGGTTCTGATTAGACCAACATTAAAGCATTAATAGAAAATCCGTTCGGCACGCGGAAGCCCTGAATACAGGCGCGTTCACCTTTGACATTTGAAACAGTGTCGCGCAGTCGTAGGTTGTCGTTTGTCGCCGAGATGTGTTGGTTACTGATGATCGATACTGAAAGCAGCTCACATCTTTTACGATGCCCTGCGGGGATTTTATACCCAGCGAGAGCCGAGCGAGTACAGGGACCTATAAACCTGTATTGCTTTTATCTTAATCAGCTCAATACACGTTCAAAATTCTTCTCGTTATGAAAATTGATTTTCGCAGATCGAATTTCTGCCGCAGAATTTTTACATCCATGTTTACATTCACGGCGCTCTCTCTCTCTCTCTCTCTCCCTCTCTCTCCCTCCCTCCCTCCCTCCCTCCCTCCCTCTCCTCCCTCCCTCCCTCCCTCCCTCCCTCCCTCTCTCTCTCTCTCTCTCTCTCTCTCTCTCTCTCTCTCTCTCTCTCTCTCTCTCTCTCTCTCTCTCTCTCTCTCTCTCTCTCTCTGCATGTTGAGATGGGATTAAGGGATGGTCGATTTCTTATTCGTAGAGATTTTTGACGGGAAAACGTTCTAATCTTCGGATGAATATAAATTTTGACATGAAAAATTTCAATAGACAAAAAGTTCACCATCGCATCGCGTAAACAAGTTCAAGGAAAAATTATCAAAGTTCGCAAAAAAATTGAACTTAAAGATTGTCTATTTCTGGGTTGATTTTTAGTTTAGGAAATATCCAAAGGGAGTGCTGGTATCAGTTGCTCAAAGAGTTATTTGGGTTATCTGGTGAACAAATACCATAGTTAAACGCTGCAATTTCAATTGTCGCTATGGCATTAATCCACGAGTTAGTTTTATAATTAGAAATACCAAATGGAGTGCTTGCTATCTGTAATGAACTGTAGAGAAGTGTCATCTCATTTATCAGAGGTCACTGCGTTACGCGGAAACCACCGATGATTGGCGACCATCCTGATGAGAACTATCTCTTGAATCTTATTTCGACGATCTCGTTTTTCTTTCTAGGAAATGACGATTCGGTTATCGATAAAATCGCGAATGAAAATAAAATCAAGGAATCAAGGCGCGACGGTGGTGATGGTGGTGGTAAGTATCGGTGTGATTTTTCCGATCTGTCTAATGGAACATTTTCAGGGCTGGATCCAGACGGAAGCACAAGGAGGTCCAGACAACACCTGCCGCTCCAGTCACAATTTTCCCGTGCCCTGTGTTGAAAATACAATGGCGATATTTTTCAGGGAACTTTTTCGACCCATTTTCCCGTCCATCAATTGGCCAGAAATTGTATGCAAAATGCACTGAAATTTCAGAATTTTCTAAGCCCTTGTTTTGGCTGCGTATATATTATATTTGCCCTTTTCATTTCTTTGTGCTCTTGACAAAGTCTGCCCCTGATTTTCTTTTCCCAGTTTTAAGAGTCTGTCCATCGATCTCTATTTGGAATTAATGCCACCAATCTCCTATCAATCCAGGTCATTTATCTTAAGAGATCTAATGTCCACCTCCACTTTAACCGCACTGCCGTCGTTCAGCACTCCGATTACCGGATCCCGGGAAAATTTTGTCCTTGAATGAAAGATATTGGCTGCCATCACGCGATGGAAGTAATTCTTATTTCGCTGTGAATTCAAGTCTTGAACCCTGGGGAAGGTGAAGTCTTGATGATCACTAAAATAAGTGGTGTTTGTAGCTCGTTTTCAATTAAAAATGCACCCCTGCATAAATGAATTGATTGTCAGAGGGAGTACAGGGTCCAGACTTAATGGGCAGGGTCCAGGTTTAGGGGGCAGGGTCCAGGTTTTAGAAGAACAGAATCTAGACTGGGGGGGCAGGATTCAGGTTTAGGAAGTGCTGAGTCTAGACTGAGGGGGCAGGATCCAGGTTTCAACGTGGATCCTACCCCCTCAGTCTAGCTCAGTAATGAGAGCACTGTAAGGCCCCTAAAAAACTTCACTCATTCAATCTTAAAAAAACCCAAAGAGCATTTTCAAAATCTCAGAATTCAAATAGTGATTTTTTCTGTGTCGGTTGTATTTTCAGGTCCGGTCGTAAGGCCACTCGATAAAAGCGCGGATGAAGTTAATAAACAAGCAGAGGAGCCTTCGAATACGCAAGGAGGAGGCGGTGGCGGAGGAGGAGGCGGAGGTGGAGGAGGAGGTGGAGGAGGAGGTGGAGGAGGTTCGCAAACGGTTCATAGACCTCCCTCGAAACCTCAACATCAAAGACAAGATAAAATCAACGTCGAATCAGAAGGAAATTTAGCATTTCTAAGTAAGTGAACTTCCTCATCTGAGGTTTACGAACTCCTCATCTGAGGTTTACAAACTCCTCTTCTGAGGTTTATGAACTCCTCTTCTGAGGTTTACGAACTCCTCTTCTGAGGTTTACGAACTCCTCTTCTGAGGTTTACGAACTCCTCTTCTGAGGTTTACTGCTTCAAAAAACAATTATCGAAACCACATGATAAATCATGCGCTTTGTAGGGAAAGTATACATATTTAACCTCCTCAGTTCGTCTATGCCACAGTGCAGTGTATAAACAGTACTTCAGCATTGGGCATTAATTAGTGATCACTGGGGCAGGGTTAACCGGGCGGCCACTACTGATCTGGAAAACTCAAGGAGTCAAAATGATCTTGAAGCAATCAGGGAAAACATGGGGAACTTGAAATTAAAAAGGGAATTGAAAAGAAGAAAAAAATGAAAAATTCAAGAGAATTTGGTTATTTTCATATGAAATTCAAGAAATTTTGGAATGGGGGAAAGTGGTAGGATCTGATCTGGATTAAGCGATTCTAAACGATTTTGACTCAACATAGATCGCCGGCACTGGTTGTATAGTAACCCTACCCGGGTTCAGTTCCGCGATAGATTGATGATGATATTGTCAGCTCGAATAGAACAGAATGATATCTGTAAACGGAGCTGAACTCGAGGCGGATGTTATAAATTACCGATCTACGGATTATCGAGGTGATTTCCGGTGATGTCAGTCGATATCGAGATACGTGTGATGAATTCATTCCTCTCGAGCTGCTTCTGCCGTGGCTGCTACTGCTGTGGCAGCTAATGTGGCTACTGTGACAGCTACTTTGGCTGCTACTGCTGCTGCTGGTGCTATTGCTGGTGCTGCTGGTGCTGGTGCTGGTGCTAGGCTAGTGCTGGTTGTATAGGGGAGTGAATGCGCCGAGTAAAGTTATTTTATTTGCATGACGTGACTGATAACTCGAAAATAGCCGATAGTTACCAGACTGCTGGTTATCTCTCTCGGGGAAGGGAGGGTGGCAGAGAATAAGATCCCTCTTAACAGCAGTCGTTTAGAGACTCGGTAATGATCGATATCTGCTCCGTGCTAGCGCTGAAATCGTCGTTCTTTTCATCGAGTTAACATTTAATGGGGTGAAATTATTGAATTTAGTTTGCTGAGATTCGGTTGCTTGTATTGCCTGCAGTGATCGCGTTTACACTATATTATTTTGAACGTCCTAGATTTAGTCTGTTCCATCATAGAGCGGACTAATTTAAACCAACCAAAAAGACCAATCCAGGTCGGTTCTAAGTTTTAGAAAGAACTGTGCATTGATAGCTATTTGCTTTGATAGCTTGTCAATCGTAGTATTAAGTCTAGCTGGAGCAGCGATAATGGCTGAAACATGTGTGAACGCACAGCCTTCATTTCGTCCGTTCATGATTCAGCCGTTCCTGAATGGAGTAACTAGCGATATTGTGAACGCAGCTTGTATGAGATATGCCCTAGGTCTGGGTCTGATACTTCAACTCGTATCATTCTCACTTATGACTATGTGATAATTGGCACATGTGTCACGACATGAAATGCCCCCTTTGTATTGAAATGTGTGTTAATTATATCTTAACAGCTTTTCTATTCTCTATTTTGCAGTTCTATGCGGGGGTCTAGCTGCGTGCGGATTCATCGGGCTCGTAGTCGCCGGCGTTTGTTGGTATAAACTACAGAAGACGAATAAAGCGGCCAGCGACGTCGACTACCCGGCGTACGGCCCGACCGGGCCGTCAAAGGAACGCATGGCGTCTCCCGGTGACCGCAAACTCGCCCAAAGCGTTCAGATGTATCACTATCAACATCAGAAACAACAAATGATCGCTTTAGAAAAGTATGATTTGAAAATTTTGAACTATTGTCTTTCAGTTTGATTGATTATTTGCTGATTTTATGATTAACCATTTCCTTAGTATTCACTAAGTCCTAGAATTGGAATATATCTAAACCTCGTAAAGCTGGATCCACATTCAAATTAAACCCACAGAATACAAAATCAAATAAAGTTCACACAATTATGGAACTGGGTCTAGAGTCGGAATTAAACCCGCACAACTGTGGTGTTGGGTCCAGATTTAGTTGAACCCACACAACTGTGAAACTGGATCCGTAGTCTGACTCTAAAAACTCATTCAAATTTCATATGAAAAAGTTTTGTTTTTGTGTTTAAGGGCAAATGGTGAAATGAAACACGACGCGTCTGATGATGATTCTGAAGAGGAGAATGAGGAGGGAGATTATACTGTATATGAATGTCCAGGATTAGCACCAGTAAGTGATTAAACCTTACCCCTTCAAACCTGCCGAAAAAATACTTCAGAGGACCTACTATTAGCATCGATAGTAATTACCCTAGCCCTAAACGTAATGTAACTGTGTAAATGTCATCTCTCTCTGGAGAGAAGTGACATGCAAGCTACAACTAGCATTACGAGTCACCTCTCACACCAGGTGGAGACAGAGACAATGATTATAGATGTCTTGCCTAGGGAGAGTACAGTAATGCGTAGGGTTCAAACCGATGACTTGGCATCCCAGATTCTAACCACTCACTCTCCCACACGCTGCTCCTGTCCTGCCCTCGATCGTCGTATTAATTCATTTCTTATTTCTTTTCATTCGTAGACGGGCGAAATGGAGGTTAAAAATCCGCTATTCAGCGAGGACACGCAGGGCAGTCCAAACGGTAACGGTAACGGTAACGGTGGCGATAAAAAAGACAATTCGCACGAAGGTGGTTCCGGATAACTAGAATTAGCGTAGGATAAAAATGGAAATAGTGAATTAATTAGCGATAACGTCACTGACTGACTCACTCACTCGTGTGAAGGAGGAGGAGGATGAGGAGAATGAGGAGGAACAGACGTACGTCAGACGCGCAATTGATCCACGATTACTACAATAATCTATTATACATATACATATATTATATATATGAGGAAATGTGTCGAAAAAGTAATAATAATTATGTTGTTATGTCGTAGAAATTTCAGGGGAAGGGATGGGTGGGTCATCGGGGGCCGGGATAAAACATCAGAGTCGTTTTGTAGCGAACAGGTCTTTTATTTTTCTCGTTATTTCTGTAAATGTATATATCACATCGATTATTCGGCCTACATGAGTAGTAGGCCTACACCTACATGAGTAGTAGGCCTACACCTACATGAGTAGTAGGCCTACACCTACATGAGTAGTAGGTCTACACCTACATGAGTAGTAGGCCTATACCTACATGAGTAGTAGGCCTACACCTACATGAGTTGTAGGCCTACACCTACACGAGTAGTAGGCCTACACCTACACGAGTAGTAGGCCTACACCTACACGAGTAGTAGGCCTACACCTACATGAGTAGTAGGTCTACACCTACATGAGTAGTAGGCCTATACCTACATGAGTAGTAGGCCTACACCTACATGAGTTGTAGGCCTACACCTACACGAGTAGTAGGCCTACACTTACATGAGTAGTAGGTCTACACCTACATGAGTAGTAGGCCTGCACCTACATGAGTAGTAGGCCTGCACCTACATGAGTAGTAGGCCTATACCTACATGAGTAGTAGATCTGCACCTACATGCGAAGTAGGTCTACACCTACATGAGTAGTAGGCCTAAACCTACATGAGTAGTAGGCCTACACCTACATGAGGGTAGATCCCGTACTGTGAGAAAAACGATCGATTGAAAATTGATACGTAATTTCTGTTGTTATAAGATTCAGGCTCTGTTGTTAACCTTCTTCTAGTGTTTGGAGGGTTCAATAATAATCAAGAGACGGTATTTGGTCTGCCCTCTTGTTTACTTATTGTCGCTGTTTTCAACGTGGTCGTCAGTATCGTATATAGATATATAGTATAAGTATAAGAAAAATTCTAGTCATCAGAAAATGAAAACAAAAAGTCGAGACCATTTTTTGCCGGGGCGACGTCAGCGACAATATTTTTAACAATCACGGACATGAATATCATCGCACGATGGCTTATGAGAATTTCCGGTAAAACTAAAAGTCGAAAATTCTTGGTGAGGTTTGAGAAGAAGTCATTTGAAGTCATCACAATATTTGTCAATGCTTCGATACTGCCTATTAAATCAATGATGTATGAATTGATTTTTTTGTAAATACGTTTAACGAGAAAGAAACTTCTTTTTTTCTGTTGTAAATAGACTCGAGGGTAAGCCTCGAAGAATCAGGAATCTATCGGATTCTCCTCCCGGTGGGCGGCAATTTCTGACCGGGCCGGATCCCGAGGGTCGAACAGTTTCTTCTCCATACAACGAATTGTTTTAGTTCTCTATACGTTAAGCTAGGTGGCGCTCTGAGCGATGATAGTATGATTTCCCCGTTCTTGCAGATATAGGCAAACACTTATTATTTCGCATCAACTCCATCGGAAGCCTCAGTTTCAAGGGTTCTTACAGATCAGGGAAAATCTGTGAATTCTGGATTTAATTTTCCTTCATAGGATTTCTAATTGGGGGATAAACATTCAAAATGGAAATTCTGACTCATTTCTTGAAAAGTCTGAGAATTTGAATTTTTGGTGCCTTGTTCTTGGTGATGACAAGTGGCACGAACAACCTCTTCAGAAGACACAGCCCTTACTAAAGATATCATAATTCAATCTGAGAACTTCCGGTCAAGGGTCAGGCAAATATTTGGATTTCCTGATTAGTAAGATCCCTCGCGAGAGTGTTTCAACTTAAACTACTATACTTTTTCCATTGACTTTCTCATGAAACTGAACATGTGTGGGTTGGCGGGTATTCGATTCTATTCGATTGTAATTCCTAGACTTACGTTAAATAGCAAAACTCTATAAAATTGGCGTCGTTAAGGCCGGGGTGATCCGGGCTCAGAACTTGCCGCCGTTCGGTTGCGGAGTTTCCCTATTTCAAATGTGACAACGCGCCAGTTGAAATTATCCTACAGTAGACTCGGCTTTACTCGGTTCAGTTCAGATCGTGAATATTTCACTGAAATGAGAATCAGAAGTTTTCTATGAAATAAATTTTAGTCAAATTAGAGCTAAATCTAGAGCCATATATCAGAGTTAAGAGGAGTCTACTGTATACAGCACATTCGTACACGAAAAATGGTTATTTTTATCAGAATTTGGAATATTAAAACAGTCAAACTCGTCTAAGTCGTCATAGCTGGTTGAATCATTATGTTGCAGGCCAGGCTAACTTATATCTCTAATTGTGTGATAGTTATGACTAAAAATGAGAGTAATTCGATATCGAAAACAGTTGTTCGATAGAAAATGAACTAGAAATTATTCCGATTTTGAGAGTATTTCGATAATTTCAGAGCTCTTGAAAAGAGTGAGAAACTACAGTAGTAGTCGTCATAGTTGACTACTCGTCCAAACGACAACTTACTCTTTACCGCAAATTTGACTTATATGCAAATTTTAGACTATCAGCGATGTGATGACTTATCCGATGATGACTTAGTCGCGTTCGACTGTTTACGAAATTCAGTGAGAAAAAAATCATTGCCAACAACGTATGAAATTATTATTATAATCATCGTAGTTGTCTTTGCCAGCTGCGTCGTCGTCGTCGTCGGGAATGAATTTTTTTGCGGCCGCGTCCGTTCGTTCGTTCGTACGTACGTGTGCTATTATTATAATATAGAGAAAATGTGTGAGAAATTTATTATCGACAACAACAACAGCGTGTTATTGTGAAACACATGTTTCTGACCAGCGTTAGTCTGAATACATACGCGCTGTAAATACTCGTGTCGTTATGATATATAAAAGGCTTTAAAAAATCTTGATTTATTGTACTTGTAAAATCTGGTCCGCGATCTCGAAGTCACGCCTTATTCTCGCTTGTTTGTAAATTCGCAGCCTCGAAAATTTTATCTGAAAATATATATATATAGAAGCGTTTGAGTGGTGAAGTCGAAAATCTGTCGAAGTTTCGATCGAGCTTTTGAAATGAAATCGAGAGTCTCGATGAAGTTTGGATCTGAAAATTTTTTTGGCGGACGAGAGTTGATGATAATATACTCATGCCATTCTCGCGTAGACCGGGGTTGTTAGGGGGGTGGGCCGGAGATGTCCTGTGCGGTAGTTGCAGGCACTGGTATGCGGGGATGAGTAGATGTTGTTTTCGACGCGTCGGCTACTCTCGGGTGAAGCTTTCGAAATATTCGTCGCGCAAGTTTTTCGTTCGAAATTCGTTTTCAGTTCATCGTGTTCTCCAGACACCAAAAAATAGACATTTGCGAAAACGCACTAAGTTGCGTTCATATCCCCTGTTTCATGCAATAGAGGTATGCAATGCGTGGAATTCATTCAGTTTTGTCGGTTGTCGGACGAGAATTTGCGCGATAATTATCTTGCGAAAAAATGGTTTCGAAATCTTTGCCCAAACGCGCGAAAAACACCAGTGATATATAAATACATGCATACATACATATAAGAATATATCTATATATTATGATATTTTGGAGCGGGCCACGAAGTGAACGGTCATTTTCTGTGTTCGGTTTTCAAGAACGACTTGTATACGACTCACGTGTACGAATTCATATATACTCAGTTCGAGGCTAGTCAGAAATTGGTGTAAAGAACCTGCAGTAAGTATTGCTTAGCTTTCATTGAAATCGGACGGTCGAGTTTTCAGTTTATTTCGATGTATTAGTTTTAGCTAGGCCGCCCCACCTCGATGGTCACGGATGGTTAACGGATTTAAGTTAAGCCATGAGATTAAGCGGGTTTTAATCGTGTGGATTAAGCTGATCCATTCATTTCGAATCGGGATAGTTAGAAACCGTTCATCTGCACTGCCGTGTCTTAAGATCTTTTTTGTTCATCTGTATATAGTAGTAATCTTTGGTGGGTCTAAATTGGTCCATTTTAAATTCGAACAGACCAAATTAAAAATGTTCTACAATAACGGTATTGGTAGTTTGAACGTGCAGTAAGAGTAAGGCAATAAGTCCACAGGTTCAAACTAACTAAGTAGCTCTTCTCGAGTTTCTGTGTCGAAGTGTGGTCAGATGCACTTCATCTCACAGAAAACTGCCAATATTCTTTATGGCCCGCTCTTGTTGTTGTCATTGTTATCATTAATATTATTATTATTATCATTAATATTATTAATATGATAATTATCAATATTACCAATATATTATATTAGTTTCATCGCGTCATGTGGTACATAATAATGATTCTGTGATTATATTTTTGGAGGGGGGTTTTTTGGAGTAGAGGTCGGCGTCAGTTCGAGCCGGTTTTGGTTTTTTTCGCCCTTTGATTTAATCGTGTTCAAATCGGTTTATGGCCCGATCTAAGCCTAATTTTACCCGATCATTCGTTCTTCGTCGTAGTTTTCGAATTAATTAACCAATTAAGTCAATTAGTAATCAATTAAGATGATTGACATTTCGCTTCGGCGTAATATAGTTTAATTTCAAAATCGTTGGCAAAATCGATGTCTTTTGATTTACCGAAAATTTCTATCATGATTCTTCAGTCAGATTATCAATTAATGATCAATTAAATAGTCAATTGCTTAATTAAGCTGATTGATAATTAATTGATCGATAATTAATCAAATTAATTAATCGGACGAAAGTCAATTAATCTCCATTTATTTATTGAAATTCTCTCTATGAATAATGAGGTTGGATACCTCTCCGTTATTTTTACAAAACGTTCCTGTGATATTTTTTTTTTTTGTACGAATCCATTATTTTCTTCTTCGTATTTCCGCGGGTGATGAGAGAAAAAAAAAACGATTTAAAAGAAAAAAATCCGAAAATGTATTCGCGGACGAAAAATGAAGAATCAATGGCTACGTTTTCCCTAATCGCGTTTTCAACCTGTCGAAATTTCGAGTCAAGTTTCGTTGTAGTTCCGTACTTAAGGGAAAAAAGAACGAGGGACCTATTTATTTTACCAAAACTACGTCTCAACGCTGTCGCCTCCTTGACGCGAAAATAAACCTTATTTGAATAGAAAGACATTCCACAAACTCGATCCACAATCGTTCCACCAATTCGTTCACACTTGCTATCATCGTCACTTCGTATGTTGTATATACACAGTACTAATAATTAGCTTAATTATCATTATTTCATTATGGAAACTTATTTGCATTTATTTCAACTATGCGTTATATGGGCTATTGAGCAGGGGTGTAGCTTGTCGATTTGGTCCTATACTGTTCTCTCGGTTTGGTTTAACCTCTGAACCGGTATGCAAAACGAAGTCAGGAATTTCATTTCGTAAATCGAGGTGACTTTAAGAAAATCTCAGTAATATCGGTGGCTACGCTCCTTTACGAGACAATATACCGATCTCTGAATGAGAAAAAGGAAAGAAACAATAGTTCAACTCTTACTGTTATATCTTAAAGATCTTATGAACTCTTTTCAACTCTTTGATTATTCTTTCGATGATTTTGCTTAGGTTTTAAAAGTTCACGCAGAAGTTTTAACTTTGTCAATGTACTTGTAGTATGCTTGAAAGATTGCCCCGGCAGTGACCGTTATTCGCATCCATGCGCACCAGTCAAAAGCTTCTGACCCATGAACAGTGGCGATTACTATGGTCACCTCCACTGTTATGTTCCCAACGTTTTGTTTTGACATCTAAATGATTTCCCGAAGTATGAAAAACGTGTAGTTATTCTTAACTGATTTGTCCCTCCACAACTATTTGTGTTGAAGCTTTCAGGACTGCTGCCAATCTTCCGTGGCTCCAACATTTTCAATTCTCGGCCAGCGGTGACGTTTTTCAACGGTCAAAAATTCTTTGGTGAATACAAAATACCGACTGAATCGTTTATCGGTCGCGGCTTTGGTGCGCGTGGACGGACGGTTGTAAATTCGTTCATTACGATATATTAAGAAATGTAGATGATGAAATTTGTGGTGAATCGTTTTTGGGAAGTAGTTGCACAAGGTCACATCAGAGTTGTGTAGTGTCGTGTCCGTTGTATCGTATATCGAAATATGAGTAGAGTTTTAACAATTAATTCAATAATAATTCATTCTCAGAGTGGGTAATTTCAGTGATAACATCATTTACTATATCTATACTACACCCGTACAGATCTGTGTGGAAAGAAACCGGATCATTTCTTGTTTATGATTTTAATGAAACTGTTGTTCACTGGACGCGCGGAGATCGAATAGAATCTCTGTCTCGGTCTCCGCCACTTTCTCTCTTTCTTTTGCGAACGTCAGACAATGAATATTCGCCATTTCACTGATAATTATCGTGTATTGATAAAAGAAAATGAAACACGTGTCCGAGAATAGAAATGATGATATTGTATTCAGTTTTTGTCTGCTGTTCAAAAAAATCTGGCATCAGAAATAAAAACTCATGTATATGTATAAACGACTGGTTTAGTATTCGATCTATTTTCTCCAAGGATGTTCGCCTTTTCAGACTTTCAGAATCGAATATCTCCATTTACTTCCTTTTGTCAAAGGAAATGGCTTTGCTTTTAGCGATATATCTTTATCGCTAAATTTCCCAAATCAGTACACGATGAACATACACCCTTATGTCAGAAATGGGCCAGCACTCTACCCGCACTCTTTACGCAACCCGGTCTTTTCCTGGGTCCAGACTTTTACAGGTGTTCTACAGTGATATTGCTGGATTCCAGAAGTTAGATTGGATATAAATTGAATGCAGTCCGATGCTGGCTACGTAGGGGAAAATAACGATAATCTGGTTTCTCTTGTCGTCCTTGGATTTAGCATAACGACTACAAGCAACAACAACGCAATCACGCCGATCATCCCTTCTTGACAGTAATTGCTATCGTTTGACCATCGAAACCGTTAGGTTTTTCTAAATCCATTATTGATCGTCCCGCTGTAAGCAAATTGGATTTGGCAATGACTTAGTTGCGTGTTTATCAATACGTAGAGATGTCGATGGAGTGGGAGACAACAGCTCGTGACTGATGCACAGCCGAGATTGAACACTTATTTGCCGACATCTGGTAAATATGTAAGGAAGTCAAGTACTGCGTACACTGTACTCAATGTACTTTATTTAACAAGTGTCATCTGGACCGGGACCATGTTGAATATGAATTTCAAACCGAATTTGAATTTTGAAGAAAAAGGACTTTTAACGTAGTTGTTTTTGCACACACAATTAGAATTTGCTTTGTTAATGTCTTTCTTATTTATTACAAAATTTTTGTTCCCCGATCCGCTGGTGCTGTTCAGTGGTGCCATATATCATATCTTAACTATCTCCTGTAGCCACATAAACTTTAAAAATCCACTGAGCCCAAAAAAAATTGGCAGAGGCCCTAAAACTGCTGGAAGTGTGGTTTCAAATATTGTCTGGAGTAGATTAAAATCCGGATTAAGCGGGATTGAATGTAGTTGATAAAATCCTTCGAGTTCGAAAATCAACAACGAGATACGAGTCACTTTCCGTAAATAATCTGTTTTATTATATTAATGTTTATATCATCTAAAGCATTATTTGTACAGAATTTACAAAAATCAACACCGCAATCTCCCAAAAACAGATATAAGTGACGTCAAATGCATGACAAACAAAACTGTTTTCTAATTACATTAACAAATTGAAATAGCAGAGAACAGCCACATCTAAATCACGATCTATCCATGCTGCTTTTATCATTATTGAAAACATTTCAAAATAAGTGATTTTAATATGAAATAGTTCTTTGATGGGCTTACATTGACAAAGTTAAAACTTCAGAAGCGCAATTTCCTTTTTAAGTTTATCATTTACTAGATGAAAATTGCTTTTATGAAAATTACATACTAGATATAGACTTCATTTGAGAGGAATGAAATTTCTAATCAATTTAAACTCTGTTCTGTTCCCACGTTGTGTAAACTTTTCGCTCCACATTTAATCGAATTGAATTCTGAATTAATTTTCAATTTAACCAATCGAGGTCGTCATCATCATCATCACCGAAAAGTGGAGGCGGCGGCGGCTGTGGACGTCCATCCTTAAATCAAAAATAAAAGATAATGTAAATCAAAATCAAATTTTTTACAATCTTTTGCATTAAAATTTCGAAACTGTGAATAATCTTAACATCAGACTATTGTTAACAACAGCAGGAAACTACAGCCTGCAATAGCAAAACTTGCCCATGATTACAAGAAGCAAATGCATCTATAAAATTGATGAACTCAAATTACAAAATGAAAGACTTTAATAAAGGGGAGCACAAAAGACATATTCACATAGACATACATGCTTCTAAACGTAAAACCGAAAGAACATTCAGCCGAAAGGGACACTTTTCAATTCTTAGAATTTTTCATTTCAATCTCATGCCAGAACGCATTTAATTGATCTAATAAAATCTTACATCTGAATCGACGTCGTTTGTTGAGGTTTTCAGTTTTTTATCGTCGATAGCAGACGGTTTTTTCTTTGTTGTTGTTGTTGCCTGCCCGACACCGAACGGATCATGATCATCATCAATATCTCCAAACAACGGCCTGAAACAAACATCAAAACTGATCGTCATTTCTCATTTCAATTTATTTATTCAAGGCCTAGCTCTTACTGAGGGTATTTTGAAGACTTATGGGGTACCACACTTCACCCACGTCTCTTTTCCATCTATAGCATTTGAGATACACGTGCTAAGCTAGTTTTCATGATGTTCAGGTATAAGTTTAGCTGCGCAAAATGTCTTAACATTGCTCAGCAAATAGTAGTGCGTTTAGCTGAACAAATCGAACATATCGATCAGCATATGGAGTTGAGATAAGCTGAGCAAAAAGTGTGACCTATTGCTCAGCAGGCAGAAGTGAGTTAAGCTGAAGAAAGCTGAGCAGATTTCTTTTTCACGTTCAGTACTGAGTAAAGGTAAATTTCAAAACTGTCACAAACTTTGAAACTCTGTTGCAATTTCAACTCACTCGTCGTCTTGCGTTTCCAGTTTCTCAACTTCGTTCTTCTTTTTCGAGTCGTTATCGTTCGAATATTTCAATTCGGTAAATAACGGATCGCCGCCCATCACAGAGGACGTTAGATCATCATCATCAGCGCCAACGGCGGACGTTACTTCGTTATCCTTCTCCTTCTCCTCCCTCGCTGCTGTTTCATCTACGTGGTTACTCTTCACTAAATCTGGTTCTAAAATTAGACAAAAATGTTTTCAGAGAAAAGAACCTCCAAAATTAGTTAAAATTAACTTTTCCAATGTTTTTACACCTAGTCAAATTTTGACGGAGAACTGTAGAAATGTGTTGTTTTTTAACTTTAACCCGGGGACTATTTCATTTCATCATCAATTGAATTGATCTCACACCCTTGTAATTAACATACCAAATATCGAACCCAGTTTAAAACCCAGTAGTTTTAGCCTTTAACTCTTGACCAAATCTATCGAGGAAAATGATAAAGGACCGAACTGGACTGCGGGTAGAATAATTTAGCCCGATTCAATATCATCTTACCTCCGTGATTCATATCATCAGGGATGGATTTGACGTCTTCGTCGTTGAGTTCGGGAAGGTCAGGCGGTGCCTCCCTCCACGGTTCCTCGCCATCGGAATCGGCCGGGTCAGTTCGGGTCGGAACGGTCAACGCTTCACGTAAAACGGCCTCAGTTGCTGAAATAGAGACAGCGCAACTATAGGAGCAGGGAACAGGGTTAGGTGAATCCGCAAATGACAATAGTTAAGCGTCAGAAAACTAGTAGACCATTGGAAACCGTCAGGACCCTTTTCAAAAGTGTTTACTTTGCCTCTGGAAGTTAAAACTCGGCCATTTCCAATGTTTTAACCCCTTAAGTCAAATCCGAATTGACAACTACAAGTATGGAACTGGGTCTAGAAGAACTTTACCTTTCATAGCTTCCTCATTATTTTGACTTGACTTCTGTTCCTCATTTTTCGTCTCAGTTTCGACATCTTTTTCTGCCGATGTTTCGGTTACATCCGCAAAATCCTCCGTACCGCTAGTAGTTTGTTCCTGCGCCGGCGGACTTTCGACTGGAACCGCCGGTTTTTCCATCTCCTGCGATGAAATTTCGACTATCTCTGGAATGTCATCGGGAACATCGTCGACTACCGCATCGTTTTCATCCGATTCGGGAATCTCTTCGCGCGTTTCGATGTTATTTTCCTGCGGCAGACTGACTAAATCTACTGTTGTGATATCACTCTGCTGCTGCTGTTGGACTCCGCTCAAAACTTCTGGCAGAGTCGAATTCTGACTCACTAAAACGTCGGGTATCGCGTCTCTCGGAGCGCTTTCAACGATATCCGGAGCGACCTCTACTATTGACGGCTGCTTGGTGAATGATATCGGAATGGATGAATCGTTTGAAGGAATGTCTGCAGACGGATTGTCGTCTGCTATAGCACCGTTTAGTGAAAGTTCATTAACCGCTGCTCGAGTCTCGTTCTGCGGAACGTTAGATATTCGCGGCTCTGGTTCTCGCTCTTCCTCTCTTTCAGACTCGCTCTCATCTTCGTCGGCAGATGCTTCTTCCTCTTCTTCTTCCTCTTCCTCGCTTTCCTCCTCACTTTCTTCTTCCGGTTGTACTACGATCGTCGATGGATCTTCGCCGTTCACTAGTTTTAGAGTGACCTCCTGAAAAAGAGCAGATCCTGAATTGATGAGAGACCAGTAAATGACAGACTGACTGAAACCAAAGTACGACACATACCTTAATAGTATTGAGAAGGACCTGTATTATTCTAGCGCCAGAATACCTTCTATCAGCGGGGAATCGAGCTCTCAGTTGATAGAATACTGTATTCATTATCTTCTTAACCTGCAACATCATAAAACACATAGATATCATAGACTTGTTGGCAAAACAGGGTTCTTAAAGATCCGGGAGTCAAACATTCCCTGGTATTTCCAGATTTCCCTGGACCCTTGAGAATGTGGATCATGAAAGGATTCAACAATTACCTCTGCAATGAGAATATCTCTATTGAGCTCTGGAGCGACTGGAGTTGGAGCAGGAGGTGGAGCTGCACTCGCCGCCTCCGCTTTATGGATAGCGTCATCGCGTTGTTCAACCGCTTCATCTCTCTGCTCAATCAACTGATTGATTCGATCTTCGTAACGTTTTTTCATCGTAGCTGCTTGACCTCGTAGATTATCATACTGTAAACAACAACAGATTACAGTATTTACTCAACAGTGTATTCAACTGAACGGTTTTATAGGAAACTGCCTACAAGTCATCACCCTAGCAGAAATTTAGCAATAAGGGTTGAAAGCATAGACAATCATCATTACTTTGAGATATTACTACAATTGTTTGATAACATTCAATGAATGGTGAATAGAATACAGACACAATGAACATGTTGATGCATGGAATACAGACAGTTCAAGCAGGGGTAGGGTTAAGGATTAAGAATTAAGAATGATCATTGCATTGTTCCTAATTTCCAGAACTTATGATTACGGCTAATGACATCTGTACGATCCATTTATTTGAAAAATCTCAGTTTCAACATGATCATTAGGTAAAATTTCTCTGATTCTATCTCGTGAATCAGCTATGAGAAATCGATCATCTCCTCTATTGATCTGGGGTCGGGATGAGGTTTGTTTTATACCTTATCCTTCCACATTTTGAATTCATCGACCTGACCTTGTAAGTCGGAGACGTGGCGTATACTTTCAGAACGATGTGCTTTCATACCACCCAACTATATACAACATGCAACATGCAACCAGTGATGAAAGAAACACTATGTGTAAGAAATCTATCTAAGTTTTTTCACCATAAGAATATTGAAATATTTTGTGGAATATTGTTGCCAGTTCTTTTTCAACGCTGAATACGAGCTGTAAACTGGATCTTAACTTATGTCTTTACCTTCTCTTCCATATCTTTGTATTTCTGACTGATTTGTTCTTTCTCTTCGATGAGTTCTTTAATCGCTCGCGAGTGTTTATCGTCTAAACTCGTCTGCAGCCGGTCGTATTTACTCTGCCATTCGGCGTTCAATTCCTGTTCGATTTGCGACACCTTAGAAAAACGAAAAATCTGAACATAACTCGAATCATTTCTCAAAAACGGAATGATATCGATTTGGAGTTGAATGTTAAACCCACAATGAAAAACTGAATAGTTTTAAACCATCGAAAATTTGCAAATCTGTCTCCAACTCCAAATTTTGTTTATGATATCTTCTAGTATTGAGGTAAAGTTAAAGATCGAAATTTCAAAGTGACCTTTGAGGTATGAAAAATTCGTAAAAAATAAACAAACATTTATAGGGCAGCTTTTTTCATTGAATATTTTCTGTAAAATAATATCTTTTCTCGAGTGATACTTTAACTAGTTGTTATTTACGCACCTGTTCAGAAACCGTGGAATCGGTTTGAGTTTTATGATGTTTCAGTTTGTTTCTCAAAGTATGAAGTTCGGCCTAAAGAAAACCATACATCTAATACAAACACTTATAACTGTTTTACTTAACTAGATACATGCATCAAACATGTACATGTAACATGCACATGTAGAGTTAGACATGAACATGTTACCTCGTGTTGCGTCTTCTGCTCCTCGAGATCTTCCTCGAAACGTTTCTTTTCTTCCACTGATTTCTTCTTTCTCTCTGCCAAATTCTGGATGACAAAAATATCAAAACAAAATGAAAATTGAACGACGAAATTCCCCAATTCAAAAGTCGAGAGTCAAATTAACGCTTTACCTTTTCGAGAGTGGTGTTCGTTGTTTTCAAATCGGTCATCTCCTCTTGCAGCGTCGTTAATTGCGCTTCGACCGATTTACGCGTTAGTTTTTCGTCGCGTAACGTTTTCAACTGTTCTCCCAGCTTCGATTCTGATTCTGAAAATCGCAATTATCATCACATTTCACAAGTAAACGAATCGATATGATCGTAATCTTACAATTTTCGATAACGGAAATATAATTTTACGGTAAAGTACATGAACTGCGTCTCTGAGTTCTTGAGTTAAGAAATAGAATACGGGTTAGGGAAAGGGCAGGTAATGGTTAAGATAAAGGGGGTAAGTCAAGCATAAGGGGAAGGCTTATAGGATTGTTCCACAGGGTAAGGATATGATTAGGGGGTAGCAAGATTAGAATAAGTCAGTAAGTTAAGGATAACGGTAGGTTATAATAAGGGTGCGTTTTAGGACAAGGAGTAGGTTTAGGGCAAGGGAAAGGATTAAGATAACTGAAGTATAATGGTAAGCATTGAAAATAGGTGGGAAGATTAGATCGAGGATGGTTAGGATTTTTTATTTTTAACCATTGAAATTTTATTATAAACATAACATTAACAATATACAATGGACAACCACAAATCGTCCGGGGATGGTTAGGATAAGGGTTAGGTTTAGGATAAGGGTGTATTGAACGTACCGGCTATCTGTAAACGTAATCGAGTTAGTTCCTCATTACTGCCTTCTTTACTCGTCAGCGTATCGTGCAACTGTTGTTTGATTTCCGAATTTTTCAATTTCATATCGCGTATTTCCAGCTGAAGATTGCTGACCTGTCCG
The DNA here is from genome assembly GCF_964204645.1 of Tubulanus polymorphus. Classification (NCBI taxonomy): domain Eukaryota; kingdom Metazoa; phylum Nemertea; class Palaeonemertea; order Tubulaniformes; family Tubulanidae; genus Tubulanus; species Tubulanus polymorphus. Next base: position 2,252,428 of record NC_134031.1, read on the forward strand.
GTCATATCGGCGAGCTGACTCGCCAGGGACACCTTCTCTTGCTCGAGCTGTAGAACGCGGCTGTGCGTCTGCGTTGTTGATAAATTCATCGATTGATGCCGATCCTCTAAATCTTTATTACTCCTTTCTACGTAACTATAAGCGAGAAATAATCTTTTAACCTTAACACGCGAACACACAAAGTAGTCGCCTGGTTGCCGTCTTTAAATGCTAACCTTTGATTTCGCGATAATAATTCAGTTATTTTGTCGTTTTGTTGTTCAATTTTCTGGCTTTTTTCGAAGAGGTCTTTCTTTAGTCGGTCGTTATCCTGAATGATGCGCTGTAGATTCTGGAACAACATGGCCGTCTCCATGTTCGGCATATTATTGTGTACGGATGCTTGGCTCATTGTGTGCGTGTGAAGGCTATCGACCTGTAGACAAAAATATAAATGTAACGTCATTTGTTTATTCGAAATGAAGCTCCAACATTTATAGACAGCATTTTGAAATACAACCTTATCCATAATTCTATCTAATTTATCAGTGACTTTGCTGATCGACAATCGAACTTCAGTATTCTGTTGTAATAGCACGGGTAGATGTGTCTCAGACGCCGTCGATGTCGTAGGTGGCGCCACTGTACTGGTAGCGGGCGGAGCTGCAGCTGAAATAGTCCAAATGTGCTGGATTACTGGTAGTAAAGTAGCATTTCGCAACAAATTTATTTCACGGGAAAAAACTCAGCATCGAACCAAGATGCTACCTTAATCTAGTAAAAGTTCATTAACATGTATAAAGGAACTTACCGGGGGCCTGTGTTTGATAATACTGCGGAATTTGTGGATTCTGAATGAATGGTTGAACAGGAGGCTGATAGACTGCTAGTGATGCTGATGGAGGCTGCATGGCTAGAGAAATAACAAAATATTAGAGTCGATCTCAACCAACAGCACTGAGTGCCAGTCAGGGTAGCTGAGGTGGTAACAGGTGATAGACTCTTCTTTTTTTTTCTAAATTTTTTTTTTTAACACCCTCAACCTGCTAAGCGCCATGCAGGGCATTATAAGCAGGTTTCGATGTTTCTTTTTCCCAATGGGGGAGAGACCAGAGAAGAACCTTCCACCAAGAAACTCTGTCGCCACCAGGGTTTGAGCCCAATAACCTTGGATTGACGAGACCAGTGACCGGCGGCTTAAACCATTCGGCCACTGCGCCTCTCCTAGGTGATAGACTCGACCTACCCCTACACAGTCAAACTTCACAGAGAACAATGAAACCAGGTCGTGATGATTTGGTGTTTAAACGTACCTTGCATAGGATTTGTCATTAAAGTCGGTGCGAAGATGTTCGGTTGTTGTTGCAATTGATGTTGTTGCAATTGATGTTGTTGTAACTGATGTTGTTGTAGCTGATGTTGTTGTTGTTGAATGATTGGAATCTGCTGCGTGACGACAGCTGGATGAGGATGGACCGGCGCCGCGTGGACCGGTTTGTGAGCGATGTGAGGTTTCGGAGGCGCGGTCGCCACAGGAACCGCCTCCGCGGTCGGGTGATGCTGAAAATAGGTTGAGCTACGCCTAATAAGGTAATAAAAATTCCTGGTTCCATCTGTACTGATTTACGCGTAGTCTAAAATATCTAATTGCTTATTTTTCAAAATTTAAGGAGTTTCTGGCATTTTCTTAAACTTAAAACGAACCTTTAGAAGCATTTTCTGTTTAGGAGTTTTTAAGAAATCAAAGAGTTTAGTTAACGGAAATTACTACTGTACCTGTTCATCGTGTACAGCAGTTGTTACGTCCTCTTCATCTTCACCAGACGGTAAACTCTGAGTAGGTAACATCGCTTGACCCATCTTCGCGATTTTTGTAATCAATTTAGCTTTTTCCGATTTCGGTGACTGTTTGAATGAAAATGAAGAACAGCGTTCTTCAGATGTAACTTATGCCATACATAGATAAATATCGGTACATCTTTAAAGCATTAAAAATTGATAAGCTGAAAAATTGAACTATTTCTTATTTGACTAAATTTCAGGACCCAGTTCCACAGTTCCACAGTTCCACAGTTCTGTGTTAAGATTTGACTCATTGAAAATGAACTAATCTTAACTCAGAGTTAACTCTAACTCAGAACTGTGGAACTGGGTCCAGGGTTCTACCCAGATCGGGGACTCCTGTCCCTTCTCCCATTCTCAATGGGGATTGCCTTGTCTCAAGAGGTTCGTTGTGCCACTCGTCATCGGCAAGAATGAGACATCAAAAATTCAAATTCCCTGAGTTTTCAAGTTAAGAGATTTCAAAAGTTAAGCATTCCTGATATTTCCTGATCTGTAAGAACCCCCGAGTTCTCTACCGCAGTGTGGTTTCTGCTTTGTGACATGTTAATTCATCACGCGCTGAAAATCATCAGCTTCAAAAGCTGTGTAAAAGGCAGATAATATCATCGCAAAACGATACATACCTGGGATAGATGATCGGATAGTGATCGCGATCGTGTTTTCACATCGTCCGAGGCTGATTCCGGTTCTATGTCGACCGGAGGCGTTTCGGGAGCTGGGGAAGACTGCGATGAACTTTCCGGCGATTCTTTCTCTTTTAACAGTTTTACCTGAAAATCACGCGAATTATGAGCAAACCCGCGAACCGGCGCGCGTACACCCGACAAACTCAACTCACCCGAACAACTTCTATTTCAAATATAAGCGTGGCATTCGGCGGTACTCGATTACCGGCTCCTTTAGATCCGTACGCTAAATTCGAAGGAACGATCAACAAACGTTTACTGTTTTTACTCATACCTACAACTCCTTCATCCCAGCCCTGAAAATACAGATAACAAATATTCGACAATTAGATCTCAATGTCTCGCGCTAGCATTACTTCTAGTTTCATGGGTGGATATTAATATAGGTCCAACACAATATTTCGTATGAATCCCACATTGTTAACCCTTTCAGTGTGTCTACACCGCAGTCCGGTGTACGAATCGGTGATAGATTTTGCTAGTACACCGCACTGCGGTGTATTGTTGTAATTAGTATTTATCTCTATTGAAAGATGGCAGTACATGTCAAACACAGTGAAATATTAGTAACTAATGATACACTGCGCTGCGGTGTAGACGCACTATAGTGGTATTCCCGTTATTCAACACACTAGAAGGGAATTTTTCGAAATTTTTAAATTATCTCCAGCACTAGGCCTATAGGGAATTGATAAGTCAGTACTGAAAGGGTTAATGGATTTATTTACGTTATTTGTATCACACTAAAACCATAGGGATTAGCGCAAAAAGGGTTTAAGTCTCAAGACATGTTTTCTTCCTCCGGTAAAAGGTATTTATTCATATTCGAAGCACTTTCGGAGCTAGGACCGTTATTAGATCGGAACTTGCGTACGTACCCGAATAACCTTTCCTTTTCCGACGCGGAATCGGAAAAGTTTATCAGAATTTGTGTTCGTGTCGAAAACGTCGCCGAATGTGAAGTTAACGAGCAGCCAGCCAGTGTAGCGTACTTCTACCGAATCGTCCCTCTCTAAACCGCCTCCTTCGCCGAGCGTTAAATCTTGACCGATCAACGATGAATTATTACTGAAACTCGCTTTACATAAAGCAACCTAAAAAGCGTGGATCAAACGAAGTGAATTAGGACTCGCGATATCGAAAATTTTAAAACGAAAAATCTCGTGATCTTCTACACAGAGAATACACCAGTCAATGTAAATATTTTACACTGATATTTGGGTAAAACATCTCTACCGATCTTTAGAGATTTATTTGAAATGAATCGCTCTGTTTCTCTGTGAAATACATTTCATTTTTTTTTTATAAATCTCTGGGTAGAAGCGTGTCACAGCCACTTTCCACCCATTTACAAATACCCTAAGTTTTCCATATATGATTACACAAAAACCTTCGAGTGAATCAGAGAAATTTATAGACCTAAAATGTTACAATTCATTCATTTTTCATTGAATCACGTCCTGATAAAGAAACATGCCGTCAATAGCGTTATCTGAGTTATCCAGGTTTTTGGTACAATTTGTAAAATTTCCCGACTTTTCCCTGATTAGTTTTAGATTTTTCTGATTTCGGGAGTTTTCCAAATTTTCCAGTTCAGTGTCCACCATGTGTTATTAAATCTTCAATGTTGAGGGTCTTTTGATGAATCAAATGACATCAGTTATATCTACCATCCTTGATTATCAGTCAAAAAGCCATCAGTCACGAAGAGTTACCTGTTTGAGAAAGTCCGAGATATTCTGCTCCGAGGGGAACATCAGCGACCAGTTGACCTGTTTCTCATCGTAAAAGCTTAAATAATTATTTGGTTGCACCTGAAAAATACAGTCGACGAATTATGAAAATGACTATGATAATATTTATAATATCTTGCTCACGATTCACGTTTGAAATGCAGCACTTACTGTGAGAGTAAGGTTGGAGGTTACTCTGGCATGCGTCAGTTGCTGTTGTTTGCTATAGTACAACAGAATCTTGAACTGTGAAAAAACATTCATCAAATTCAGTGTACAAGCAATGGATTGAGACTAGCGAAAGATTGAACCCTTAGGGCGACCACTTTCCGCCAATTTACAAATTCCCCGATTTTTTCATGTTACAACACAAAATTCCAGAGTAAATCCAAGGTCAGTGGCCACCCTGCTTTTTATCAATTTGATTTTGATGAAATTCATGTAGGCCTTAAATGAAATGAAAAGGTTGACTTACATCTTTTTCTTTATGATTAGCCAGAATGGCTGAACCAACTTGACCCTGACTCACGTAGGCACCATTCACTCTATAATACAGTAGAATAAGTTCCTAAATCTGGCAAATATAAAGCTATATATATATATATAAAGTAGCGACGATTGAAGTTTTACTTACAGTTTATACGCATGAACTGCGCAAGCCTTCAATATTGCTGTCCCACCGGCAGCTTGCTCTGAAAATACCCATCATCAAAATAAGCATTTAATATCACGCCAAATCGCGGAATTAATATTACAGCCAGACCCACTCTGCATTATGGTTTTCATATACCGTACCTTGTTTCTTTTTCGGTTGTTTTGGAGCGGTATATGTCAATGATGCGTTGCCACTGGTGCTTGAAGCTTTGTCCATCCCGAACAACGAGTGCAGCTTAGACCTGAAAACATCAATCAAAGATATCGAGTTTCATCCATTGCAACAATTAAAATCATTACTTATACCCAAGATAACGATAAAAACATAGTTTTAAAATACAGATTTTGGCCTTAGACAAAGGGCTAATGATGATATCGAGGATCTTTTACTTTTCTTTTAACTTTTCACATGTTTTTGGAGGAAAGACTACAGGGGCTCATAGATGAAGTTTGGGGCTGAAGTGTAGCTTAGATCACCCAGTATCACGGGTCCTATTCACTCCTAACGTACAACTGGAAAGACAAGCCAACATCATCAGCTGATCATCAGAACAGCAAGAAGAAGGTCTGTCTTCATTTTCCTTAATTTTATGGATGAAAATAAGTATGACAACTAGTTTTGTCGATATACCTCATTCTGCTACTTACCCGCCGGGTGATAGGAAGTCTTGATCGTCGTCGTCCCCTCCGAACATGTTGTTTTAGCCCTGCTTTTTTATGTGTAGGGGGTGTTTTTCTACATGCCAAAAACGAATGCGGAAGTAAGTCATGAGACTGCCGTCAGCTGTCTCCATCTGGCGGCTTAGGTCATACTATTTGTCGAACGAAAACGTCGAGTAAAACTGAGAAGTTGAAATCGCGGATCTGGTCCAACAGTCTAACTCGCGGGTGTAACACCGGGCCGGGTCGGAGACAAGTGCATAAGGAAACTGCGCAAATGAAAAATGTCTGATAGCGATTGTTGATTGTTTTTCCATTTTGTATTTAATTCGATCATCAAGTTCTTAAGAAGTGGGCCCTTAACACATCGTGACCTGGCTCAAAACTGCCGTCCAGCAAGGGCGGTGCCCGGGCTTGGGCACATTTTCACCGGCGCTAAAGGGCCAGTTCCTATTGAAAAAGGACAGATCTTTCTCAATTTTTTTTTCGATAACCTAAACTTAAACAACATTTCACCTATAATTTCATTACGTTAAATCTAGCCTAGTGTGATTTATCTGCAAATATTCAACAAGTTAACCACTTAATACGGAATCATAATTTTTAACAATAGGGCCTACAGATGTTTAAAATTTTCCCCAAAATTTCCATATTTTGAAAAATAAAAACTTGACCTGAATTTTTTGACATTGAAAATTTTAGGAGTTCGTTCGCTTTCCGCCGAGTTCGTCGCGGGACTGGTACTGGATGGTGTGAGATAAAATGAACTTATAGAACAACATTTTTGTTTTTCTACACTTTTGTTTATTTCTCATCTTTTGAGAGCTAAATGTATTTGTATTTATTTATCTTAGTGATTTTCTGATATTGGATTGTATAGAAATAGAAAAATTACGTCCTCTTTCCGTCAGTTTTCAATCGAATAGTTTTGTAAATCGTATATATTTGAAAATAGACAAACCAAAATTCAAATAATCTGCTTCCGTTAAAAGAAAATCGACGAATCCTCCGAGAAAATAATCATTCAGTTCGGACTCTCACTATCATTCGACTACGAATTCAATCGTAGTTGTTCATCTGCTCCTAGCCAGAAAACAGTCGACATTACAAATGAAATCATTTGTCACTTGCAGCTAATCGATGATATTGATTCTATGTTTAGTGGAACGAAATCGTTCATTGAGGCTGGTTCTGAATACCACGACCGCGTGTGTCCTTCGTGAAAACAACCTGCACTGATATCTCGACACCAGTGTCAGAAACAATCAAATAACACTAGCATTTTCGACAAATAATCTTGTAACATATCTTTGAATATTAATTTTCTTTCTTTGGCTTACAGATATCTAACAATTTGGAAGATTGCTTAAAAATCCTTTTTTAAAAATCGATAGTATGCTGCACGAAACCTCTTCAGCGGTATTTCCCGGATACCCTAGGAGAAAAGAAAATAATCAAATCAAAGAATTGTCTGGGTGAACTTTTGACGTTTTAACGCCCGTTTTTTACACGCCAGCACCCTCTTTCTGGAGGTCCGACTATTGTTCGAGTCGCAAAACACTGAATTGTTGTGGGTCTTTGCCCAATATATATATATACATTGCCGCTTATCCACCATATCGGGATATATTGTACAGATGTCAAAAGCAATCAACACCTGTCCGATTGGTATATACGTGTATATAATATACCCCGGAATAAAATCATTGCAGAATAAATTTTCTCTTAAAGGTAAATTGAATATTTCTTGGATTTTGTCTTTTCCCTTCAAAATTCTTCTAATTCAAACTCACCGAAATCATCTTTGTTCTCGAAGGAAAGTTTCTTTAAGCAATTGAATTTATCGCACTCAATTGATATGGCCTCACATTCTCTCATTTTGGCATCTATTTTTTTTGCGGTATTTTCACATGTAACTAAACTGTCGCCGGAGAGGGCTTCATTGCGTGCAGTATGACACAAAGTTTTAGGTCGGACGCATGTTGGGTCGTCACCACCGCACAATAATTCTGCCGCGTCAGTAACTTCAATCAAGACATTAAAATCCGCGGCTTTTTCAGCCTCATCTGCGCAACCTATCGAAACTAAAAATGAGAAACAAAATTGAGAATGACACGTCGCGGGCGCTTTACGCAATCATGACTTCGTTACAAACCACGATTCAAACAGAAAATTGGCTAATTCATTTTCATTCGACTGAATTGATTAAATTGAAATTGAGAACGGTGGAGTCGCATCATAATACCGCATCAACATATTATTTTGTTCCGTGTACAATTAATTAATTCCAGATATTTTTTATCTTAAAATAGGGATTGTCCCCATTATTTATTTATTTGGCTGGTAAATTTTGTTTGATTTTTCGATTGAGTGTCCCTTACAGACCCACCACACCTGCCGGGAGCGAAACAGGGGGTTTGGTTTTGAAATCGGAAATCCAGATATTTGTTGGAGTTTAAAGGTTTTAGACTTTTTATTGAGTGTCGTTGAAAATTCAATACCCACGTACCACTCTTTGAAGATATGGCATAGATAGACATATTGTCAAAACCAATCATCGATACCGTCAGACTTTCATATTCATTTCCGTGAAAACTGAGACATCAAATCTACCCGTCGAATTGACATGATGTGCTCGTCAAAAAATCACATATATTTCTAAGTTTTGATGGCTCAAATTGTTGTTAAAGTTTTGACATCTGTGCAATGCAAGATACCAATGCCAAATAACCCTTGCTTACCTTGTATTTTGAACACCATTAAAACCACGAGCGACTGAAAAACAGCAAACATTATTTTCGTTGACGATAACATCACGAAGAAGAGATGAGAGACTCTGGTATGACAGGATACTCTGGTATGACAGGAGACTCTGGTATGGCGGGGGAATGATTTTCGGAAGGTTTATATAGGATTTGGTGCAGCACAGATGGGCGGGGCAACATGAGAAGTGACAAGTAGTAATCAACGAATGAAATTGAATCAAACGATATTTTGAAAATATGCTGAATATGCTGAAAAACCATACGGCAATTAGATCGATAAAATATAAAAATCGTACATCAAAAGTGACTTGATATTTCATAGGAATTATTTTTCTGATTGTCTCGCATTAAGACTAAGATTTTCATTTTGAACGCAGCTTCACGGAGAGTGGCCACTGTTCCTGAAAAAAAACGTATGTAATGGAAATTCTAGAGGCTACGCGTGGTTCTTTCCGCGGAGACTATGGAGACCAATTTTTGAAATTGGAGAACATCTGACGTTCGATCGAAAATTCCTCGAAATTCCTCGTTTTATAGTGATTTTGTTCGAATGGGGAAAACATCTTTATATTTCTTATTGGAAGAAAATATCGTTCATAAGCAAGCAACGAATAATCCAATTCGCTATCTTTGTGATGAATTATGTGAACCGTATTTCTTTAAACGATCATTCAAAAATGATTCTAGCGAATTCAGTTTTACAACGGTGGAATCGGGCCAGATAGAGGCTGAGATTGAAGAAAGACTCATCAAGTTGGGCTTATGAAACAACATTTGGTATCCGATACATAGAAAAACATGCTTTCAGTATCGATTCTCCCTGAATGTTAAATGACAGCTATGTTAGAAATACAGGACCGCGCAATGATAGATCGCGCAAGCTGAATTTAGCTTCATCTGACACATGTTTAGTGTTGGAAGAGAACCTTTTCTGTATGCGAATAAAATGTAGGGCCTCCTGCATTAGCAGTAGAAAATATTAAAACTACCTTAATTCTTGAAGTAAGAAAAGAGCGTCAGGGAACATTGTGAGTATGGTGGTTGCTAATAGGGCATATGATTTCCAGGTTAAAAAGTGACTGAGAGAAATCAGTTCTTGTCTAGAAAAGTGGGTTTTCGCATGAAATGCGGTTTCAACCTTTTTTTCACGTTTCCATTCAAACTTTGTTCTTTTAAACTATTATTTGTGGGATTCGTCATTCGTTGATTTATAAGCTGGACGTTTCCTTTCAACGCCCTCCGTATATGGTCCTAGCTTATTCTACAGCACCAAACAAAAACCTTCATAAATTCATCCTTCGCTCAAGCATGACTACTTATGTTTCTGCGTCTCTTTTTTTGTGTTTCCCTCTGCGTCGTGTGCGTTGGGCTTCAGAGAGGGTAAACCCGGTAACCAAGATCAAATTAATAAGATAAAATCCCACTATTTACAGATTAAAAGAATTTTAAAACCAGAATTCATTTATTCAATCAAAAATATATATAAAAGACACGACGTTTCGATCTCACCCTAGAAATCATCGTCAAATTAATAAAAATCATAATCTTCGAATTGATACATTGAATGTATTTATTTCTCTTTTTTTATATCTTAAGTTTATTTGCCGTAAAAGCTGAGCGGCCGGTTGTAGAAAGCTCCATAACAAACTAAATCACACTCACTGGAATCAGGCGGGGGACTGATCAGTTTACAAAATAGAATACTTGAAATTACAGGATAAACATGATATAGAAATCTTCAAAGCTCCGCTTTTAATTTTCCCGTACAACATTTGCTTTAAGCACTGTCCTTATTTTCTTAGTTGTTTGAGGTATAAAAAAGTTATAGATACATACATGTACATAAGATATAGAAAAAAAATAATTTTTCGCACTTTTTATGTAATTTTTGGATCCAACCTTGGATCTTTTGATCTTTCTTGTAGATTTCTTTTTTTGAATTTCTCTTTTAAAGTCGACGTGTAACATACAGACAATATACGTGGTAAATAAGAAATTGATTGTGAAATTTGACTACATAATTTCTGGAGTTCTACAGTGGAACCCTCGTTTATACGAGGCGGGTCTAGAAACTTGCGGTTCTTTCGTATTTCCCAGCCAAATTTAGTAGAACTTCTACAATAGTAAATAATCAGTCTGATACGAACACGATGATACGAAAAATTTGCCTAAACGATGAACAGTTTTATGTCTCATTTCCTTTTGTTGATTGATACATGTGTAGCAATAACATTTTACATAATGTCGGAGGTTTCAATCGGCCAACAAATGTATTTTGAAAAAAGTTTTATTTCGTTTTTCGTTTTATCTCTTCTTTTCCATCATTCAGAATCGTGTACATATAGACCTATACGTCAGGCAGAGAACACGTGGGCGTGCTAGGAATCGATAGGCAACTATTGGCCGGAAATTTACGTTGGATTGCATGTTACAATCGTTCGATTCCGGCTTTCTCTCACGAAATATACGACGCGTCTCCAGATTCGATCGTCCGCTATCCCAGCTTGAAACATGCAAATGAATCGCAGCACTTCCCGTCGATAATATAATTCTATGTTCGATCGTTCAGCGAATCCCTGTTGAACTTATGACGGTATTCTAAAATTCGTTTCGTAAGAACCATCTGCACCGACCAGTGCGAGAAACACTATCGAATAAAGATCGCTTGAAATAATTTTGAATCTGTGAATATCAGCCAAAATATATAAAGAGGACCCCTTTATGTATTTTTGATGTCAGATATATATGTTTTATTTTTCCTCTTTGGTTTACAATATCTCACAATTATGATAATTCGCAACAATTCCTGTTTTGTGGATCGATAGAACGCTACACGAGACAGCATCAACGGTATCCCCCGTGTACCCTAGAATAGAAAATTAACAACTCTAAGAATTGTTAATCAACTTTTTATATACAAAACGAATATATAATGTACGTATTTCTTGGATTTTGTCTTTCACCTCTCAACATTCTTTTCTGAAAGCAAACTCACCGAAACCATTTTTGTGATCGTAGTAAAGTAGGTTCATGCAATTCCATTTCTCGCAGTTGGTCGGTTTCGAATCGCATTCACGCATCTGTGATCTTGTTTCTTTCACGGTTTTATTACACGTGTTACAACTGTCGCCGGTGAGGCCTACTTTCCGTGAAGTTACACACATTATGTTAGATGAGAGACATTCATCGGTAACATTACCACCTACTGATACACCGCACAATCCCATTGCCTTTACACCAGCATCAAACATAATGGTCGCATTCACGCTTATTTCGGCCTGACTGTCGCAACCATTGGAAACTAAAGAATAAAAGACACAATTGAGAAAAGTCGCACCCGGGAACTTTAGGACATCGTTATAAACACCAGTTCCACGATTACAGTTAGACAGTTGAAATATGGACAGATTTTTTATTCCACAGAATCTAAGAGTAGTTTCCTGCAAGAAACGCAAGAGAACTGACACCGAGCTGGAAAATGCGGCAGCTGAGAATAAGCTATTGCAAAATTTCTCAGCAGAAATTGTTGGCTGGAAAATGCTTGCCGTGGTTTAGCGGTTTCCTGCTCTTGCCCTTAAAATTTTCCAGCTGCCCGTCACCAAGTTCGAGTTGCATGCAAGCGATAGCTTTGGCCGTCTCCACGGCGGAAAAACGCGGGCCGCCACTGCAAGTATCGAAATTCAGTTGTCCCGGTGATCATCTACTTATGTTTGATGTCACTGAAGGTGTTTTCGTGTAGCAAAAGCATCAAGAAAAGACAAGCTCGTCAACTAGCGGTTTCCAGCTATAGGTTCTAAATACAAACTGAAAACCGCAGTATCCGATTTGATCATAATACCAAAAACCAAAATTCGATGTTTCATTTTCACATTTTATGCCAGATATACAAGAAACCAATGCGAATTAACCGTTGCTTACCTTGTATTCCGAACACCATTAAAACCACGAGCGACTGAAAAACAGCAGACATTATTTTCGTTGACGATAACATCACGAAGAAGAGATGAGAGACTCAGGTATTGCAGGAGACTCTGGTATGGCAGGATACTCTGGTATGACGGGAGACTCTGGTATGACAGGATACTCTGGTATGGCGGGAGAATGATTTTCGGAAGGTTTATATAGAAGTTGGTGCAGCACAGATGGGCGGGGCAACACGAGAAGTGACAGGTGATAATCAACGAATGAAATTGAACCAAACGACGCGTACCGGCACTTTAAAAATATGCTGAATATGCTGAAAAGCGTCGGCAATAGATCGATAAAAGATCTTTTTTTCTTAAAGTCGCATACGTTCCCTAAGAACGATTTCAAACGAATTTTTGCACATTGAAGTTCTGAATGTGACAGGGCCAGTTTTTGGGCTGGGGGTAAACCAAATATATCAAGACTTTCCCTGGAAGCGTCTTCAGAACTTCCCAAAATAAGTGGATTCTGAGACAAACGAACATGGAGGAAAAGTGAACTATAGCCCACTCGGACTAAAGTCAAAAGTGGGCTAAACACGAATAATTCTTGCTCTCATGAATTCTAAATCTTTTATGATTGTTAAAATTTAATGTTTCTAGCAATTTTTCAAATCACTAAAATGTTACTCATCTAAAAACAAATCGGCCGGGTCAAAATGCAATAGAATTTGTAATCAGTTCATTTCTATCTGGGGTCTGTAGTGCATGGTTAGCTTGAGTAGATAGGCGTCTGGTCGCGTCGACTTTCAAGCCCAGCAGATAGAAATGAGAAACAAGTATCAATTTCTATCTCTGGGTGTTGAAATCTCAATATTAATAGAGAAACATCAATCGATCAGTGATCAGGTGTTGAGCTCACGTATGAAAATGTACATTAGTATTGGATATACTGGAATAGAAAAGATTTTTTTCAAAACATAACTTTCAGTATCGATCCCCAGACTGGTAAAGGCAGCTGCTATTCCATTCAAAAAAAACATGACATCTAATGCTGGGTTCACACACACAACTTTTTGAAGAGAAAATTGAGAAGTTGTCTCAACTTCTCGATTTCTCAACTTCTGACCCGGTTAGATAAATAAACAAAGTTGTGTCAAAATGTGTGTTCACACACACAACTCCAGCTGGGCGTAGATGCAGCAGTGCATAGAAGGCATAGAAGGATGAACAAGAAATTGCAATTTAAGCAGAAATCAAAAAGATAATTGTGATAAAACGACTTTGGCCTATCCAGCATCCATATGGATGCAGGATACTTTCTGCAGTCTGCAGTCGTCAAGCTGCTCTGTCTGCACATGATTAGAACCTACGAGCGCGTGTATGTAACATACCGAGATTCGTAGAAAACGTAAGGCATTATTCATTCCTCAATTTTTAGCCTCAACTGCTAGCAATACCGTTGCTATCTTTGGTTGATGAAATCTTTATATTGATAGAGAAACATCAATCGATCAGTGATCAGGTGTTGAGCTCACGTATGAAAACGTACATTGGTATTCGATATACCGGCATATAGAAAAATATTTTTTTTTCTCGAAGCAACATTTTCAGTATCATCGATCTGCTTCTACGGGTAAAGGCAGCTGCGATTCCATTAAAAAGTACCTGCCTCTGGGATGATGACAGCTAACTTTCTACATGAAATTCTGCAGTCGTCAAATAGCTCTGCTATTAGTTAAGTGTATAGAAACCTTTCTGTATATAAGTCTGCAATATACAATCCGCCAAACTGCGTTGAAATTTTTAGCTCATTTCATTATTCGCGCTACGAACTCTTGAATCACAGTATTATACACACTCGCGATCATACACATGATTAGATCATTCAGAGATTCGTAGACAAAAAGCGGGTTTAGCGTGTACATCTCTGGTCTCTGTGCAATTAATCTTTTCAACTCTCTGCGGGATTTCGTCATTCATCAACTCATAAAACTGGTATTTCTCGTCCATAGGAATGTTCCTTTTGATTCTACAGCACGAAACTCGAAACTACAGTAGAACTCACATGACTCGAGCTTCCGATGATAGGGACTGCTCCGAGTCCGATTTCTACGAATTAAGTAAATACCCAATTATGAATAATAGTTTATACGTTCCAGGTTAAATGGACCGACTATTTCATCCGAATTAAATGAAAATCCGGATTGAAAAATCTGAATTAGGCGAGTCGAGATCTACTGCACAGGGCCCAGTTTCACAAAAAGGTTTATCTCTTAAATCGATTTAATTTCTTCATTAATTCAGTTTATTTCAAATCGATTTAGGTCTTAATCCTTTTTTTGTGAACCTGGGACCTGAGTAAATCTCGCCTTATTCGCACATGGCTTACGCGGGACTTATGTATCCATAATGCCGACAACATTTACCTAGGACCAATTTCGCATCAGGTTCGAATCCCTTCCAGGGGAGGATGGTATTCGCACAGAGAATCAATCGAGAAAGATCTACTCTAGATATCAAACTAAACCAAAATCGAAACCTTCAAATCAACAAATTCGATGTTTTTATTTCTCTTTCATAAGTTGACGAGTAACATGCATACAATAATATAAAGTAGATATCAACATCACTGTAAACTTGACAATAACTTCTCAGCAAGAACGAATTCTACAGCACATAATTCCACCTTCAAAGACCAGTTCAGAAACAACATAGAACCATTGTTACCTTGTTTCTCCGCTCTGCTGAGCTTATAAGTTGACCCGGCCGGCCGCCTATCTACACTGTACATTACTTTTTTTAAAATCGTGATCAATTTTACCATAACAGCCCCGGCCGCTATAGAAATGAACTGTTTAGAAATGTTATCATATTTTACAAAAATGACCCCCGGCCGCTGCGGAGAAACAAGGTATCATTTGATTTTTGTTTAGCCTTAGTTATAAAATTGTTAACATAGTACAACTCATCTTGTTATTTATTCTGAACCCGGTTAACACGGCTACTCTGCGATTAGTACACTGGGATATTGGATGATCTAAGCTACTTCACTTCAAATACGAGCCCCAGTGGTGGCAAGACAGATTCCAAACCAACCCCTACATCCACCCCTAAACTCGAGTAGAGAGTATACATTACCTATCACACATCGTCATCCTCACAAGAACCGTTTAATTCAAATTTATCGGCGACAGCTGACGCGACGGTCATCCCGCGGTCCAGTCTTATCAACGGTTTCAACGCAGTCATCAAACTATTGAACAATTCGGGAAACAACACCTCCTGCGACGCGAGGATCTGCTTCGTGCGATGTCGTTCTTTCGGCGCTTCGAAACACGCCGGACAATTCTCGGCGATTATCGGCAATTTACGACCCTCGGCGAAGTCGCGCAGTTCGGTTTCGCGCACGTATACGAACGGTCGCACGACGCGTAAATCGCCTTCTCGTACGGTGTAGTTCGCTTTCATCGTTTGTAAACTTCCTGCGTGGAACGCGTTCATCAGGAAACTCTCGGCGAGATCGTCGAGGTGTTGCCCCATCGCGAGAACGTTATAACCCTCGCGGCGAGCGGTCGCGTAAATGCGACCGCGCTTCATGCGACTGCAAAAACTACAAATCGACGCGCACTCGTACGCGAGGTTCGCCGCCTGTTCGAGGATGTTTTGCTCCTCGTAGAAATACGGCACGCCGAGCGCGGAGAGGTAACGCTTCAACGGACTCGGGTCGTACGAGGCGGTGCGCGGGTCGACCGTCACGGCGCCGAATTCGAAACGGACGCCGCGCGACCTCGCGTAGAACTGATACTGACGTATCGTGTGCAGCAACGACAGCGAGTCTTTACCGCCCGATAAACAAACGAGAACGCGGTCGCCGTCCGCGATCATTTTATACTCTTCTAAAGCTCGTAAAGTCGGTTTGAAGATCTTTTTCGGAGGAGGGTGCCATTTTATTCCGCTGACCGTACTCGCCGCCGGAGCACTGTCCGAAATGTTTTCTTCTCTCGGTCTGAAGCAAGCATCGCCATCTTTACAAACGAATCCGCTGTTCGTCTTATGATCGAGTTTAGACTTTTGACTGGATTCCGAGCCATTGACTGTAACCGAATCTGGAGTTTTTGCTTCTTTCTCCGTCAAATCAGCACTTGAAGATTTACCGGTAGATTTAAAACCGTCTTCTCGACTTTTCTGAACAGTCGAATCAGGAATCGGAGTCGCTTCTACTTTCTCGGTAAAATCAGTGCTTGAAGAATTGCTTCTAGATTTTACTTTCTGAGTTATCTGATTCGTCAAATCAGTGCTTGAGGATTTAGTTTTAGATTTGCCTTTTCTAGCTTTTCGAGCATTTTTCCGAGGATTTTGAGTTGCTTCTACTTTCTCGGTCAAATCAGTACTTGAAGAATTGCTTTTAGAATTGACTTTCTGATTCGTCAAATCAGTGCTTGAAGATTTAGTTTTAGATTCACTTTTTCTAGCTTTTCGAGCATTTTTTCGAGGATTTTGAGTTGCTTCAACTTTTACAGTCGAATCAGTACTTGAAGAATTGCTTTTAGAATTGACTTTCTGATTGGTCAAATCAGCGCTTGAAGATTTAGTTTCAAAATCGCTTTTTCGAGCTTTCTCGCTTGTCAAATCAGTATTAACTTCAATTTTCTGGGCTGGATCAGCGATTGAAGAACTGTCTTTACGAGCTTCCTCATTCATCATATCAGGATGATCGACAGCAGAATCAGGTAGAAATCCTGACGTTAACATTTCAGTCATTCCCTCTGAAAAGCTTTTACCGTTATCCTGAATACTAATCATATTCGCGCTTTCATTAGATTTATCAACGAACTGATCACGGTCACTAGCTTTTTCAACATCACCGGCCATCTTATCAGTTTTATCAACGAACTGATCGCGGTCACTCGCTTTTTCAACATCACCGGCCATCTTATCAGTTTTATCAACGAACTGATCACGGTCACTCGCTTTTTCAACATCATCGGCCATCTTATCAGTTTTATCAACGAACTGATCACGGTCACTCGCTTTTTCAACATCACCGGCCATCTTATCAGTTTCTAAGATCGGGTAGTGCTTGCGTTTCATTTTAATACGTTTCCCCGGATAGAACGTGGTCAGCACAGGCGGGTACTGCGAGGCTGTTTTGCGATCGTACAGCCACAACGCTGCCTCGCTGGGCAGCAGGAACCAGCGTATACACCGGCCGCGCTCGTCGAAGAACGGTTTTTGATCGGCGATTTTCACTCGTTGCTTCGCGGCGTTTCGAAACACGTCATGTGCGAATTCGAGGCACTCTCCGAGCGACTCGGGAAGCGGGCCTTTCTCGTTCGTCGGCGGGTCGCGGAACCGCATTTCCGCGGCGCCGTACGATATATACCCCAACCACTTACGATCTTTGAACACTTGATGATCGCGATGGCGCCACTCTCCCGTTTCTGGATTGAAAATATACCGCGGTAGAATCCGCCAGGCGTTTTCGGCGACGAGTTTCACGGCTTCGAGAATGAAATCGACTTCGTCGTCGTTCGCGAAATACGGCAAATTCAAACGCGTGAAACCGGGACGCAGGATCTCGCGGTGGTTGTATTCCCGTTTACGCCGTAGATGAGTCCGATCGAGACGACTGTCCTCCACCAATAGATCCTCGATGCGTTCGGCTAGATCCTCGTCGATACCGAGTAGATACTGCGCGTACGGACCGGCGCACGCGCAACCTCCGCGCGACTGGATCCCGAACAGATCGTTTAGAACAGCGGCTACGAAGTTATGATGCAGAAACAGACCGGTCTCCGGGTGACGGACGACGAACGAGAAAATCGGCAAACGACGCAACGTCCGACTTCCGAGCAGCACCAAATTATCGACGTCCTTCCAATAATCGAAAGCCTTCGTGCAAAGTTTTTGATCTCGCGACGCGATCAGGTCCACGGTTACCGCATCTTTCAACTGGAAAACTAACCCGGCTCGGATAGATTCAACGATCGCCGGCGTCCCACCTTCCTCGCGCATCTCAACTTCCTGTAGATAGCGGTGCGCGTCGGCGCGCACATAGAACACCGACCCGCCACCGGCGCACGACGGAACCGCATGTCGAAACAGACGTTTCTTAGCGACGAGCACGCCGGGGGTCGCGACGCCGCCGACGAATTTATGCGGCGATAGAAAGACTGCGTCTTTATAAACGTACGGCTGATCGTCGGTGGCGACCACCGGATTCATATCGATTGTTACGTACGGAGCCGCGGTCGCGTAATCCCAGAACGCGAGAGCTCGGCGACGGTGTAACAAGACGGTCACGCGATCCACGTCGACCAGCGTACCCGTTATATTCGACGCGGCGCTGAAACAACCGATCAACTCGCGACTGCAATCCGACCACTCATCCAGTCGCCGTTCTAAATCGTCGTAATCCACTGCGCCGTCGTCGGTCAAACCGATCTCGACGACGGCGTACGCCACTTCGCGCCACGGTAGAAGATTCGAATGGTGCTCGTATGGTCCGACGAAAACGACCGGTCGCCGTTTGAAATCGAGCGCGTGGATTAATTTATGAACGGCCGCTGTCGAGCCGCTACCGACGAACAGAACGGCGTCGTGTTCGCCGGCGTTGGTCGCGTTACGGATTAAATCGCGCGCCTCGTGTCGATACAGCGTCGTTTGAAGCGCGGTGACCGTCGTCGTCGTGTGGGTATTCCCGTAATCGGGCAGGACCTCATCGCGGACGTAATCCTCGATGAAATTCAACGATTTTCCCGACGCAATGTAATCGCAGTAGACGGTCGAGCGTAGTCCGTACGGTCCGCTGAATACTTTCTCGCGACCGATCACGTTCCGGTTTATATACGACAATAATTCTTCGTTGGTGTTTTTATGGCGGTCTGGCTCGGCGTCGGCGGAAAACGCTTCTCGGTTCGGGTAGTCGTAGAATTTTCTGTTCGCTGCTTCAGGGATATTCGAGGCTTTAGATGATGACATTTTATTTCCTTATGTATAACCTTAAATAAATATTTTTAAATTAACATGAGATATTTGTCGATAAAAGTTGAGAACTTCACCGTTTCAAAATTAAACGAAACCAGGCGGTGGTGACTTTTTGATTTTAGACAATGACATTTTGATCATTGGATTAATACGTAAAACCTGAAAAATTTTTTGAATAGATTAAGGGACAAATTGACACGATTTAAGATTAGGACCACACTATTTCATAATAAAAAGGAAAGCATGTGGGGGAAAATGAATAAATATTAGTTGTTTTTGAATTGGTACGTTTTTTCGGAAATCTGTCCGTTTTTGGCTTAAATTTTAGTTCTGATCACTTTCAAAAAAGTTCCCTCTAATCAGTGGGTAATCAATACAATCATTTTGGAAAGTTAAATACCTGAATTTGTGCGTAATTTAGTCGTCAACCGAAGCTTTATGACGAAATGAAACCGAAAGGATGCCAAGTACGGGTGCGAAAATAGCGGGATTCGAACCTAAACTAGTATAACACATGTTTGCGTCATCAACTGCAATGACGTCACCATCAAGAGGTTTTCCGAGGATTTCTTGACGTCACGAACACCGGCTATTTCCGTGTTTCCTCCTCCGCTGCCGCAGCTGTCATTGCCAGTAGTTCAAACATGGCGGCTGAGTCCACGTACTCGAGGAATTTACACGATAAAATGGGCGCGGCCGAGCAAACTAATCAAATACAATGGGCAGCAATATCATTAACACACGTAGAATATCCTAAAGGTATTTTCTGAACAGTTTTAATTCATATTCGTATATTAAAAAGCTTTTATTTCGTAATTAAATCGAGGTTTTCCACTTCTATGCCAGAAGAGGGCAACACCGTACGGCCATCATGTTTTGATTGAAATATTAATCTGTTTTCCGAAAGCCAAAGTTTTTGGTTTCCGAAACTCCTTCCTCCCAAGAACAGTTGAGGACTGGAACAACAGCAGTCAGGAGAAGGATATGTTCTGCTGTTTCAGTACGCACCACCTAATCGCACCATCGCGGTTCAGATGCAGTATCCCATATAGATGATGTAGATGTTTTGATTAATTTTTTTATTTCAGGAGATTTTATCGGTTTCGTGTTGGCAATTATCAGTCTGACGCCAATCTGTATTCTAGTCGGTTTTGGAACGTTGATTCTATTCAGGAGGGACTTACACACAGTATGTACTACTTATCATCCCTGACCCAATCTTTTTCTGACAGAAACAGTTCTTTAGGTTCGATTGAACATTTAGTTTTGACAGTGGCCGAACTTGTACCACTTTTCAGTTTAATGTATTTTCCTCTTCACCCTTATAATAACCTAGGCCCAGATTCACGGAAAATGGTTTAATAATTGGACACTTAATCTAATGTTTTCAAAACAATTATAATTCAAACTTAACAGTAAGCATAAACTTTTTCATGGAACATCATCCTCAGCTTTTGTTATGAACAATTTTCACAGTGTATTGTAGAACACGTTGTGTATTAATCATAATTTCTACTGATGAATTTTTTCATTTTTTTTTCGGTAGATCTCGTATTTAATTGGTTTACTGCTGAATGAAGTCGTCAATTGGATCCTGAAACATCTAATTCAAGAATATCGTCCACTTAGACGTAAGTTGAAAAAACCACTGAATTAACCCTTTCAGTGCTGACTAATTGATACCGTGTAGTGCTGGAGATAATTTGAAAATTTTCAAAAATTCCACCCTAGTATGTTGAATAACGGGAATACCACTATAGTGCGTCTGCACCGCGGTGCGATGTATCGTTAGTGATTAGTATTTCACTATGTTTGACAGGTGATGCACTTATTCAAGAGAGATAATTACCAATTACATCTGTACACCACATTGCAGTGTACTAGCAAAATCTATAACTGATTTATACACCGCGCTGCGGTGTAGATGCACTGAAAGGGTTCATGGTTTACTGAGATACACAGTACTGATTTAGGTGTCTACAGTAATTGGGTTATGAAAGCGATGCAGGCGCTTCCTTGAACTGTGAAATGTTCTCCTTTAAAAACTCTTTATACGTGTATCCTGTTCAAGTGATTTATCCAGTTTACCAAGTTTGACTGTACAGTTATTATTATTAAACTGGAAATTCAGTTTGAAAATGATTCACAATATCTGTATCCGCAAGAACTGATTTGTTTATGTGTGTTTTGAATAAATATCGAACGAAAATTGAATACTTCGACAAATGAAAGACCCTTTATTCCCTTCCTTTCACGACTGGATAAAAATCAATATCCATGAAGAGCTGTATGTCGTATGAATTTGAGACTATGTTTTGCTATTTGAGGATGATAAATATAGCTGTGTTTGCTTGATGATATATTGATTATTATTTTCTATAGAACGTGAGACTGTATTTTCTGAATACGGTATGCCTTCGAGTCATGCACAGTTTATGTGGTTTTATGCAGTCTACTTGTCTTTCTTCCTTATCATTAGGTGAGTCCTGGCATATTGCCCTTTTGAATATCCGAAACTTGATGCTGAAATTGCCTCTTTGAATTTTGAAATTGAATTTTTTTCTGATGAAGCGTGCCCCCCTTTTTGACGAAAAGGCTCCTTATAATAAATGGGCACTCGGAATTTGTGGGGGTCTTGTAAAACCCCTGGACTCATCTTCTCTTGGGTTTACTGTGAAAGTCTAATCGATGCAGATCTGTGGGTTCTATAACTATATTCCAACACAATTATGGGTTGGGTTGGATTTAGATAAACTTTATTTGGACTGGAGGCTGTTTTTTCAGAATGCATAGAAATTATCATTTTGTTGATGAATTATGGAAGTATGCCATCGGATTAGTAGTCTATGGTTTAGCTTGTACTGTAGGATATAGCAGGTATGTGAAAAACCAAATATTCGGGCTTTTTTCAAGTTTGAAATTTATATAAATCCCACACCTACAAAGATGCTCTTGCATATTAAGACAGTTGAAAATAGCTCAAAGAATTGAGTCATAGTTTTTCTTTTAAATTGTGCATTTTCATCACTTTAAAATGTGGATGGACAGTCTCTTGTATATGGAAGCCAATTTCTTCATGTTTTTCTATGTCGGTGAATAACTGGAATTTAATGTGAGATAATTTATTTTTCAGAATATACCTCGGTTATCATTCGTTCAGCCAGGTGGCGGTTGGAGCTCTTATCGGACTCACATTAGGAACTATATGGTTTTCGACTGTACATTTAGTTTTAACGCCGTTTTTCCCTGTTTTAGCATCTTGGTAAGTGTCGGACTGATAGTGATGCTAATAAATTTTTAAATTGTGTGCTCAACAATTTCAGTAATACAGCTCTTGACTACGCTCATATCATCTTTGCATATATCATAGAAACATATTGTATATTTCAATTGGTCTTGAATGTAATGAAATAAAAACTGTACTATCCTTTGATAAAAAAATGATGGTAGCCAAATGTATGCTATTTTTTAAAGATGGCAATCTCCAAAAGTCAATCTGCATCATTGATCATTGAGGCCAGGTCGAGGAGATTTTTTTAAAGGAAAAGCCTCATGCAATTTTGTTGTTTAAGCTGAAAAGATACAACACGTTTTGATTTTATTTTTATCCGCAGTTCGTTAGGTGAATTTTTAATGTTACGCGATTCGACGTTGATCCCGAATGTGATGTGGTTCGAATACACGTGTTCACGCTCGGAATCCAGGTAAAATAATCACTACATGCAGTTTAAGATTACACCAACCGAAACTCGTAAATTTATCATCTTTTTGAGTTTTCATATTATTTTCAGGAGTCGACAACGCAAGATAACGTCTCGCAAGTCGCAATGACTATATATGTCGGCGGGGAAGAACCATCGCCAACGAAATCATCGCGGCCAGTAACTGCCTCTCAACAGCTGCAGCTGCGTTACTCTTCTCCATAATCAAACTAATATTCAGCAGGGTAATTCATTACGCGGACAAACTTCTTTCTTCGGTGGAGGCGCTGCTGGCAAAGACGCGGCGCTGTTAAGGATACTTTACGGAAGAACATTTCAGCAGATTTGTGCGCTGGAACTCACTAGTATTTATGTAAATTGTTAAAGGATTTTAATTTATATGCAAATGAAATGTCAAACACGGCGAATGAATGTCTCGTTGTGTTATTATGAAATTAGCCAAAAAAAATGTTAATATGCAATGTTGAAATATTTGATATCGATAGCCTCGATTCGAAGAGGATTTGGGTTTGTCTGTGACTATGTACATTGTCTCCACGTTTGGACTTATTAGCTCTATGTATATCGGTTTTTAATTGGCTATCATAGGGAACCTCCAGCGCTACTGTGGCAATCTAGGATTCGCCAGGTGTCGCTAGTAGTTACTCGGTCTTCGGCTTTCGAATTCTTTTAAATTTCAGTTAAAATTGAATGAACTTTTTGCTTGAACAAACTAACTATTGATGAAAACTATATCAATCATGAATTTGATGTATATTCCTGTGATTATATACGGATACGAGTGCATTACCAACTTCAAAATTGATCGATAACGAACGAATTTTGAAAACGTAAGACTGAGGCTCGTCGCGCCATCTGGTGTGGTGGTTCTCCATTGTTTAACCCTTTCAGTGCATCTACACCGCAGTGCGATGTATGAATCGGTGATGGATTTTGCAAGTACACTGGTGTGATTAGTTATTAGTATTTATCTATATTGAAAGATGGCAGCACCTGTCAGACATAGTGAAATATTAGTTACAAACGATACACCGCACCGCGGTGCAGATGCACTATAGTGGTATTCCCGTTATTCAACATACTAGGGCGGAATTTTTGAAAATTTTCAAATTATCTCCAGCACTATCGGGTATTGATTAGTCAGCACTGAAAGGGTTAAAGCGATGCACTAGTGAAATGTAAAGAAATGCATGACAAACATTGTTTGATATATGATAACTAACCCATCTCTAGAAGTAGTGTAGTGTATCACGCGTTTTAAGAGTATTGTTTTAGTTTCTTGATCGTTTTTAGTTTCTTGAACTGTTTTCTAAACTATCGAAATGAGAGTGAACGCAGAGCATTTTATCTGCCATTGCACAAATAATCAATTTTTTATATGAAGGTGAATGATTCTGTGGTAGAAGCAGTTGATCATGTGTTGATTTCGATGATAGGTGTTTGATGTACCCTGTAGATGACCGATATATTTAACTGATATAAAAGCAGGTACCAATTTGTAGCCTATACCCTCCATGACCTCGGATGTTCAAGTCCTACACGTTTCTCCCAATTTTGGTCGCCCACACTAACTAACTTCACTTGTATTTAGAACTTCCAACTAAGTTATCTTTATTCGGTAATGAATGTACCAGACATCAGACATTTTATCAACACTCTTTTAATACGTGATGATTGAAAGATTTTTGAGCAGCCATTGTTGAATATCTAAGTTGTCCCATACTTTCAAAGAGTGATCGTCCACACTTTACGTGTTCGGGAATTCCTCACAGAAATCTTTTATTCGGGAATGGACTAAACGCCGGGGGCCAGTAGTTCGAAAGCTGGTTAAAGATAACAGGCGTATCAAGAGAAATCCCGCAATAAATTCAGCCAGATTGAGAAACTCGAATAGAAGAGTAAATATATTTGCGCAACGTTTCGGCTAAAGACTATAAGCCATCATCAGGCGTGAATTTATCAGGCTGAATTTATCGTCGGATTTCTCTCGTTATCATCATACACGGATATTGTGTATCGGTATCTTCTCGTCTCATAACAGGCGATCCCAGACGCAGATTGATACCTGCATTTATGTACATACAATACGTGCAAGCACTGTGTTGCGAAATTCCAAATGCCCGTAGTTGTTTTGCCTGTACCCAGGGGTAGATCAATGGTACAAATAAATCATACTCTCAACCATGTCAAAGTAGGGTACTTCTGCGCTTTACTCAACCACGGAATAAAAGGCTAAAAAAAACGATTAGGCTGTATATATATGGGAATGGGGTTCTCGGGACATATAGTTTTTGCATCATGTCTAGATTCACCTTTGGTTTTGCGTTTACTGTAGTTGACTTATTTATGATTGTTTTTGACTGCGGTCTATTCTGGTCTCTTCTTGTCGTATTTGACACGAATATTTTACGATTTTATATCGAAAAAACGAAACTTTTCTACTATTTTTATCTCATTGTCAATGATGATGATGATGATGATGATGATGATGATGATGATGATGATACTGATGATGATTTGCCGTCCGTTTTTTATCCTCTCCGCTTCACCTGTAATTATCGTTCATTTTACGAATAATCATACGCGTTCAATATTCAACCTGAGAACTGTTCTCAACTTTTAGTGTCTAGTTTTAACGAATGTTTACCCTTTATTCTTAGATAAAAGGTTGAACATCGTGGATACGTGTTCGATGATAAGGCTACAGTAGACATTGGATAATCACACGTCGCGTGGTCTGCGATGGCATGAGCTTTGTCACAAATGTTCATTGCCCATCAGAGTCCGATCTAAGGAATAAAAGCCACTTGCCCGGGGGCAAGTATATCTAAAATTCTATTTGCCCCTTCAAATATCTGCTTGCCCTACCTACACAAGCAGTCCAACTGTTGTATCGATTGGGAAATGGCTTTGAGCTATAAAATTGCTCTAGCCCGGTGGACAAGTGATAATGATAACCTACTTGCACTTATGATAATATACTCGTCCCGGGAAATCGGACAAGTGCTTAGATCGGACCCTGCCCATGGTCGCCTCAACTGCCCTGTTATCGACTTTTGCCGCCTCCAATCATTGGTCGTATTGGTCGTGAGATCCGATGAGGCGAAGGCAGTCTGCTGAATCGTGTTTTGTATCATACACGCTCCGCTCGAGTCCGATCTTTTTGAACCTTGAATAGATTTGTCGAATTTGAGAGCTATGTCCGTGATGCACGCTATATATTGAATTCATACGTAGAGGCAGAAAGCTATTTGAATATTTAAACGGCTTTCTGGGAGTTGATCGCATCAGGCTGGAGCATCCTCCCTAGGCAGGGATTCGAACCTGATGGCATCGCTGCTCTCAGCCACAGCATAAACCGTGGCAATCGATGCCATCAGGGATGATGGGCTGGCGCCGACTTGATTATGAAAGAAAATGTCAAAATTCGTTTCTCCATCTAAAATTTACGCAGTTAGTGTGCTGTCATTTTGTTCGAAAGATTAACAGAATTATACATGTAAGTTTTTTCCTCAATGTTATTCGCGAGAATTCTTTTTTCGTATCTTTAGATGTGTGTGGTTCAGCTGTGTTATGATTTTTTCGTTTAACACATTTTAATGTAAGAACAAAAAGCGGCACAATACGCACACATACACATACATACACACACACATACATACACACATACATACACACACATACATACACACACATACACACACACACATACATACACACACATACACACACGCATACATACACACATACATACACACACATACACACACACATACATACACACACATACACACACGCATACATACACACACACACATACATACATACATACACACACATACACACACACACACATACACACATACATACGCACACATACATACATACATACATACGCACACATACATACACACACACACACACACATATATCTATTAATCATTGTTTAATAATAAACAATGTATGCATGGAAATAATGTTGGCAAAATGTTTTGTAATAAACTCATCTTTGATTATAAATAGTCGCAATTTTTTCTGTTTTTGTGAGCTCATTTTGTATGAAAATAGCTTGGGATTCCTTGATGACCTCTTCAGTGAAAACGGCTTTGATCCTCCATTACCAGTGCTCCCTCCTCTGATAGCAGTAAAGCTGACTGGATTGCCCACTCCCCTGACTATTGTACTGTAGTAGGTTTCAACCAATATAATAACAATCGGACGATTATTGTTTGTTAGATTGCAGCGAAAGTTATAGTTTATTTGGGAACAAAGACAACAATTTTCAGTGAGCAAAGAAACATCATAAAAGTCACTGAAATAACTGTTGAATTACGCGATATACTGTTTAATAATTGACTAATTCAGCGAAAATTTTCCACAGGGATTATCAGAATACTCATCTAAAAGCGCAGCCAACCATTTACAAGAAAACTGATCAACGGTTTCAGACGCCTCGATTCCTATCACAGATAAAAGAGAAATGCAGAATATTTGCGAAAAAAACGATTACTTACAATGGCTCGGCCAAAAATGTCGTTTCAGTTGACAGGCTAAAAACTCTTGATATCTCTACTCTGATTTCCAATTTCAAAATCAAAACCCCCTGTCTCGCACCCGGCAGGGTGTGTTGGGTTAAGGGGAGACCAAATCAAATCTACCAATCAAATAAATAACAGGGTCAATCCCCATTTTAAGATCAAACAAGTATCACAGGTGTTATCACAGATGATATAAATTCTACGAAATTGGTTTGGGTGGCTCAAAATAATGATAGGCATACTACTTAATACCCCCCCCCCCCCCCCCCCAGTTCAAAGTCACGAGCTTTATTACATGTAATGATAACAACCGATTATTCCAATCACTCATTTTAGGAAATTGCATAGAACGAGGCAAATATCTCACTTTTTCTTTAAAAAAAATCAATTGTAGGTCGAAAACGAAGAACCAATTGTAAATTGTAATTACAGGTGGTGAAGTAGCCAGCAGACGTGATTGAAGCAGTAGTTGACGCTAGCTCGAATAGCTATAGTATAGTTTCTCAGTGACATCAGCGACACCAGTGTAATAATCTGACACTACACAGTTTGCCTGAAGACTCGGTGGACGATGAGTCCGTATTGTGGCTGGATGGACCCTCACGTTTCCCCTCTGGTGTTGACTTGCGATCCGTTTTTTTCCCTCCCACCCTCCCCATCTCTATCTTTCTTGCCTCCATGTACATTCGTCCGCGAAAAGTCATTCCCTCCCAATACTCTATAGTGGACGAGTATATATAGGGGGAGTTGATGTCACTGGGGAAACGGATAAATTGGGACCAACTTCACAGATAGTCCTGTTATGCTTACCCAATTCGTTTGCGTATTTCATCATTTTACCGCGGTCGCATTCAGCCTGTTCACATCCAATTATGCCAGTACATTTTTCCAGTGTCTCGTCGATGTACTTGCCGGCTGCCTCTTTGCAGGTCTTCAATAACGCCTCGTCTGTCAATGGAGATTTTCGACCAGAAGAGCACATTAATGCCGCACCAGCGCAGCGACTACAATCGACGTCATCGGCACAGTCCGAATTTTGGCACGCTGCATATTCCTGGTTGAAGAGATCCTCAAACGCGGTTTCATTGCGGAATTTAAAATCCTCGCTCTTACAACTTTCTGAAACTACACGCAAAGATATATTCAGTCAACCATTTACAATGTAAACTCTGAGCCTGTGATGAGCAATTTAATTGAGGTTGTTAGATTTAGATGAGATCGTAGTCTACCGAGGTTTTAAATGGTTGACTTCTTTTTGTATCGGAGGCTCGAGATTAAAAAAGCAACGGTGAGAATATTGTTTGAATTTTCCCGAGCAAGATTTTCGGGAAATATGTATAACTCTTAAATGATCAAATCTCTATATGGCTCGTTGCATAGCCGCGATTTAAGTATTATACAAAAGCGAATCTTTTTTTGTTACTAACCTCGCATTTCATACAGAAATACCAGAAACAGACAAACAACAACGGCGTACGATGTCTTCATTTCGGAGCTCGTGAAGGTGTAGTTTTTCCGGAACGTGCAGCAAACTGAATAATGAAGCCAACGTTGGGTCGTTTAAAATAGAAAATCGTGCCCACGTTGTGAAACAGGTGGATATTTTCAACATGACATATTGTCAATAATTTCGTGTCATCAGCAAATGATTTGCATTTCACATTTTATAGAAAATGTAGAAAATGAAAAATACTTGGAAATAACACAGGAAAATACTACGAGATACGAGAAACATGGTTTCGGGAAAACAATGTTTCCGAGATCAAACATGTTTCCGTGTTTCTGTGTTTCGTGTGCGTTGGGCTTATAGCTCCGTGATAAACGACGGGCTGCTCGTAAAGATAGCGTGTGCCCGCATTGACACCTGAGCTTCCTGGTTCCTTCCTTATTATTATCAATTCTCAGTTTTTCAATGCTACATTTCGAAGTACGAGGCACATTTTGACACGATGACGCTTTGCCTAAAACGCTAAGAATGAATGAAAAACAGACGCATTTTTCAAATATTTCCGTCGAATCGATACTCCAGTAATTTTACACTCAATGGTAAAATTCAAATTCACACCTTTTGAGTTTTGAACTTCAAAATTATTATACTAAGTTTAGAACAGAGGCAAGACGTTTTTAGTGATATAAACAATACTTGATAAATTCATGAAAAATCCTAATTCCCAAAAACCCAATTCAACCCCACGCCTCTCTAAATTGTATCAATAAGTAGCAAGATCTCTTCCCTTGTATCTGCCTTTCATTCGTTCGTTGGAATCTTCAAAATTGGCAGATCACACCGCACTAATCGATGTGAAGCCATCTGCTTTTTGCATGCGATATACAACGTGTATACATGAAATCGATCGGTGTTAGTACAAGCAAACAGAATTCATTTGTAAATTTCATAAAGATTTATTTCACAAATTCACCAGGACCCAGTTCCACAGTCGTGAGTTAGAGTTAACTCTGAGTTAAAGTTAGTTCATTTTCAATGTTTTAACCCAGAGTCAAATCTTAACTCAGAACTGTGGAACTGGGCCCTGGTTTATAATTATGGTAAAAATGGATTTGATCTGCTGATTGATACTTTTCAACAATTATTTTCATATTTCTTTTCTTAATCATTTATGTCATTGAGTCTTATAGTTTTACTGTAATGTATAATCAAATATATTATCCGGTTCCGAGCCTATTTTACTGAAACGTTCATGAGTTAATCGAGCTCCTCAGTCGGCCTGTGCATTGGACCGATTTCGCTTGAATCAATTCGGTCAATTCAGTTGATCCACCGCGTATTAAAACATTCGCCATATAAACAAGAACTGTTGAACGACGTTTTAAACGAATTCAAATCGCGAATGACCTTCAAGAAGTTATCGTCTTCGCATTCTTCGACGCAGATCAGCCAATCAACGCAGCGACCGTTACACGCATCGGTTTCGAGCATCTGTTTAGGAAGAGAATTTTCCTCCAGATATCGTTTCATTATTCCAGAACAAAATAAATGTCGGCAGTATTTCTGCTTGAATGAATACATCGTTTTCACGCCCGGATCGGACTGTTCCGCCATTGCTATAGATATCGTCTTGAACAAGAAAATGGCGCCGAAGATTTTGGCTGTAAGGTCACAATAGAAACAAACAATGAAAAAACATTTCAGAAGAACTCTCGGGTTTGAACTCTTGGTCCGTGTTCAATTTGCTTAGTGTAAGTCATAATCAGTGCTTCACATATAGACCTACCTACCGGTCATCAGCAAATTCATTTTAGTTCTGCGACACAGTTCACAGATCGGAATGAAACACTAGAAACTCGATCTTTCTTTGAGTTACAACGGTTTTTTCTGTTATCGAAATTAAGTGTAACGTAGGCAGCAGCGCCCCCTACTCTCATAGCATAATCCAATCTCCAAAATACCTCAGATCTACTCCCGAGGAAAGCCCATAAGATTCGTGTTTAGTCACGCCTGCCCCTACCCTGCCCTATGAACGCCACGAAGGAACAAAAATTTAAAATTGAAGTCATTTCGGAGGTAAATTACCCGGCGAAATGGCCAGTTTTGCAAATTCTGGCGCTGAAAGTGATATCGAGGATACGTTGATTAGATGAAACAGGTGATCCAGAGATGACAAGAGAGTCACTCGTTATGACAGATGGTTTAGGAAATCAATTGTGGAAACCTGGGAACTGTCAAGTCGTAAATCGCTCTTCCAACTGACGAATGGATCGATACACGTGTATTTATCTATCTATCCACTATACAATGGGTAGTAATCCGTTTAACTGATAATGACGTTCCCTTTTATTCCCGGTTCAAAATATTTTTACGACAAGCACATACTAATCACTTCGGTTACTGCATTGGCATCCTCGCTTATCAGGGTTTGATTGCCCCCGCCGAAACTCACGCCAACAAACCCTGGGCCCCTTATCCTTCATCGCGCTAACCGGACACCAGTCTACACATCTAGCCAATCAGATGCGTAGCGAATCTACCGACGAAAACCAACGCATCTCATAGGCTTTATCCATAGACTGGTGGCCGTGTAGCGGAAACCTGTCCATTCAAGAAATCTTGGGTAATGTAAAGCCTGGCGCACACGAGGCAATTTTCAGTCGCCGGTTGCTGCGACCGATTT
This sequence comes from Tubulanus polymorphus, assembly GCF_964204645.1. Lineage (NCBI taxonomy): Eukaryota > Metazoa > Nemertea > Palaeonemertea > Tubulaniformes > Tubulanidae > Tubulanus > Tubulanus polymorphus. Next base: position 2,284,035 of record NC_134031.1, read on the forward strand.
TTGAGCAACCGTTGGGCAATCGATCGCTAGGTGTCGCCCGTATGCGACCACTGGCGACGGAGAGGCGATTATCTTTCGCGCCAAACATTTTTATCACGTGACTTTACAAGATGGCCACGCTACTAACCCGGGTGATGCCGTATTTGGAAGTATCACATGATAATTATTCGTTTAGTCATTGGCTAGGTTGATGAGGTGCTCGTTGCTTGGCGTCTCCAGCTACCGCACACGGGCAATTCCCGAGCGATCGCCGAGCAATTTCTCGGCGACAAGCAATTTTCAAACATGTTTGATATTGGGCGACACGGAGCAATTCCTTTCGACAACGAGCAATCGCTGTCGCCCCTTGCCGCAGACGAGCGAATTTTTTCGTTCGACGCCGAGCAATTCGGGCGGTTGCTCGAGAATTGCTCGAAACTGTCGCCCGTGTGCGCCAGGCTTTATAGACCAACGTAGGGTTTGCGGCCAGCGTTTGTGTTGGCATGAGCTTCGGCGGGAGGCAATCAAACCCTGGCCAGCGAGGATGCTGCATTGACTTTTTCAAACCAATTTGATTGTAGCCGGTACCAGTACCACAAACAAGAAATATCTAGCACTTCCTATGAAAAGTTAGTATATTCAAACGCCTGTAAGACATCACGAGTGTTGACATAGCCACTGTGGAAAGTAGGTTAGTAGTTCATTCATGTCACCTGGCAGGTGACGACGCCCGGACGTATCGGATCACGCGTCGTCACGACCCATGTGACAACGACAGTGAAGAGTGATATCCCCGTATTGGACCTCTTCTCTGTCTCCTGCGTTCTCTCTTCGATAGATTGCATCAACGTTTGAAACATTCATTCTTAAGCCACTGAACGATGACGTCATACAGTTTCAAGGACAGGTGGCCGTCTTTCATTAGTATATCGTATCTATAAATGATGATTTGCCGTTCGTTCTATGTTGCCCCGAAATCTAATTTTGCTGCTTCCAGGGAGAATTCATCGGTCATTTGATAACGAGATCTGACTAGATTATCTATCCAGTGAAGCAAGCCTTGACTCCCGATTACCAGTGCTCCCTGCTCTGATAACATGGAAGCCGGCTTTGACCCTCCATTCCCAGTGCCCCTCCTCTGATAATGGTGAAGCTGGCTTACCCTCCATTAGTGCTATAACTCTGATAACAGTCAAGCCGGTTGTGATCCGTGATTGCCTGTGTCCTCACTTCTAGCAGTGAAGCTGACTGGGAGATGGTCCACTCGCAACCTCGCCGCTCGTGAAGGTGTAGTTTTGCGAAACGTGCAGCAAACTGAATAGTGAAGTCATCGTTGGGTCGTTTAAAATAGAAAATCGTGCCCACATTGTGAAACAGGTGGATATTTTCCACATGACACATTGTCGATAATCTTATGACACCAGCGAATGATATACATAATAGAAAAGTATCCTTGCGTCATGAGTATCATAGATAATACACGTTCTTGCAAAATGAATAATTATCTTAATAGATTTGAGAGCTCGGATAGCTATCCATAGAGCCTTCTTAAGCCCAACGCACGCGACGTATGAAACACGAATACAGGAAACAGAAACATGTTTCCAAGCGTTTCCCTGTGTCGCGTGCGTTTACGAGATACGAGAGACATGGAGACAATGTTTCCGAGATTACGTGTTTCTGCGCTTCTCTGTTGCTCTGTTTCCGCGTTTCGTGTGCGTTAGGTTTGTGGTCTAGTGATGAACGACCACAGTGGGCTGCATGTGGGCGAATAGTGGAAATCTGAAGGAAAATTATTCTTACCGCAAGTAAGAAGATACGACTAATTTTGTCAAATCTTCCCTTTGCTCTATATAGTATTCAAAAGCCTCAGTAGCAAAATTCAAATTCAAAACTTTTTCAGTTTTGAATATCATGAAATTATTGTACGCATTTATTTCAGAACGGACCAAGTCGTGCTTGTTGATACATGAATTCATAAAAAATTTTAATTCACGGAAGCCCAATTCTTGCTCATTCGAATAATTTATGCACAGATTGAAATATCACAACGAAATCTATTCTTCTCGTGCTAATGTGCGTTGACAGAATAAACGAATGTATTGATTGGATCGGGAAAGGCAGGTGGTTTTATATCAGCGCAATAAGCAGGAAATGAATTCGTATTCGGTGAGTTTTTTTTCGGTTCATAAACTCGCCTTCATTTCGTTAGTTAGAGATCAGACTTCCAACTTTGCAGATCATCGCACCAATCGATTTGAGAAGCCATCTGCTTGTTGCGATGTATATCTACGTATAGCAATGTACATCGAATTGATCGGTGTTAACGCAAAATTGATAGCATTCATTTGGAAATTTCATAAACTTTCTTTCGTCAATTCATCGGTTTCATTAATGGAATAATTATATCATGTACAAATGGAATAGTTGATCTGCCGTGAAATATCCTTTTGAATATTGAATGACGATTTTTCTGCTATTTTTAAAAATATTTTTTCTCGATCATATTTCTCGCTCAAAGCCTTTATTGTTTTACTGTAATGAAATCAGTGTATCAATCTACGTAATATGCTCTCTAGAAAGAATGCGAGAGTTTATCAAAAACCACCGTCTGGAAAAAACAAACCGAGAAGTCCTCTTATACTTATGCCGACTATTGAAAATAAATGCGACAAAAACTTTTTCCTTTTTTATATCATATACTGAACTTTTATTGATGAAAATAGAAACAAAAATCATGAAATCTACTCTTGTAGAAGATGAAATAAAACTATATGAAACCTCAGACCCACAAACATTCATTTTAGTGTCAAACGTTTTGAAACATATTAATTCACTGATCACTGACTTCATACAGTTTCAAGGACGGGTTGCCGTTTTTCAGATTCACTTGGCACACGGCGACACAATCGCCGACCCGGATAATTTGAGAAGTTTGACTATAAATCGTCGAATAAACAATTCTAGGATTCTTGAAGCGGTCGTTAGCAGCATCGAAGTTAAAGCATATAACCGCTCCTGAATTTTGGTAATGTGGATGCACGGATAGCAGGACGTTGCCTTCGTCGTAGGCGCACACGTAACCGACCTGCGGGCGGAAATCCAGCCCGGTAACGTCGATCACGTTAAAATCCTGGATGAAATGGCCGTCGTGCGATAAATGCAACAGATCGCAAGAACGCTCGCAGAAAAGGAACATTTCGCCGCGCGCGTTTACGTCGAAAACACCGCTGGTGAACGTGCCGCGCGGCAGCCTTACTACTTTCATTTGTCCGCTTTTGACGAGACTGGTAACCTTCGGTGAGAGATCTAACGGAGTGATGTGCACATTTTGAGCTGTTTGCGCGTAGATCGTATCGTTACGAATAACGAAATTCTGTATATCGAGCGGTATTATCTTCTCCATACATTCGCTATTTATCTCCTCTTTACGGGAACTAAACTTTCTCAAAACGAACCCGGATCTACTGTCCTTGTTCAGTACGTATAGAAAACCGGAGCTGTCCGTTCCTAGGCCGTATATAGGACCGTAACGTTTCGAGTCAAAATGTAAGTAACTGTACAAAGCATCTTCATCCATACGATATAAAGCATTAGATCGCCATTCGGTGCATATGATGTTCGGTATGGCATTAACGGAGTCGTGGTTTGGTATCGCGGTCATCAGAGTCAGTTTCAGAGCTGAATTCGTCTGCGTTTTAAGCAGAAATGTTCCGATATTGCAAACCGATTCGGTTGTACTGGTACTCATTCGTGATTCGTCATTTTTATCGCGTTCCTCTAACTCGGTGATTCGCGCGCACAGAGATTCGTTTACGGTTCTGACGTGTTTCGATATTTCGACGTGTTTGCGGCGAACTTCGGCGACATCTTTTTCGAATTGTTTGAATCGGTTTTCGAGATTTTCGTTGAATTCGGGGCAGCGAATCGGAGCCGAAACCGTCGGAAAATTCACCTTCCACGAATGTTGATTTCCTTGTGTAATGACGGCTAAATGAAGACCTAACGCTATTGATTGTGGACTGCGCTGAATCAATTCTCCATATTTCTTGGCGATATTCTCATTGTCACACCTGACAACAAACGCTTGCTTCATCGGGCTATGACTGAATGATATTGCGAGTTCGGGTACTTCGACACCAGGCGGCGCTTCTCTCCATTCTAGCATCACCTAAAAAGAATCAATTACAAAAGACATATTAAATTTACAATTAAGAATATTACCATTTGTAATGAAAATATAACAAAAAAATTTTGACCTAGATATCAAATATCAATCGGTCAGCCCAAATTGGAAAGGACCAATTTGGAACGAACTTTTTGCAGTTCGTGAACATTTGGTCCGGTCCAAACTTAAAGCGGGCCAAACTTTTAGCAGTCTAAATAATGTAGTGTGATCGCACCTTATATCAAGTGTCTAAAGAAAATGTTCTTACTGGTCTTCTATTTGACTTCAATGCATGTGTCTAAATAGTGGAAAAGTGGTTTGATCAACTTGGCGCATTTCGATTTTGTTGGCAGGTTTCAAAAAATTGATAGAAAATATTGTCTCAGAGATAAGCGATTCCCATATTGTTTGATCGTGTTAAACGTTTTTTTTTTTTAAATTTTTATTCCAGATTCACATCGGGACACAAAGAGACTGCACGCGATGAAGTCTGTCCTTCAGAGTGTACACTATACCTTATGCAATATGATTGTATACATTCTGTACGTCCTGATAGGTTACCAGAAGCTTCAAATTGTATTCGCGTGGTGAGGCGATCAAGGACCATGACAATGATTTAACGATTTTATGTCCCATTCCATAATATTCAAGGCCTTGAATTGACCAGTGCCCTATGTAAGGAATTTTGAGGACCGCTAATGAACCCTGTTCTGTGGATTTTCAATTATTTGAGCTCTTTACCGATGATCTAATAACATAATTCTAAGGTTAAGTTTATTTCATATAGAATTCTATCCTATATTTCATACCGAAGAAAGATATCAAAACATATACTTTAAGCTTACATGTACTACTTTGAATTTGTGGGAAAAGCATCATGACCAGGACTAACAAAACGACCTTGGACCTGCCTGACTATCTTAAATACGACAATACGTGATTTTCGTTCACCAAAGAATATATCTCAACTTTCAACTCACCTCGTTGATTGGCTTTGCTTGAATCGTCAACATCTGCCCGGTGAAAATTGCTCTCAATTTCTCCTCCACCGCCGACTCCAACGCGGTCGTCCACATCGTTACAACTAGGTGTAACAAATTACCGCGAACTTGTGTCGAACCGCAGTCGAGATCTACCAACGGCTGATAGAAAAACTTCTGAACCGTGCGCTTTTTATTTTGCGAGTCGGACCACACGTTGATTTTCCGTTCCCCGAACGTAATAGCCAGCTCGTGTATTAGTTCTTCTTTGTCGCTGCTACAGATTTTTTTCGAAGACGACATCGTTCCAACGCTGGTTCTAGCAGACATAGCCATGTTGTACGCAAGCCGGTCAATGCAAAACTGATGAACCACGAGCTACGAGGAAACTATTTATACAATGCAACGCAAAACGTCGCTGACCGTTGCCCCATTTCTGACTGAGTGCATAGATATTATTACATGGTCCTAACTCTAATACAGTCAATGGTTTCAGGCCTACAGACTTAGAGGCAGCTACAAACGGTCCACTACTAATTAAGTTTGATTTTAGTTCTATAGTTTCAGGTACAAAGTAACAAATTATTGATCCAACAGAACACAATTTCGAATTGTTAAATTAGTGTGGTTTAGGGGGACGCGTCGTGCGTGCGCTTGGTTGTATCGGTGATCTTGTCTATTGTTTAACTTAGTAGTGGACCGTTTGTAGCTGCCTCTAAGTCTGTAGGCCTTATTGTCTCCGTTGCAGATAATCTCCTCAATAGAATTCTAAGAATATAATGATGTACTATTTGCGTTTATTTTTTACCGATAAGAGTAAAATCTCTGCATGCGTAGAGCAGTCTCTTTACTTGACCAGAATATTGAGTGTCGCAAGAGATTTTAGATTGACCTAAACAAAAAACTGAATTCATTTCAGCGATTATCGCCACAAGTTCGTGATTGTTGAATCTTTACAGCCATACTAACGGATGTCTAAGACTTTCGAGGATTTAAAAGACAGAGATTTTCAGATGGATGCTTTTATTTGAAAATTTAAAACAAACGAAGAATTGATCAATCCATAATTTCAACTGGAAGGTTGATACAAGCGATATTTTCTCCATTATCACCCTGAAGTTCCCACTTAACAATAACTTTCACCTAGAAAATAAGAAAATGTCTTAAGATGATTCTTATCTTGAGCAGGGCATAAAATGACGTGATGGTTGACAGTTGAAATAAGTTCCAAGGCAAATGCTAGTGCAAATTCTGGCTCTGGGGCCAGTTGCCAATTCGTGGCTTAGATTCATGACTATGTCCAGGACAATCTTAGTTCTATAGAATCTAACAACTGAAGCTCAACAGACACGACAAAACGTTTGTTTCATCAAAACAGAAAACACATTTTCCACAAAACGTATTGAGTTAAACGTGTTTTCTGTTTAAGTACAAAACATATGTCTTGCCGTGTGCGGTGAGCTTAACAATCTAACAAGATTTAAAAACTCCTTTTTACTTAAATCACGACTGTGCAACTGAGCCGAGAACTCTGGAAATGTTTATGTTTATATGAAATGGCATATTAATTTCGATGATGCATATTTTGTCGGAATGATTTTGTTGTGTAAGAATTTAATATAGTAGTTTATTCTTTATCAAAGTGTGTATGTACTACACTGTCTTGTATGACAGATAATGATATATATCTTGTGTAAATTAGGAACTTATGAAGACTATATTGTTTCAATAATTACCGATGGGTACAATTTATGAACCGGTATCGAAGCTTTGTAGATGTGGCTTGAACCGGCAGTTATCGGACAGGCGACCCCCGATTGACAGCCGTCTGTTTGAGGGATCGGAAACGGAATCGGAAATCCTCCCAGAATACCATGCACCGAACCAGTCAACGTTTTACTGTTAACATCTGCAAGAAAATATATGTTCAGAAAAAAACGTGTATCTACTTCCTGCAAGAAGTGATTATATAATGTATCAAAAGATGACAATAACCAATTAACATTCATGACTAATGATCAGTAAATGAACTTAGGAATTTGTACAAAATTAGGGCCTATAGTAATGAATAAGTAAACAAAAGTTATTGTAAAGTTCATAGAAACAATAGACGATCTACAGGAATGAAAATGTTAGAATAAAGAGAGTTAAATAACCACTTACTTGAGACGAATTCAATGGCGACACTGGCTGTAGTACCACGATGTAAAATACATGGGAATTCGGAACAGGGAGTCACTGTTACTGACTTCACTTTTCCATTAGCAGATCCTGAGAAATATATTCGAATTATAAATAAATCTGCATTTCAGGAGAACTTTTACTAAGATTTAACCCTCAACTTGATGAACCATGGACCAGAAGAATCAAAGTGAACCCTTTATCTCAAATATCAAGGAAATGTAACATGTTTTTAACTGCTATAGATGTTCTTTCGTGAAGCTTTATCATAACGTGGATGCTCCAGATTTTCGGAGATGAATTTTCAGAAATCTTTTTCAACTCATCGATATAACCATTGACTCCACTCGTTTTAGTCCACGGAATAACCGATACTTACCGCATTCTTTGAATCTAGTGGCGGAACTGAGAGCCAAAATGGCAGCGAACACTGTTACTGATATCAACATGGTGACGGTGAAAGTTTAGATGAATTGACGCGCTGAGAAATCTCAGTTTTTATTCTAGTCGAACGTGGCGTGATCGAAATGATCTCGAAAACCACGCGCTCGTTCACATCGCTGGGGAATCTTATCTACAACCGAGACTAAAAGCAACCCATTAAAACATCCGTTAATTGACCGTTTATTTGAAATTTTGAATTCCGTACGTAATCATGTAGGAAAATCTAAGAACATGCAGCAGCCGAATAAACATGCACTTTCAATTTGGATGTCGCAACGGGGTACAAGAAACCATAGGCTCCAAAGTGAAAATAACGAGTTTGGTTTCGACTACTCAACATTTGAATGTTCTTTTCTAAAAAAAACTTTTCAATGCTCACCAAAAAGTACGTTTTGTGATGAGCAAAAATACAATGCAGGTTCTTGAGTTCTTGAGAGTAAAACTGTTGCTTCAAAGCAGTCCCTCATCTAATATTATTACAATTTTAATGTATTTGTTTATTCATTAATTCTGTAAAAATTTTACAATGAAAATAAAATCATATCATATCAAATATAATCACTTAATTCAAGATGAAATTCAAAGGCGACTGCTTGAAACCGATCATTTCGTGCGAAGGTGAGATAATAATTAGTGAAATACACACTTAGACGAAATTTAGAGAGTCATATTTCAAATACTTAACGTTTAATTGAAATAGCATCTAACAGCTAACAGCTAACAGTTAACAGCATGTGACACGAATAAACTTAAAATGCGAGAAAGTGCATATTAATTAAATAAATAATACGGAGTTTATCAGACTGGGGTTATTGCTCTGAAACGTAGGTCGGTGCTTGTCCACAGTGACCTATAACTACTCAAAGGTGTGTCGAGAACTGTTTGTGCTCTAAAACCAGTGCTCTCTGGTCGGTGAAGTGAAACGTGCTCGCTAATCGTGTTAATTCCACATTGCACACGTAACTCAATGAACTCACACGCCGGGCGGCTACGAGCAGATCTGTGACAAGCTAGAACGAGTGGTCAGTACAAATATATACACGCATTTGCGCGAACGACACGATTTGATTTGATTTGTGAAAGGATATCACAACAAAGTTACAGTAACGACGTTGTGACCGCGCAAAGTATACGCAGTCTCGCTGTATTCACTTCGATTCACGTAAATCAACACGAAATGAATTATGGTAGGTTTTTACTCGTATTTTCACTTAAATGTTACTGTTTGAAATATCTACCAAGGTTGGCCTTTAATAGTGACCTCGTCGCTTGCTGAAACCTTGACCTAAAGCATTTTTCAAGAAGGCTGAAGTCCGATACAAATCTGATTTTTACGCTTCGTCACCGAAACCCTGTGTCCAGTTTCACGAAAATGATCAATTCCTAAGTTGATTTAGCTAGATCGATAAAGAAATTAATCGATCTAAGAACTGAAAAAAAACCTTTTTGAGAAATTCCATTTTCCATTCACGTGTGTCATGTAAGTGTCTCCTGACGGAGATAGGTAAGATGTATACCTTATTATCAAAGTCAACTTTAATTTTTATTTCAATTTTGGAACATATTGCATGATAGTATCTTACAGCCATATATCTATTATATGTCAAGGTAAATATGAAGGACACACACTTCACGCTTCAGACTTACAACGTCAACGCAGATATGAATACTCCCCAAAATAGTCATATCGTAATTCGTCTTGATTTCACCTTGCATTTACACTGATCGGGTAAAACCTTTTTTTATTTTCAGTTGCGAAGGTACTTAAACAGTACAAGGTCACTATATTGGCGTTGATATTTGGGTTGGTAATATATCTGTCCCTGCTGAGACGAAAAGGCGTCAAAACGGTTTATCATCACCGCGTGTCTATAGGCGCGCTGTTCCCGCCACCGCCTCCACCGAGCAGGGTCTCCACCGTCCTCGAAGGTTTACCGATTCCCGCAGTTTACTACGGCGATTACGCGACCGCCATCGAATACCTGCACCGTCGCGACTACGTCACGCCCCGCAACTGTTCGGCCACTATACCGAAAATAATCCACCAGACGTGGAAGGATGAGATGATTCCGATTAAATTCAAATCGTCGGTCGAATCGATCATCGCCAATCACCCTGATTTCGAATACTGGATGTGGACTGATGCCCTCGCCGAGGAATTCATCAGTAAAAAGTTCCCGAGTTTTCTACCGGTTTATAAAAGCTACCCGAAAGCGATCAACCGCGCCGACGCGATTCGATATTTTGTCCTTTACGAGTATGGAGGAGTTTACGCCGATTTGGATATCGTATCGTTACGTTCTTTAAACGATCTGTTGGGCACTCATACGTTCCTCATACCCGAGGACCATCCATTCCATACTCACATCATATTCGGTTTAAATCGTATTCCGTTGAACGCTTTCATGATGTCTATTCCTAAACACCCGTTTATGAAAGCGGTTATAACTCACTTAGCCGAATATTCCAAAAGGAAGAATATTCTCTACACAGCCGGGCCAATGATGCTCGACTTAGAATTGAGTAGATATGAAGATGTATTGGGCGATAGGAAAGACAATTCACTTTGCGACGCCGTGTATATGGGCAAGTGGCAGAATTTCATACCGCTGTTTTTAGACAACGCCGTCACGATCGCGGCGTTAAAACACAAATGCGGCCGAAAAGACGGCAATCCGCGAAAGTTGAAAGACTGCGACTTTCTACGCGCGAGAAATTTCACGCAGCTCACTCTACCCGATACGGCTTACACTAGACACAAGTTCTCGCACGTCCATGAGGCGAAGACGCGAAAACTGATGTTTCATATAGCGGACGTGGCCGGTGAATCGTTGAGAAATGTCTCTCAACTGTTAGAGAACATATAGACTGAATCCAAAAGGTGCAAAGCGTTGAGAACGAAATGTCTTATATCTGTCTAGATTATAGGAGCAATATTAGTTCAGCCTATACGCACATATTATAGTCATTTAGTCTCGACCGTGGTAGCAGCCTCTTGGACGGGACGATTTATGCGATACCGCCGAAAGAAGTGACGCCACAAGATAATAATTGCCTTACTGCACCAGGCGCAGTATGTGCAGCCAAAGTTGTAAACAAACTTTTGGTCGAATATCTTCGTTACGACCAAAAAAAACAGGGTTCAAAATCTTTTATCACAGATATTTGATTTGTTTTATCTTGGAAACAATTCGAGTGAAAAATGAGTACGAAAAATTATGTATAAATGTTTATTCATCTACTTGGATTTTTCATAAATTGAGTTTTTTTTTTAATTTGAAATTTCAATGAATTAATCATATGTAATGTTGGCTTCAGTAAATATATATATATATATATATATATATATATATATATATATATATATATATATATATATATATATATATATATATATATATATATATATATATATATATATATATATATATATATATATATATATATATATATATATATATATATTATATATCTCTTTCTGGTAACACGAAGGGCCGTAAATAAGAAATGTATAAGAATGCGTTGACCGTGTTAATCTTTTTCTATCGAATGCAATCCTTAAATCGCCGCTCAAAATCATAAAAGAAGGTATTTGGAAAGTTCTAAATTCCAGCGCTTGATATCACGAAAGTTCGGTTACGCTCTGCACGGTTTTCAGCGAATTTGATTGTTCTATATTTAACCATGTATCAATAAAAGGTCTATTCATTTGGCGTTGTATTCAATGAATATCCTTAAACTGAATATATAAATGTTTTCATTGTATCGACTATGAACAATATGGATCAACGCTTCATACCGCACCTTGACCGTAGGAACTTGTTGTGACAACGAGAAGGTCAAAATCCTTAGTAAACAAAATCTTTTTCATTCAATCAAGCTTATGCAAATAGATCAAATGTCACGTCAGGTTGCCGATGATTATTTGTAATTGCTGTCGGTAATTGTAAATGTAATTGATGACGGCGCATGTAACTAATAAGAACAACTATTCGGTTTCTAAGGCGGAGTCGAAAGATCTCATTATTGTGATGATTATAAGAGGATGTCATGCATTTCTAACACAAAAATGATAGATAATAATTTGAAGGTATGAATAGTAACTTTTTAAACTATATTCCATATTTCGATGTATTCATTTTGTATTTCACGTCAATGTTCACGTTTTATGGCGAGTTCATTGACCTGAGTTCCTGCTGTTTCGGACAAGACAACGCGCTATAGTCATGTCTGTTTCGAAAGCATTTACTCGTCGTGAAACTGTTCATGTATAAAGCAACAGCAATGGACAACAGCTAGTTAACAATATCAGATTGAATTGTTTCAAATGGTTTTAACGTAACTTAATGATCTACGGTGAAAATGTAAATTCGTTTTATTCAAGCTTCTTTTATTAAATTGTAATATAAAGACAAAATAAATTGCGTTTTGTTACGAATATGTTTTACTCAGATTTATGTGAACGAGTGGAAATGGAATCATATTTTGAAAGTTCATTCTGAGTTCAAAGATGGACGTTGCGCACGTTGGGCCTCTGAGATACCCTACTGCCCTCAACGCAGGGTATGCTGCAGGCTTGACCCACCTCATCAGACATTCGACATCTTATCATTCATTACTCGTCCATCCATTATACTTGGTGATCTTTCACCTCTTACATATTTTTTAAAATTAACAAACAAATGGACCACAAACAGTATCAGATATTCAAATCGATTCTTATTTGTAACGCTTTAATAGGACGAATAAGTACATTCGTACTTGCCCACTTTACCAACGAATATAAACTCATTTTGTATTTTTGCATTTGACATTTTCATTCATAGTAACAACATATACAATCTATTACCTACGTGATTTATTTCATTCATTTTAGATGATGGCACAGTTTGCTTTCATATCGCATCGTCAAAATCTATGTTCGTTTGTTTTCTCGGGATTTTCGACTGCGGCGGCTTTTTTCTTCCGTTTACGACTGACTATCAGCGCCGAAAATGTGAACAAAATCGGATTGAGGGCGGAGTTTATCGGCAACACGATTATAGCCATAAAAACCGCTACATCGGGAATTATAGAAACGCCGCTCATCGATACGAACTTCGTCAAAATGATCGGAATCCAACACATGAAATCGGTGCCTAAAATCAGCACGAGTTTCTTAACGAGAGTCATTTCCTTCGATTTCGACGCCGCGCACGATTTTCCGACCGATGACGACGATTTTCTGTATATGCAGTAAATGATGACGTACGACGTTCCTATGAACAGAAACGAAAGCAGATTGAAAATCAACAAGCACAGCGAAAATTCCAAAGCGACCTCTAAACCGTGAGTGATCGTGAACGGCAGGCAAACGCTGTTGCGACCGTAGTAATTGCGGAAATAGCCGATATCGAAAATAGGCAGAACCGCTAGAAAAAACCAGAATATCCAACCGAAAGTGACCGCAAGTACAGAGCCTTTGTAAGACATGTGAAGTTGTTTGTGAAATGGAAAAACTATGCACAGAACTCGATCCACGGTCAACAGCACCATGGTGTATACAGACATCTGACTGGACAGAACGGACACCGCCCCTGTTAGTTTACAACCCAAACCCAATCTCCATCCCACCGACTCGTTTATGTAGTCGTCACGTGTTAGGGTGTCTTTGACGGCGATCACTATCAGATAAACGCCCATCAAAATGTCGGAAATGGCCAGTATTAAAACTAGAAAATTGGTGATACTAGTATTCCTACTTTTGTTATTGTCTCTGCACCTGCAGACGATTACGAGGGCGTTTCCGACTAGAGCGCTGATACCTAGAAACCAAACGGCGATCTGTAAAAATCTCGAATCGAGAAGATGTTTACAGGACGAAAATCCGTCGCCGCGTGGAGTACACCAATCCGAATTACCAAGCGCCAAGCAGCAGATATTGAAATAATCAGCGTAAAGCTTATTCAGAGAAACGTCCTTAAACGCCGTTTTACTCATTAAGAACCCGGGACCTGATTTCAGTCGCATGTCGAAGATTTTCAATTTCGACAACCTTTCGAACGGACGCTTTGGTTGAATTTGCCGGAGTCGTTTGTTGTTACTCATATTGAGGTATACCAGACTAGTCAGGTCGTAGAACGCCCTATTCTGAATTTCAGAAAGATGATTATCTGCAATATGAAGGTATCGTAATCGCCGCAGTCCTGAAAAGAAATGATCGCGGACGTATGTTAACTTATTTCCACGCAAATCTAAGTCGAATAAGTTTAACAGATCCACAAATGAACCCTCGGGTATATCACCAATACGGTTAAAACTGAGATCGAGTCTGCCTAATTTATCCATTTTACTAAAAGTCCTGTTTACCACGGTGGTGATATTGTTCTTTTTAAGAAAGAGACCTCGCACGCGTTTGATTAAGCCGGTTAAGTTGATGAGACCGGCTCCGGTGCAGTCGACGATGTGTCCTCGGCAAAAACATCGGTGCGGACAGCGATCGCAGAACCGCTCGTCATCACCCGATTGACTACAGTCGCGTACACCGTCACAAACACGCTCCTGAGTGATACACAGCCCCTCACGAGGACACATTAACAGCCCGGGACAGAGCGGCAGCGCTTTACAATCGAGCTCTTCGTGCCCGTCCACACAGTCCCACTTACCATCGCAGACGGCGACGTAAGGAATACAATACGAGTTCGGACATTTGAACAAACCCGGACAAGTGAATCCTTTACAGTTTATCAAATGAGACAACCTCGGACAGCCGAGGTCTCTTTTATCATATACACAGATTCGATCCCGTGCTATGCAATTCGGCCGGTGCGGCTGGCACCTGATTTCGTTTTCATTCGGGCAGAAAGTATCGTTGTCCCATCGTTCGTCGTCTCTATAATCCGGACAATCGATCAGTCCGTCGTTGACCTTTTCTGAGGCGACGCAGCGGCCCGATTGACAACGGAATCCGTTACACTTCTGCGCGCAGGCGTTAACGCTTTCGTCGCTGCGATCGATACAATCGATAACGGAATCGCAGATTCTATCTAAACCTATACAATCACCGTTTGCGCATTTCCATTCGGTATTCGGGTCACATTCTCGAGAGGCACAACTCGAGTCACCGTCATCGCAATATCTATTCAACGAGGCGACGCGAACCTGGCTTTCGTTAATGAATGAATAGTTTTGCCATTTTTCGCAGTCGATCTCGTCCGATCCGTCCGGGCAATTGCGGTCTCCTTCGCACACGTAAAAATCGGGAATGCACGTGCGATCCGCGCATTTAAACTGATTCATCCCGCATTCTGAATTTTTCTTAGTCGCTTTACTGAAACACAAGACGTTAAGCTTCAAATTGCCAGGGCGAATGATTGTAATAGACATTTCGACACGCGGCACCAGTTTGTCACCATATTGGCGTCGATGCGTGGGTAAAGTTACGCTTTGAAACGCGAGATACGTTACCGAGCTAACATCGCGTATCCATATCGCGTTGCTGCTAGGACGATAGAGCCATAGATTCATCAGCGAGGTTAACCTATCAAGCAATAACTTTCTCGATGACGATATTTCGCCGCCGACTGCTTCGCATTTTGGTAAAGCTTCATCGTAATTGTAACCAGATCGACTCGTAATGAGGCGCGTACATGTGCCGTTAAGAAGTGACTGTGCACAAGTATCCGAACGAACGAATGTCCAGCCTGGTTTACAGCCGGTGAAGCTTCCGTCTAGACGGATGAGTTGATGCTGTTTTGTATTATTGTAAGCGCTAGTTTTACAAACGTAGCTGACATTTTTCATCCGGCGAGTACACGGTACTTTGAACCAGTTCGTCCTCGAATACAGTCTCGAAACGGCCATTGCGACGCATCGAGCGCTGTAGGAACCATCGGGCTGGTCGACGGTCGAGTTGATAAAGTCTGGCTTACTTTCACCGAAACTGACATGGTTCTCCGAAGGTTTGGCTTCGTACCATTCACCGAATACGTAAGGACGCCCGTCCAACCACTGGAAATCGTTGATCTAAGATGGAAATGAAAATGTGCTTGTTTATTTTGAAGATTAATGGTTAGGAATACAGAATACGTCCCTAGAACTAGAAAGCTTTCGTATGTTTTCGATGAAGATTGATGCTGGCTTGGTGCTCTGCAAAAAAAATTAAATTCTTATTACCTGATCTTTATCGTGTAGACCAATAAAAACAATAGGACTGTGTTTAGTGATGCCCGAATCGTTAGGACGACGAAAAGTTTTCCACATTTCTGGCCACCAAAACGAACGCCACATTTTCATCAAATAGTGCATTTCATCACCATCCGTAATGCTGACTAATGTCGCTTCTGCGTCCTTGCATTTCTGCGCTGCCGCTTCCCAGCTCAGTGACTGATTATAAACGTCAATGGCCGTCTAAAACGAAATTGCACGAATCCGATAGATTTTCATTAAAGGTAGTTACGGCTACATTGAGTTGATATTTAATGCTATCAAAACTAAACCGCTTTGGGTTTGGTAAACTTGGGTTAGCTTACTTGATACTAAACTGTCTATTGAGTCAACCCCTATAAAACTGATCTCTAGCCGATTTATTGATCAACAGAGGAACTCGAATCTAACTTACCGCGTAAAGATAGCACGAACTTCTCCAGTAGAAAAACCTCGGTGGACACACCGTCGAATCAGTTCGCAGCTTCAATGGTTTTGCTTCGTTTTTTATTAGTTTATATCCCAATTGCAGCCAGCTATAATTAGATTCGATTTGAAATGCGACTCGAGTCGTTCGAACGACGAGGCTTTGCTGTTGTTTGTAGTACAGTCGCGGGAAAGCGCCGTTTATGACTTTGGTTAGCGGCAGCGATTCACGAATCAAACACAGGTTGTCGGTAATTGTCGTTTGAATCAAATCGAAATTCGATGAGATCGTTATTTCGTAAAACTCCATCGTTTTGGGAATCTCTGAACACAGCGATAACGACCTGTATTCAACTCTATACCAGATAGCCGAACGTGAACTCAAGTCTGGCGACGTGAACAGTCCCGTGTTGATCCTCGCAGATTTCCAAACATTCTCCGGAGATCCTCGATTCAATGTCCCGCATTCAGATGATTGCAAATCTATCCTATAATTAACCGGGACCAGCTCGTCGCACTTTTGAAGGTTGACTAACAAAGCTACACGATTTCGGGATTCCTTACAATAGATACGGGTGATACTGTAAACATGGCTTAAACTAAATCTAACCTTGTTTATGGAGTGCTTATCGTTATTCATCATGAGATTATACGCACAACGGGGATCTATATTTTCTATTTTTGAATAATTCATCTGTATTATGCTATTTTTTACGGTAGTTATTCCTGGATCGAGGACAAGCAGGGATTTGTTAGAAAATGGTAGCGCGATCGTCGCTCGATTCGAACTGAAAGTAGGTCTTATAAACCAGCCTCTGAAAACCGATACATTTAGGCGCGCGAGTATTTCGCTTGCATTCGGTTTGTTGTTTCTGTCGTACGAGAACCAGATCATGTTCAAACAATTCGACGTTACGGAGACATTCGGAGACTTCCTAACCCCGATTTGCCCGATAAACTGATATCGATGATCAGCCGGGAAATAGCACGGCTCCAAAACGAACCCGCCGTTTTGAAAATCTATATCCGAATGCCCGTACGAAATTTTGATAAGATTTCCCGATAAATATCGGGGTTGGAATTTGATAGCCGTATAAAATGGTGTATATTTTATCACCCAGGAATAAGTATAGGGTTCGTTATAGTCGTGGTGCGCATCACCGCCGATTTCTAAACAAAGATATGTCAGAGAGAATTTTTCGAGCTTCGTTGAGTTTTCAGGCGTCACTGTTAGCCGTACTAATTCGTAAAATCGATCGGATACATCTTTACTGTTCGATACAGAAACAACTCGCCCGATCGGACATACGATAAAAAATGCGTAAGTTACGTAACTAAACGAAATTCGATCATTTACCGGTGAATACGTGTACGAGTTCGTGGATCCGGTCAAAATCGTGAAATTGTAGTACATCGTTTCAGAGCTGTTTCGCGGCCTTATTTCGAAGCTACAGTTAAAACCCGGTCGGGAAAAGCTCTCATCCGTCACGAATTGCAAAGTCATATTCGCATCTCGAACTGATTGCTTTAAATACCCGCTCAATTGACCACAGAATCTGCCAAGTTCTTTTCCGCCAGTGTACACGGTCAGCGAATCGGCGAAACAGCCTTCCGACTGTTCCAGATCGAAGTCATGACAGTAAAGAACGATATCGAAAGTTGTAAGTTGACTGACGATTGAATGTTGCGTGCTTAATAACGTCGGATAGGTGTGATAACCGTAAAACGGCGTATTTACGAAAAGGAGAGTTTCATCGATGACGGATTCAGATAATTTGTAGTCGGACAGCGAAAACGAACAGTTGTAACGGTTAACGAATAGAACAACTGTTTCAGGCGACCCGCTGCCTGTTGGTAAACGCAAACCGAATTCACTTTCTTTGTCACCTTTTTCTAAGCAAAATCGTTTTTTCTTCCCGTCTAATTCGACAGAAATATCATTGGCTCGCGTAAGTCCAGCCCGCCCTTCTTCATTCGTAGTTATTTCCACAATTTCAAGCGTATGTTTATGGCCGGCATTCCCGGCACTGGCCAGGTAAGTCAGTTCCATATTCGCATTTGTGTAGCTGATTATATGAACGACTTCGGCGCTCGGTCGATTCGTGGATTGCAGTCGATCCAAGCGAAGAATTCCGTGCTCATTCGGTTCGACGCGCACGAAGTTCATCGACGCCGAATCCACACTCGATGTTTGCAACATCGTCAAAATGTACACGAATGACAACAAATACATATCGAAATTTTATCCGAAAAAATAAGGTTAATTCAAAATGGCTTTCTTCGATTTAATTACTCGTCGCTCGTATCCTCTTCGAAGGCTCGTCTAATCCGACAATTAGGATAAAATCATTTTAGAAAACAGCAACGACCAACCCTCGATTCAGCCAGGCCTTATCGTCCAACCTTATCACGACGAAAGCACAAAAATGTTCGAAGAATATATTCAATATGCGGAATGCAGTGATGTACACGTCGTGTTAGCTAAAATACCTCCGTGCAAATGAAACAGTTGGAACGAAAAATTGAATCTGTATTTGAATAAATATTTATTTAAGAGAATGATCTACATCAACAACGTTTCACGTCCTATATGCAGATTACAAGTGTATATTCTACTAATTGGAAATGCGTTTCATCTGTCCATATCACGAAATGACTATTTACATATCATTTGATGGCGTGGTGTCCTCCGAGGCTTACAGCCATAAATCGGTAATATCGACTTTACGAAATAACTTCATATTAAGCTCATCGTGTCTTGTAAAGTTGTATTTCTGCTTTATCATTCGTATAACTTGAACTCATAGTCAGGGTCCCCGAATAAATGACCGGATATGTGGAACACGCTGGCAGGTCGAGAATTTCGACCAGCCCAGTACTATGGAATAAATTGCTCGACTATGAAACCGTTGGTCATGTGACTTGTTGCTTGATTTGAAATGTTCGCAACAAGGCCGTACCGGAATTTCCAGATATTTATACAATAAAGATGTATCCAATATAGATGCTCGCAAGAATTGGAGAAAACATTTCGTGGAAGTTTGATTCACTATTACACAAACATTGGCAATTGAAAAATTTGTTAGAATTATGAGCCTTTGAATGAGACGAGAAATGATTTAAGTTGAATCATCGGGAACTAATGCTCTTACCTCACCAGCGACCAGTGGATATATTTGTAAACGAGTGATATCAAGAACAACGAAATGATCAGCCAGTTTGATTGATATTTTCATTTCGTGAACTCTGAGCCGTACAGGATCTGTAAACGGCAACCTTATTCGTACGTATTCGCAGTCAAGTTTAAGAAACATTACCATTATTCAATTATTCAACATATTTCATCATTTACCGTAAACCAACTTTATTTTCACCGTTGTTACAATTCTATTGGCAACGGAAAATGATATCATCGAGTGCGATATCGCTTAATTTTCCAGGTCCTCTTGTGGCCAAAAATTTCACCTATAAGATAAACGGGTATTTGCTAAGCCCATGGTTTCTCCGTGACACGTAAACAATGATATGACATATTCGATATGATACAAAAATGATTCTCATTACGAAAAGTTGTTACAGAATCTTGGAGGGGGCCACAGAGGAGACGGCTGTAATCTTTATGACACATAAACCATTAAGTCCTCGTAACACAATAACCTCGTGTGATGTGTAAATTTTATTATTGTTTTAATCAGTTTTGAATTTATGAAGGCATTAACATGTTTACTTACTTTGATTAATCCGGCCGGCAGCGGAATGTTTCGTACGTTCCAATAATTTCCCTTATCACCAGATTCCTCAAATACCTTGTTATCATTTAGGAATACTTCTAGTGAACCCATAGTCGACCCGTACATATGGTACCAAAAGTTCATACTACAACTCCACCCGTCCTTGATCGTTAGACTATTTTCCAATGTGCCAATGCAGCCTTCTGGCATGTAAGAAGCTTCCATATAGACGTAATGACCTGTAGAAAACACAAACACAAATAGATATTGTAAAAGTGATTTGGAATAATTTCGATACATTCTGAGCGTTTTTTGTCATTTTCTTTTGGTCATTGCATATATTAAAATTTATCCTCCTCCTGTCGCATCACTGGAACCTTGATTTTAGCCAAATCTTACTCCCAGACTTAATTTAGAAACAAACTCTAATTACTTCATTCATTACTCTCGAACTAAAATCGTATACATTGATTGTTTAAAAGATCAACGTTTCAAAATTTATAGTAAATGATGCTTTAGTAAGATCCTGGGGAAGGTAATTTTTCTAGCACCCAACGCCCATCTAGATCTGCGCCGGGATTGGTCTGTCACTTTGTAATAATTTTCGAATTGAAATTGAACGAATGAAAAATTGAATAATAGACCATCGAAGTTGCACAAACGACAATTGATCTTAGGCCGTACCAGTCATATTCAGTATTTATGGATAATATATACGTACCTCGCCAATCGCCGATAGTATGGTCTCCAGGATCGGGTCCTGAAAACCAGGTTCGGGTAGTACCAAATTTCAATTCGAAATTTAAACTTTTCCACGAGCCCATCCCATTTTCAAAAGCGGTACTCGGAAATCCAACATTGCCTTGAATATAATCGGAAGAAATTGATATAAAAGTAGATTTGGAGTATTTTATGAAAAATTGAAGTCATCCATCATTACCAGCACATTCGTCCGGGCTACAAATCTCGTATTCTTCTTGGATACCGTATCCATTGCTGATAGGACAATTTGAGTTCTTAAAACAAAATCGTTGTCTCGTCTTAATATCGCATCTGATAACGCAGTTGATCGCAGTCCAAGGCGACCACGGGGTCACACCTTTTGACACATCTGTATACAAAATGCAAAATCATCAAGATGAAAAGTGAATCAGTAATGAATTTATCAATTCAATAATTCAAACTTGAAAGAAATTAATTGTATTGAAAAAAAGCGTTTCATACCAGTTTCACAGGAGTACAGCATATTGATTCCTATAATATCTAACTCGCTCAGTCGTTCTCGCTGCCCAATTACTGTGTTCGGGTCTCCTTTCACTTCTATACTTGAATTACCATCGAACCTTATATTAGGGTAGTGCATGATGCTGTCGTAGTCGTAGTTTAGTTCTTACGTATCCGAATATTTTTTTATCAAGTATTGGCTCTTCAACTCTCGAAACGAAAAATAGAAAAAGTAGGTTGATTCCCGATGACCAAGTATTGAGATTTTGAGAAATACTTTACTCAAGGTATAATATGATAAATTTTAAAAGCTTCATTGGATCTTACAGAAATCCCTTCTTATCATGTAATACTTACCATCTTTTATGTTTTTCATGAGAACATTGACATAATCATCGCGGTCGGGTCTGACGTGTTCATGGAAGAATCCTACAAGTGTCAATGATTATAGAAAACAAAGCGTATTGGAAATTGTATAGTTCGAAAGGGTGACATTGAAAATGACGAAACTAGCTTTCCATTTAGTAGTGTACTTTAGAGACTATTCAAAACAATCAATTGACCCAGAACAGCTCCCCCTCCCTCAGAAAAATATCTCAGCGTCAAATATAAGACCTACAAAAAAATGACTTGGAAAGTGGGTATTGTTTTTGATTTGATATTCATTTATTTATTCCTCGATTGAATTCCTTTTGAATACGTACCCAATACGTGCATTAGCTCGTGCATTACGTTACCCACTTGACAAAATTCACCAATCTGCACTTGTTGTTCCCCTCCCGCTCTGCCGAGTTCACTAGCGCATATGCTGTAAAAAGGAACCAAGATCATTTTCATTTCGCGTCATCATTAGAATGTATCACACGAATGAATGCACTTGATACAAATATAAAACTTTGTTCTAGAGTTCCCGACTACGGAAGTGTCCTGAGGACATCATTTAAGAAGATATGAAAAATAGATTTTATGTCTTAGTTATATATCAACATCAAATCATCTAAGGTTTGTTAAACTTTGACGATTTGATGTTGATGAGTTATTACTATGACGTCACTATACATTTACCTTTGCGATCTACGAATTCCCGCATTCCCGTTTCCTACTATGCCAACGGTGAATTTTTGAGCGGGTGTATTCGATAATAATTTACCTTTCATTAGTCCAAAACTCAATGTAATCTACATGGTCGGCGTTCTTTGGTACAAATGTGATACACGTGTTCGTTTGAATATACGTCATAGCTTCATTAATTCGCGATTTCATAGTTTCTGTAGCAAAAAAAGTAAATATACAAATATAAAAGAGGCCACTCTCTTTCTCTCCTCTTTCTGACTACTCTAACATAAGATAATGCCTTCGCATTAGTAGATAAAGGGCTTACCATTGACGTGATCGTGAAACCTGTACGGAATGACACGATCCATCCAAAGATCTTCTCTGAAGGATAGGGCAGACCGTTTTTTACGATTGTTTGGATTGGTTGGATTGTTTGGATTGTTTGGATTGTCAATTATGTCTCCCTCGATGATCTTCCTGCCGTCATCTAAAACCCCAAACACACATACAAAACTATATATAGTTTAAACGTCCACTATTTTCCAGATACAAATTATGTTCAGTCATCTGCGCCTCACTGAACAGACTGGAATTGGCAAAATTACTAGAAATGTAGCCAGGCTTGTGTGGATACGGATTTCAGAGGTCTAAACTGATGACTACAATTCGCTATTGGTTAATATTTTCACATGGAACCTTAGTTTCAGTGGTGTATCGCTATCGCGACTCCTGTGGTTCACGCGAGCTCTTAGAACACGCAGTATACGGAGCGCCGTGAACCGGCCACTCTCAGGACTTGGTGAAATAACATTACGCCAAAATAATTCTGAACAACTTTTGAGCTTCCTACAAAAATCATTGGTAAATTAGTCTATTGTAAATAGTAAAGCTATCTATCAATGAACCACTTGAAATAAGTAATTCATTGAATGATTTTTTTAGTACGGAGTTCTTTTTTAGTTTAAAATCGGGTAACTTCTCGATCTATTCTTGCTATATTTCATTAACTCATTAATGATATTATGATTATCATATTCGCGTACATGTTAACAACAGTAAAATATACTTGCCCATGGTAGTGTTTTCTGGGTAAGGGGGCACCAGAATAGGGGCAGATAAACTCGATGAGATCATCATCATTAGACGCATGATGAATATCAACAACACGGTTATCTTTATCATCGTGAAACTTGTTCGGTCTGTTGTAAAACTTTGACTTCCGTGCTCTTCTATTTCTTTAAGATACTATATACATAGTTGTAATATCGAGAATGATAATAATATAAATCTTATTTATACATTTATAAAGAAAGCGATGTTAGCAATAAAGACACAAGGGTTTTGGAAGAGGACGTATTAATGATCGACAAAGCAATTTTCAGAAATAAAGACGAAACTAAGATAGAAAACAGAAGTAAAATTGCGATGCTGTTTATAATGGAACAGTATTGGATGATTTACTGTACCTTTCGACGATCAGAAATCACTAGATAAAATCTTATGCTGTACAAAACGTTGTGTTATTTTGATGTAACTTTCATCGTGAAAATAGATACTTAAAAATTCGTGTTTAAATTCTCTTTTCTAATTTCGATAAACAACGTTTCTGACTAATCTTAAGTTCTCTACGTTTTTAAAGATGGTAAGATTCTTTTGATTTTGCGACCTACATTTATGAAATGATTGAAAAATTAGAATATTTCAAATTCGAGGGGATTTAATCTCCCAGCTGATGTTATGCGATAATCCTTTTTTTAATTATCCAATAATATCTTTTAGTGACAACGAAAACGAACGACAACAAAATAGTTGTTGGCATTATTTTGACTGCTAAAAACTGAATGTTCTGCTGCACCTACCTTTTTCTCCGCTGGTCGGGAATGAATTGCCTTTGTTTGCCACAAACAGCAACGCCTGAAACAGGTGGTCACGAAATACTAGCTTAGAAAATTTCAAGGCCACTTGTAGTCGAGAAATCAAAATATGAACACGCTGATGAAAAAATATTCTAGCTTAAAGTTTGTATGAAAATAATATACCATTTTTTTATCCGCCGAGCAATCGGTGAAACGTGATACTATTTTATGTACTTTTGTCGATAGATTTCAATTCTGAAGGAAAGGAAATCCAATCTATTATTCAAAAAAAGAGAATTCCCATTCCTTTTTTGCCATATTAAGTTTTATTTTCAGGAGTACAGTATATACACTAGCAAAGCGTCAATCTGACGTTCTATGATGTGTTGAATGTAAATACTTTTACATGATATGGCGCGATATTTTGAAATATAGAAAGAAATACAACAAAGTGTTAGTTGTGTTAGGTTATTGTGGTTGTTTTCTGTGCTCATGTTTAAATGGAGAGGGTAAATTACATATATTCGAATTTTTCCGAATGAAATTGGCAATATTTGAAATCAATTTAGAACTTTGTTCGAATTCAAGATTTTTTTCATTATATACAATACATAATTCAAACCTGATTTCGGACGCGGTGGTTCTCTCCTGGTTTCAGTGTGGTGATTTCGGACGCGGTGGTTCTCTCCTGGTTTCAGTGTGGTGATTTCGGACGCGGTGGTTCTCTCCTGGTTTCAGTGTGGTGATTTCGGACGCGGTGGTTCTCTCCTGGTTTCAGTGTGGTGATTTCGGACGCGGTGGTTCTCTCCTGGGTTTCAGTGTGGTGATTTCGGACGCGGTGGTTCTCTCCTGGTTTCAGTGTGGTGATTTCGGACGCGGTGGTTCTCTCCTGGTTTCAGTGTGGTGATTTCGAACGCGATGGTTCTCTCCTGGGTTTCAGTGTGGTGATTTCGGACGCGGTGGTTCTCTCCTGGGTTTCAGTGTGGTGATTTCGGACGCGGTGGTTCTCTCCTGGTTTCAGTGTGGTGATTTCGGACGCGGTGGTTCTCTCCTGGTTTCAGTGTGGTGATTTCGGACGCGGTGGTTCTCTCCTGGGTTTCAACAACAACAACAACGATAACAACAACAACAACAACAACAACAACAACAACAACAACAAAAACAATAATAATAATAATAATAATGTCTCATGCACCTGGCCATATCAGCACATATTCGTGTCTTAGCCTCACCAGTTAATAATAACCAAGTTAATGATTTGGACACAGAATCTTCAACGCTAAGCCGTATAGGATTTGCCAATGGCAACCTTATTCGTACGTTCTTGCAGTCAGCTTTGGGAAAAATTGCCGTATTTACGAACTTAAGTAACATATCTCACGATTTACCATATATATTTATATACCAATTTTATTTTCACCGTTGTTACAATTTTATTTGCAACGGAAAATGATATCATCGAGAGCGATATCGCTTAATGTTCCAGATCCTCTTGTGGCCACAAATTTCACCTATAAGATAAACGGGTATTTGATTATATACAGCCACAGCGGGTTCTTCGTGACAGGTAAACCATATACTTACATTGATTACTCCGGCCGGTAGCAGGATATTTCGAGCGTGCCAATAATCCCCCTTATCACCAGATTCTTCAAATACCTTGTTACCATTGAAAAATACCTCTAGCGAACCCATGTTTATACCGTGCATATGGTACCAAAAGTTCATATTACAACTCCACCCGTCCAGGATCGTAAGGCTGTTTTCAAACGTGGCAATGCTGCCTTCTGGCACGTTAGAAGCTTCCATGTAGACGTAATGACCTGTAAAAGACAAATAGGTACCGTACACGTTATATGGAGATGAACACGGTCCGACTGACCTCTAACTGCCCAATGTATTACTTTAGAAACACTTATGCAAGCGATTCAGAACGCAGTAACGATACTGTGGCAATCGAGGATTCCCCTAGAAGCAACTGACGATCAGCCAGCTAGTGCTAGCGGGCATGCATTAAGACACACAATCCCCAAATGGGGTTTTCTTAAATTCGATAAAAAAAGTCTTACAAATATTTTTCACAATTTAAACAAATAACAAATAGACATTGAATACGCACAATCTGAAACCCAAACGACTTTACTTAATATAGGTCGAGCAGGAGCGGATCCAGATTGGAGTGCCTATTTCAATTCTATGCGCTCCTTTTAGTCAGCAACTGTATCCACCCCTGCGATACCATACGTATTGATAGTCAGTATTCATATACGCACCTCGCCAATCGCCGATAGTATGGTCTCCAGGTTTGGGTCCCGTATCAAAGGTTCCAGTTTCGCCATTTTTCAATTGGAAATTTAAACTTTTCCACGAACCCAGCCCATTTTCAAAAGCGGTACTCGGAAATCCAACATTGCCTTGAATATAATCGGAAGAACTTGATATAAAAGCTACGTATGGTGGCTAATTCGGGCCATGTAGAAAAAAATCACGCCAATGCAATTTTTTAACCGGGTGCCTTAGATTCGTTTTAACTCGTAAAAAAAGAAAATTACCATCATAAAACGAGAAAAATTCGTTTCGTCGCGAACTTTCCGTTTTATTGCGCAATAAAATCCTTTTTTCATTTTATCGCGCTATTTTTCGTTTCAACGACGCAAAAAACGAAAAGTTCGTTTTATCGCTTGATAAAACGAAAGTAGAATCCTGTTTTATCGCGGTTATTTCTCGTTTTAACGTGTTTTTTTTCGTTTTTATGTTGAGATAAAACGACTTTCAAGCGCATGTTGAAAAAATTTGTAAAGTCTGTGATTCTTTTTTTACATGGCCTGAAACAGCCACCATAAAAAGCAGAGTATTTTTTGAAATATTGAAATCATTACCAGCACATTCTGACGCGCTACATTTTTTATATTCTTTTTCGACGCCGTATCCAGTATTGATATTACAATTTGTATTCTTAAAACAAAATCGCTGTCTCGTCTTATAACTGCATTTGATAGCGCAGTTGATCGCAGTCCAAGGCGACCACGGGGTCACACCTTTTGACACATCTGTATACAGAATATTCAAGAAAAACATCGAGATTGAAATCGGAACCAGTAAGGAATTTACCAATTCAATAATTCAAACTTGAAAGAAATTAATTGTATTGATAAAAGCGTTTCATACCAGTTTCACAGGAGTACAGCATATTGATTCCTATAATATCTAACTCGCTCAGTCGTTCTCGCTGCCCAATTACTGTGTTCGGGTCTCCTTTCACTTCTAAAGTTGATTTATCATCGTACCATATATTAGGGTAGTGCATGATGCTATCGTAGTCGTAGTTTAGTTCGTACGTATCCGATGATTCTTTTATCCAGTATTGGCTCTTTAACTCTCGAAACGTAAAATAGAAACAAAATCCTTTCATTTCTGAGGACCGTGTGTAGCGTTTTTAGAATTACATTCTCAAGGTAATCACTTTTGATAAGCTTCATTCTTAAACTAGCTTCATTATACTCACTCCAGATAACATACTTACTTGTGGCTACGTTATTGATAAAAACGTTGACATAATCGTCACGGTCGGGTCTGACGTGTTCATGAAAGAATCCTACAAGTGCAAATGACTATAGAAAACAAAGCATATTTGAGATTGTTTTACAACACTTATGTCCTAACTCATCTATCGGGGAAGCTTCAGCTACGACAATCCTGAGTTATGCAACGACGGGTAAAGCTAGTAGTTTTCAACAATAAACCTAGACGATTTTATTCTTCAGATTAGCTTGGGAATTTGCCTGCAAGATGCATCAGGCTCCAAGACTAGTCTCCAACTCAACTGATTGTTCATAGATTCACATTATATTTATACAATAAGTCGACATAGCACACGACTAATTAAAAAACGAACTGCTATCACTGATGCCTGTTGTCATCACGAGTAATAAGTAATTAATTGCGAATTTAACAATAGTGCGATTAAAAGTCTACATGTATATCATTTTTGCTAAATTTGCGTAGTTCGAAAGGTTAATATTGAAAATGACGAAACTAGCTATCCGTTTAGTAGTGTACTATTCAAAGCAATCAATTGACCCAGAACAGCTCCCCTCCCTCAGAAAAATATCCCAGCGTCAGATATAAGATCTACAAACAGCGACTAGGAAAGTGAAATTTGTTTTTGATTTGACATTGATTTCCCGATTGAAGTCCCTTTGAATACGTACCCAATACGTGCATTAGCTCGTGCATTACGTTACCCACTTGACAATATCCACCAACCTGCACTTGTTGTTTTCCCCCCGCTCTGCCGAGTTCACTAGCGCATACGCTGTAAAAAGGAACCAAGATCATTTTATTTCGGTATTAGATTGGATGCATCTGACATCATGAATATACAGCTTTTTTTCTCGACTACGGAAGTGTCCTGAGGACATCATTTGAGTGAGAAAAAAGTTTTATTCTATGTCTAGTCATATCTCAACATTTTGCCGACTGTCGAGTAGTATCATGACGTCACTATAAATTTTCGGAATTGTTCAGCGCCCTTTCCGCTAGTGATAAACAATTGAGTCTCTGTTATATTTTTCTGCGAGCATTCGGGATTGCGTGTCGTATGACTTGGTCGAGTAAAGAAAGCTTTGAAAAATTATGGAAAACGCTAAGAATATAAACCGGCGACCAGTTTAACAAATCCATTGTTTACCGCTAACGATGAGGGCGCTGATCAAACACAAGATTACTAGCGGCACCTAGCGGATTTTTACGGGATCCCGATCGCTTATTTCTATGCCTCGGGAAAATTTTTCAAGCAGACATTTTGATTATTTTGTTTATTTACCAGTCATTAGTCCAAAACTCAATGTAATCTACATGGCCGGCGTTCTTTGGTACAAATGTGATACACGTGTTCGTTTGAATATACGTCATAGCTTCATTAATTCGTGATTTCATAGTTTCTGTAGCAAAAAAAGTAAATATACAAATATAAAAGAGGCCACTCTCTTTCTCTCCTCTTTCTGACTACTCTAATATAAGGTAACGCCTGCGCAGTAGTAGATGAAAGACTTACGATTGACGTGACTGGCAAACGTGTACGGAATGACACGATCCATCCAAAGATCTTCCCTGAAGGATGTGGAAGATCGTTTTTTACGACTGCTCGGATTGTTCTTATTGTTTGGATTGTTTGGGTTGTTTGGGTTGTCAATAATGTCTCCATCGATGATATTGGTGCCGCTATCTAAAATCCCAAATGTGCATTCATAATATTCCAATATTTTCCAGGAAATACAAATGACATTTGGTCATCTGCGAATGGCCGCTTCTCAATGAAGAGATTGTAGATTTGAAAAATAACTGAAAATGTAGACAGGATGTGTTTACGAATTTCAGGGATTTAAAACCAAAGGAAATTGATTGTAGACTTCAGAATCCGATTCAACACACAGCCGTAGTACTGGGTTCTGTATAAGTATATATATTATTTTCGCGTATACATTAATTAAAAAAGTAAAATATACTTGCCCATTTTCGTATTATCTTTGTAAGGGGGCATCAGAATAGGAGGATTTGTAGGAGCAGATAAACCCGGTGAAATCATCGCGATCAGTATGATGCATGTCAGCAGAAAAGTTATCCTTATCATCATGGAACCTGTCCTGTGTTTGTGTTCGAACGTCAAATATATTATAGTTATTACAATAAAAATTCACTTATCTTCATTGTGAATCTTTATGGAAAGAGGTCCACGGTATAAGAAGTTGTTGTACTAATAGGCCTTTGTACGCCATACGTATGTTGCAATTAATAAGATGTCGTTTTACATCGTGAATTGCCCATTTCTGAGTGAGCTTTGTTATAACCATCGTCAGAATATCCGAAGCAAGCGAAGAAAATAAGTGCGTTTGATTTTACTTCGTGTTTTAATTCTTTTTTCTTAGATTTCAATAAAAAATGTTTCTAGAAGTCTACCTCGTTTTAGCCCACCCCGACCAACGTGTAATGATGGAAGAATTAGAATATTTCGAATTTGAGGAATAATCTTCCAGCTGATGTCACGCGATAATATTTTTATTTACATCGACGATTAAAAAGATTTTTTGGCATTATTATTTTGACTGAAAATGCGTTTTAAAAACTGAATTTTTTTCTGCA
Organism: Tubulanus polymorphus; assembly: GCF_964204645.1. NCBI lineage: Eukaryota > Metazoa > Nemertea > Palaeonemertea > Tubulaniformes > Tubulanidae > Tubulanus > Tubulanus polymorphus. Next base: position 2,314,405 of record NC_134031.1, read on the forward strand.
CCTACCTTTTACCCTGCAGTTCGGATAGGAATTGATTTTGTTCGCCAGCGACAACGCCTTAAAACTAACAGGTGGTTCAGAAATACTAGCTTAGAAATATTCAATTTGCCTTCGAACGCGCTGGTGAAAAACATGTGTTTCGTTTAGTACTTTAGCATTTAGTTTGTATGTAAATAATATATCCTTTGTTCTCTGCCGGGCAATAGGTGCAACGCGATATTATTTTAAATACTCTTTTAATTTAATTTCAATTCTAAAGGGAAGGAAATCCAATCTATAATTCGAAAAAGGAGAATTTCCATTCCTCTTAGTTGGGAATCGGATATTTCAGCTATCGCTTTCAAAAAACGAAGTCCCGTTTTGAGTTCATTTCAAGTCACCAATATGCAATAAAAAATACTAAATCTTTGCTAGAATTATGAAAGTACAATATTAGAAAAAACCGGCGTATAAAATTACGTGAAAAAATAATCTAACATTTATCATAGCAGCGACTCTCAGCAAGTACGTCATTGGTTTACTTCCATTCCTCTTGGAATAGCGCTGGTGCATATGTTTACCAGTATATTCTATCGGTGGTGTATACGTATACACTTTTACTTCTACCATCTTAATACCAGGATTACCGGGAGAGAATATCAACAGGGATACAGGGCGTATTTATTGAAAAGGTAATAATCTGCTGAAAATCATAGCTGTTCGATATGTACTGTGTATAAAGTCATCAATATTAGATGGACGTATACTTCAAAATACGATATTACCCCTTTTGCAATCATCTTTAACGTTTGTTCTTGCACAAGTTCATTTAACTGCACAGTTCGTAGACATCGTATCTATTTGTTCTAAAGGTATATTGTTATGCACAAATTTGCAGGGTTCAGTTCAGGTTTAGTCTAGAAAACCGAGGGACTTTAAGTAGCCTCAGGTGGAATCTTGGATTTTCTCAGTACCGTTGATTTGATTAAAGGTTCCTCATTAACGGGATTGTTTGGTCTAATCAATTCTTATTTCTATTTAGATGGATTCGGGTTCGTCCGATAGCGAACAAGACAAATCAGCACCGGACATCCAGCGCCTCCTGGCGGACACCGTCATCTACAAGTCGCCGTTTAGCGACATAGCCAATCAGAATGCAGGATGAAGCAGTCATTTGGGCTCAAAGAGGGGCCCCATGAATGATTCCTGTCCTGCGATTTGAATTGTAATGTTATCATCCAGTAGCTGGGTATACGTATCTAAGAAACTCTACAACATTATCGGATACCATCCTTATTTTGGCTGCAGTTTCTGGTGCGAATTTCAAACTGCCCCGAGCTCTCGCTTTTGGATCCATGATCGTATCCATTTTTTTGGTTTTGTCTGTTTTTTCTATTTTTTTCTGTCAAGTCCAACTCGAGGCCCGCTTACGAAATCGTAAAACCGCAATCATTCGTTGATAGTAAAAGTGTTCGCCGGGATTTACGTAAAATGTCATATATCATTACGAAATTGCCCTGTTGGTCTTTCGCTGTACTCACGATCAAGCGCCACAGTACCCAAAGGACATGATTGAAAGTTATGTGCCAACTAGACAATTACGCTCATCTAGTCATAATCTTTTAAAATTGCCCCGGGCAAAAACACAATATGGTGAACGCTGTTTTAAATTCTCAGGACCTTTTATCTGGAACGCCCTACCACCCGATCCTAGATCTATTGATAGTTTTAATTGTTTCAAGAAGTTTTTTCAAAACCAATCTTTTTATCCGGGCATTTTCGTAGGATTTTCCTGGATTTCGTTGTCCCGTTCTACTTACTGTAGTCAGCGCATATTCGTGTCTTTGCCTCAACAGTTAATAATAACCAAGTTAATGATTTGGACACAGAATCTTCAACGCTAAGCCGTATAGGATTTGCCAATGGCAACCTTATTCGTACGTTCTTGCAGTCAGCTTTGGGAAAAATTGCCGTATTTTCGAACTTAAGTAACATATCTCACGATTTACCATATATATTTATATACCAACTTTATTTTCACCGTTGTTACAATTTTATTGGCAACGGAAAATGATATCATCGAGAGCGATATCGCTTAATGTTCCAGATCCTCTTGTGGCCACAAATTTCACCTATAAGATAAACGGGTATTTGATTATATACAGCCACAGCGGGTTCTTCGTGACAAGTAAACCATATACTTACATTGATTACTCCGGCCGGTAGCAGGATATTTCGAGAGTGCCAATAATCCCCCTTATCACCAGATTCTTCAAATACCTTGTTACCATTGAAAAATACCTCTAGCAAACCCATGTTTATACCGTGCATATGGTACCAAAAGTTCATATTACAACTCCACCCGTCCAGGATCGTAAGGCTGTTTTCAAACGTGGCAATGCTGCCTTCTGGCACGTTAGAAGCTTCCATGTAGACGTAATGACCTGTAAAAGACAAATAGGTACCGTACACGTTTGAGATGAACACGGTCCGACTGACCTCTAACTGCCCAAAGTGTTACTTTAGAAACACTTATGCAAGCGATTCAGAACGCAGTAACGATACTGTGGCAATCGAGGATTCCCCTAGAAGCAACTGACGATCAGCCAGCTAGTGCTAGTGGGCATGCATTAAGACACACAATCCCCAAATGGGGTTTTCTTAAATTCGATAAAAAAAGTCTTACAAATATTTTTCACAATTTGAACGAATAACAAATAGACATTGATTACGCACAATCTGAAACCCAAACGACTTTACTTAATATAGGTCGAGCAGGAGCGGATCCAGATTGGAGTGCCTATTTCAATTCTATGCGCTCCTTTTAGTCAGCAACTGTATCCACCCCTGCGATACTATACGTATTGATAGTCAGTATTCATATACGCACCTCGCCAATCGCCGATAGTATGGTCTCCAGGTTTGGGTCCCGTATCAAAGGTTCCAGTTTCGCCATTTTTCAATTGGAAATTTAAACTTTTCCACGAACCCAGCCCATTTTCAAAAGCGGTACTCGGAAATCCAACATTGCCTTGAATATAATCGGAAGAACTTGATATAAAAGCTACGTATGGTGGCTAATTCGGGCCATGTAGAAAAAAATCACGCCAATGCAATTTTTTAACCGGGTGCCTTAGATTCGTTTTAACTCGTAAAAAAAGAAAATTACCATCATAAAACGAGAAAAATTCGTTTCGTCGCGAACTTTCCGTTTTATTGCGCAATAAAATCCTTTTTTCATTTTATCGCGCTATTTTTCGTTTCAACGACGCAATAAAACGACAAAGTTCGTTTTATCGCTCGATAAAACGAAAGTAGAATCCTGTTTTATCGCGGTAATTTTTCGTTTTTTCTTCGTTTTTATGTTAAGATAAAACGACTTTCAAGCGCATGTTGAAAAAATTTGCAAAGTCTGTGATTCTTTTTTTACATGGCCTGAAACAGCCACCATAAAAAGCAGAGTCTTTTTTGAAATATTGAAATCATTCATCATTACCAGCACATTCTGACGCGCTACATTTCTTATATTCTTCTTCGACGCCGTATCCAGTTTTGATATTACAATTTGTGTTCTTGAAACAAAATCGTTGTCTCGTCTTATAACTGCATTTGATAGCGCAGTTGATCGCAGTCCAAGGCGACCACGGGGTCACACCTTTTGACACATCTGTATACAGAATATTCAAGAAAGGCATCGAGATTGAAATCGGAACCAGTAAGGAATTTACCAATTCAATAATTCAAACTTGAAAGAAATTAATTGTATTGAAAAAAGCGTTTCATACCAGTTTCACAGGAGTACAGCATATTGATTCCTATAATGTCTAACTCGCTCAGTCGTTCTCGCTGCCCAATTACTGTGTTCGGGTCTCCTTTCACTTCCAAAATTGATTGACCATTTTCCCTTATATTAGGGTAGTGCATGATGCTGTCGTAGTCGTAGTTTAGTTCGTACGTATCCGAATAAATTTTTTTCTTGTATTGGGACTTAAATTCTCGAAACGAAAATTAGAAACAAAATCCTTTCATTTCTGAGGACCGTGTGTAGCGTTTTTTAGAAATACATTCTCAAGGTAATCACTTTTGATAAGCTTCATACTTAAACTAGCTTCATTATACTCACTCCAGATAACATACTTACTTGTGGCTACGCGATTCATAAAAACGTTGACATAATCGTCACGGTCGGGTCTGACGTGTTCATGAAAGAATCCTACAAGTGAAAATGACTATAGAAAACAAAGCATATTTGAGATTGTTTTACAACACTTAATGTCCTAACTCATCTATCGGGGAAGCTTCAGCTACGACAATCCTGAGTTATGCAAAGACGAGTAAAGCTAGTAGTTTTCAACAATAAACGTAGACGAATTTATTATTCAGATCAGCTTGGGAATTTGCCTGCAAGATGCATCAGGATTGTTCATAGATTTACATTATATTTATACAATAAGTCGACATAGCACACAACTAATTAAAAAACAAACTGCTATCACTGATGCCTGTTGTCATCACGAGTAATAAGTAATTAATTGCGAATTTACAAATAGTGCGATTAAAAGTCTACATGTATATCATTTTTGCTAAATTTGTGTAGTTCGAAAGGTTAATATTGAAAATGACGAAACTAGCTATCCGTTTAGTAGTGTACTATTTAAAGCAATTGATTGACCCAGAACAGCTCCCCTCCCTCAGAAAAATATCTCTGCGTCAGATATAAGATCTACAAACAGCGACTAGGAAAGTGAAATTTGTTTTTGATTTGATATTGATTTCTCGATTGAAGTCCCTTTGAATACGTACCCAATACGTGCATTAGCTCGTGCATTACGTTACCCACTTGACAATATCCACCAACCATCACTTGCTGTTTTCCCCCCGCTCTGCCGAGTTCACTAGCGCATACGCTGTAAAAAGGAACAAAGATCATTTTATTTCGGTATTAGATTGGATGCATCTGACATCATGAATATACAGCTTTATACTCGACTACGGAAGTATCCCGAGGACATCATTTGAGGGAGAAAATAGGTTTATTCTATGTTTAGTCATATCTCAACATTTTGCCGATTGTCGAGTAGTATCATGACGTCACTATAAATTTGTATTTGCGATCTTCGGAATTGTTCAGCGCCCTTACCGCTAGTGATAAACAATTGAGTCTCTGTTATATTTCTTCTGCGACCATTCGAGATTGCGTGTCATATGATTTGGTCAAGTGAAGAAAGCTTTAAAAGATTATGGAAAACGCTAAGAATATAAACCGGCGACCAGTTTAGCAAATCAATTGTTTACCGCTAACGATGAGGCCGCTGATCAAAACACAAGATTACTAGCGGCACCTAGCGGATTTTTACGGGATCCCGATCGCTTATATTTCTATGCCTCAGGAGAATTTTCAAGCAGACATTTTGATTTATTTTTGTTTATTTACCGTTCATTAGTCCAAAACTCAATGTAATCTACATGGCCGGCGTTCTTTGGTACAAATGTGATACACGTGTTTGTTTGAATATACGTCATAGCTTCATTAATTCTCGATTTCATAGTTTCTGTAGCAAAAAAAGGAAATATGCAAATATAAAAGAGGCCGCTCTCTTTCTCTCCTCTTTCTGACTACTTCTAACATACGATAATGCCTTCGCAGTAGTAGATAAAGGGCTTACCATTGACGTGACTGGCAAACGTGTACGGAATGACACGATCCATCCAAAGATCTTCCCTGAAGGATAGGGAAGATCGTTTTTTACGACTGCTCGGATTGTTCTTATTGTTTGGATTGTTTGGGTTGTTTGGGTTGTCAATAATGTCTCCGGCGATGATATTGGTGCCGCTATCTAAAATCCCAAATGTACATTCATAATATTCCAATATTTTCCAGGAAATGCGAATGGCCGCTTCTCACTGAAGAGATTGTAGATTTGAAAAATAACTGAAAATGTAGCCAGATGTGTTTACGAATTTCAGGGCTTTAAAACCAAAGGAAATTGATTGTAGACTTCAGAATCCGATTCAACACACAGCTGTAGTACTGGGTTCTGTATAAGTATATATATTATTTTCGCGTATACATTAATTAAGAAAGTAAAATATACTTGCCAATTTTCGTATTATCTTTGTAAGGGGGCATCAGAATAGGAGGATCTTTAGGGGCAGATAAACCCGGTGAAATCATCGCGATCAGTATGATGCATATCGGCAAAACAGTTATCCTTATCATCATGGAACCTGTTCTGTGTTTGTGTTCTGTGTTTGTGTTCGAACGTCAAACGTAAAGATTATATAGTTTATGTAGAATATTATAATTATTACACTGACAATTAACTTATCTTTGTTGAGAATCTTCATGCAAAGAGGTCCACGGTGTAAAAGTTGTTGCACTAATAGGCCATTGTACGCCACGCGTATGTTACAATTAGATGTCGTTTTACGCTTTATGTTGTAACAATCGCCAGAATATCCGAAGCAAGCGAAGAAAATAAGTGCGTTTGATTTCACTCCGTGTTTTGATTCTTTTTTCTTAGATTTCAATAAAAAATGTTTCTAGAAGTCTACCTCGTTTTAGCCCACCCCGACCAACGTGTAATGATGGAAGAATTAGAATAATTCGAATTTGAGGGATAATCTTCCAGCTGATGTCACGCGATGATATTTTTATTTACATCGACGATTAAAAAGTTTTTTTGGCATTATTATTTTGACTGAAAATGCGTTTTAAAAACTGAATTTTTCTCTGCACCTACCTTTTACTCTGCAGTTCGGATAGGAATTGATTTTGTTCGCCAGCGACAACGCCTTTAAACTAACAGGTGGTTCCGAAATACTAGCTTAGAAATATTCAATTTGCCTTTGCAAAATGATAATATGAACGCGCTGGTGAAAAACATGTGTTTCGTTTAGTATTTTAGCATTTAGTTTGTATGACAATAATATATCCTTTGTTCTCTACCGGGCAATAGGTGCAACGCGATATCATTTTAAGTACTCTTTTCCTTAAATTTCAATTCTAAAGGGAAGGAAATCCAATCTATAATTCAAAAAAGGAGAATTTTCATTCTTCTTAGTTGGGAATCCGATATTTCAGCTATCGCTTTCAAAAAGCCATGTCCCGTTTTGAGTTCATTTCAAGTCACCAATATACAATAAGAAATACCAAATCTTTGCTAGAATTACAAAAGTACAAATATTAGAAAAATTCTCTGCGAAAAAAACCGGCGCATAAAATTACGCGAAAAATTTTCTAGCATTTATCATAGCAGCAACTATCTCGGCAAGTACGTCATTGGTTTACTTCCATTCCTCTTGGAATAGCACTGGTGCATATGTTTACCAGCATATTCTATCGGTGGTGTATACGTATACACTTTTACTTCTACCATCTTAATACCAGGATAACCGGGAGAGAATATCAACAGGGATACAGGGCGTATTTATTGAAAAGGTAATAATCTGCTGAAAATCAAAGCTGTTCGATATGTACTGTGTATAAAGTCATCAATATTAGATGGACGTATACTTCAAAATACAAGATAAGACCTTTTGCAATCATCTTTAACGTTTGTTCTTGCACAAGTTCATTTAACTGCACAGTTCGTAGACATCGTATCTAATTATTCTAAAGGTATATTGTTATGCACAAATTTGCAGGGTTCAGTTCAGGTTTAGTCTAGAAAACCGAGGGACTTTAAGTAGCCTCAGGTGGAATCTTGGATTTCCCCAGTACCGTTGATTGAGGGTTCCCCATTAAAGGGATTGTTTGGTCTAATCAATTCTTATCTCTATTTAGATGGATTCGGGTTCGTCCGATAGCGAACAAGACAAATCAGCACCGCACATCCAGCGCCTCCTGGCGGATACCGTCATCTACAAGTCGCCGTTTAGCGATATAGCGCGGGTGATCAACGGCGGCGGAGATTTGAACAAACCGGTCGTGAAAGGTCTTTGCGCCTTACACTACGCGGTATACGATAACGATACGGATTACACGACCGAACTGATCCGTATGGGAGCTTCGGTGCACGTTACAGATGACGTAGGTTATACTCCGCTGCACATATGCGCTAAGCACGGTCACTGCGAGTGTATGCAGATTCTAATCGATAACGGCGCGTTCGTGAACTTCTGCGGCGGCGGTAGCTCGATACCCGAAGCGTCGCAGATCTTCGGTTACCTGACCATCGAGCCGTTGAATTTAGCCATCGAAAATAACAACGTTTCCTGCGTTCGAATGCTGCTCGATCGCGGCGCCAAACCCGATAACAGATACTTTCTCGGTTACGAAATAAATCTGGTGCCTTTGGAGAATTTGAAGTGTTTAGAATTGTTGCTGAACTACGGGGCCGATCCCGACGTATTTTCGCGGTCGGGTTTGAACGCGTTGATGAAAGCGTGCAAAGAACAAAACCTCGACGCCATGAAATTACTGATTAAACACGGCGCCGACGTAAACATCAGTAATAACCCACGTTTCGACGAAAAGACCCCTCTTTACTACGCGATAATGGGCGGTAATCCTGACGTCATTCAGATTTTGCTCGACGCGAACGTCGATTTAACGAAGCCCGTCTGTCACAATATGTTCCCGTTAACTCTCGCCGTATCTCGCGATAAGTTAGCAGTGAGTCGGCTCTTACTGGATTACGGAGCGAGTGTCGACGAAAAGAACTTCGACGGAATGAACCCGTTAATCAGTATCTGCACGTCGTCGTATCTGAAACATCAGTACGAATTGTTGGAACTGATTTTAGATAACGGAGCCGATCCGAACGTTCATTTCGCCTACGTGTCTCACTCGTGCCCGAGTTTGGCTCCAATCGTCGAATATTTCGTTTACAACGACGAAATCAACCCGGATCTGGTGCACGCTTTGATCAAATACGGCGCGCGGGTTACTCTGTGCGAGTCAACAACTCGCATGTTCAAAATACAAAACGCGTTCGGAATAATCAGACAGATGCACAAATTCGCGCGATATCCCGACGTTTTCAATCTGGTTCTCGATGCCGTCGACGAGTTCGAAATTCTGGCCATAAAACTGAGCAATCTGACACTGGATAAACAACAGCAAATGATCGTAATGGCGACGAATCCGATGAGTTTACGGCGTTTAGCTCGATTTAGATTGAGACGCCTGTTGAAGCCGGTTCTACCCAGACGAGTGGCCTGTCTACCCCTACCCGAACTTTTGAAGTCGTACATCCTCTACGAAGCGAAAATCGAGTCGAAATTTAGTGATAGCGACGAGGAAGATGGTGCCTGAATCGGTTTACTTGTCAACTACGACGTATCCAATGTCCAATTCGATGAACAAGTTTTAGCTTAAAGCGATTAAGTTTAAATTGTTGTTTTCATTGAAAAACATGATGCAACCAATAAGCAACGAAACCACAAATTTGAGAGAAACTTTTCAGCGTAACTGTACCTGCGCTTACGAGTTTTTTCATAACGACTTTTATGGACAATTTTATGAAATTCACTTAGCCAGACTAAGAGGTTCCATTCTTTCTCTAGACGACAAGGAATACATTTTGGTGAAGTTTTCTCTACTGGGATGTCAACCACTCGAATTCAAAGCGCAATATAAAATTAGTGTAATTGTTGCATAAGAAAATCAAAAGTTTTATGATGAGATAGATTATTGTTCTATGCATGACCTTTTCGTGTCTTCCGAGCTGGGATATTTATCAATTTATCAGCATCTTATATTTTTGGCATATTCTGTTACTATACTGTACAAGCATTGCCCCCCCGTCCAAATGAGCGATAAACCTTTTGAATAGACAACCGCTTAGCTCTAGTTCTATTTAGTCTTATCTCTGGTCGTTTATCTGGTTATGTACATTTAATGCGCTAACATATACCGGGTATAGAACATGCCAATCATACAATAAAAAAATCAACCAGTTGATATAAAATAACATACGATCGTTTGCAACGTTATCTTTGCTTCTGACGACAGCGTATACATGCTGACTAGAGTGTAAATGTGGATTTTGGTTTGGAAGCACATACTCCGGCAGTGTCGGTTAAGGCGATGGTATGCTAAATAATACCTGTATCCGCAGCTTCGGGATTGTTTATTTCGGCGAGTTTTACCAGTAGCATTTCTTAGCCTTAAGTTATTGAGAAGAATGAAGCGCATATAACAGACCAAACTCTCCTGCTGCTGCTGTTGTATACAGCATACTGATGGTGAAGAAAGCGAGCTGTATATGATAAAGTGGAACATTTTTAAGGGATTTTCTTCGGCTCGAATTCGGTTGATTTAACGACGGTACAAAAAGTACCGTTGACAGACTGTGGATACACTCGATTATGGTGTTATCAGTGAACATGATTTGGACGGTATTGTCTGTATTGTTTTTGCCGGTTAATATCATCGGCGGCGGCAAAGTCATTCCGCCACAAGGTACGAATTATCAGAAAGGGTCATTTTTGAAAAACCTCGATCAAATCATTAGCATAAAAATTAAACTACGCAAAATATCGGGGACGTATATTAATCATTTATCGTGGTTTTTCGATTAGACAACTTTTTCGATAACATGATAGAAACTTCGAGGCTTTTGCAAAGAAACCACTTAACTCTACATGATAAAATATAGGCACGCGTCCTGGGCACGTATAGATATCTTGTTCTCCTGGGTGATTTAAAGAAATACGAAAAGAATACTGAGCTTGTTTTGTGAACAGGTGCTAACCTTAACGAGTGAAGGGGCTAACTCAATTCATTTTTAATTTAGTTAACCCCCTGGTTAAAGTTAATACCACAGTCTATAAAACCGGTACATTATCTATTAGCAAATTATAGTATGTTCCACATTAGACGCTTCTAAAATTGATTTTCAAAATATTCACGTTTTATTTCGAATTTATCCGTCATCAACTTGAAATTCCATTTCATATAATGATGGATGTCTGACAGGTACTGAATCCAGAATGCTATAGGTTTATAGTGTCCTTGTAACTTCTTGAATTGGTATTATTTAAGGTTTTCGCCTTATGAAAAATCCATTATTTCTACTCGGCTTTGTACGATACCCAGTAAAGCAGACAGAGTCTACTGATGTACTCAACTTCTTCTGAATGTTTAATTTCGATAGATTAATTTCTAAGTTAGAAGAACAAAAGACGACACGACCGAGAACGTTTACTAAGATATTGTATCTAGGTTAGTGTAACGAAAGGTGCAGATTTTGGTACATTTTTACCTCCGATTATAGCACGTTTCTAGGATCTTATCTACTACATAAATAATTTTGTGCCAACCCGACTTATTTGATAAGTCGAACAAACAGTCCAATGTTTTCTAGATAATGTTGATTTTCGTTCCATAAACTTTGAACATTAATTTTTTTGGAACTGTGCAATGACTGCGCGCTGCTGTACGTTATATAAGATATTCTCCCGGTCAAAATACCATAAGTCATTTTAACTTGTTGCGAAATATGTTCAGATTACAAACTTGACGTCGTTATAGAAGTGAATAATACATCGTGAAAATGGAAAATGACGGTAAGCGTTTAATGATACTGACTGGTAAGTTCTTTTAGCGTAGTTCAGATGGGAAATAGAGTTTGAGTATTCATAGGATATGTGTAGGGTTAGGTTACGATAGACTAGCACAGATGATAGGATCTAAGTTCCGGATATATCAGGTATATATATAAAAGGGTATGTGGGTACTCCTTTTATCGGTATTCTTCATTAGTTCTATGTACATAATATGCCACGGTAGATTAAAATATCGAAGCTTTCGTGGTTATTATTTCCATGCGATTTTTTTCCTCGATGAAACAAACCTGTGGCGTACGTGGTGTTTACAGTGGGAGTATGGAGAAATCCGTATCGCGCAAAATTCAACAAGTTCTATTAGCATTAGACTGTGTGTAAACATACCGAAATGCATCTGATAAACTGTAAAACACCGATAGATAATAACACGCGAGGCGTGTCGTATGTCTCATGTCGTATGTCCTATAATGTATATAGTATAGGTTATGAGGCAAATAGGTCGAGTTGACATCATGGATGATGTAGGTTGTGCACACAATGATCGTAATGCTTTGTGTCGTTCACAACATTCTCTTCTTAAAGGTAAGACCGCAGGTTTCTTTGTGGTCGGAGATGAAGCCTTTTCTATTTCATTATACAGAGCGATGCGATTGAAAATATAGATTTCGAAATACGGTTCGACCTCGTTATAACGGCGCGAGTTATCGTTCAATATAAACCTAGAATTTCGTCCAAAATAGGACAATTTTACTGATTTCATACTGGAAACGACGAACTATCTAATTCTATTGCGGTATCAAATCCTAGTAACTACCCAAATAGGTTTACGTTTCCTTGAAGACAAACAAAGCCAATTGCTATCGTTGATACGTATTTACAATTATTCTAGAATTGTGATAAATGATTTATCATAATTGGACTCCTCTGTCATTTTTCCTGCAGATTCATTATTCCTGCAGATTTATTCTGCAGGAATAATGACAGAGGAGTCCCATAAATTCCCATAAATTCTAACAAACAATGTCTCTATATACATTTACGGGGTCAAATCTATCTTTCAGGTAATAAAGAAACCTCAGGTTTTAGCGCCGATGATTTGAACGTGATATTCGGTTTGTCCGGTGTTTTGATTCTAGTGATCGCCAGTGTGATCTGGTGCTGTTGTATCTACAAACATTGTCCGTGCTGCAAACCGCAAGACGAATCGCAAGTAAACATCAATATAACAAATAACAACACGCAGAATACTGTGATCGTCACTTCCCCGCCGCCTTATAGCGAAACGGTGTCGGATCCGGGAACGCTACCTCCGAATTATAGCGATTTGAGTTTTATGCAGCCTCCCGGAACACCGCCACCCCCTCCGCGAACACCCCCTCCGTCATATACAAACCTGGCATTCGACCAGGACGAAGCGACCGGTATCGCCTTCAACGCTAGTCGACATCGCGAAAGTGACGTTTCAGGCGATTATTCGGGCATATTCATTAGACAAATCCGCAGAAGTTTGCGAAGTGTATCGTCTTTGCAGCGACAGCGACAGCGGCAGCAGCAGCAGCAGCTGACTCCGAACACAACGCCGAATATTAGCGTGCGTGGATCGTCATCACGGGGCAGCAGTGGACGGAACACCGCTCTCACCAGGGCCAGTGTATCACCTAGCGGGAGACGGACACAACCTTTGAACGAGGACCCGATACCGCCGAATGATAATAATAATATTCGACAGATTAGCGCAGGAACGTCTGTCGCGCTAAATGACGATTCACGTCCAACCGATATCGACAGAGACGATGTTGATAAGCCGTCCGATAATATTGAAATAATCATTAATACAGCACCGCGACAGGATCAAAATATAGTTGTCACACCGGAAACCATTTTATACATGTAACCATTTGAATACGAATACAGATATTTTCATATTTTTGACGATTAAAGTTGAATATAGATCACATTCAAGACGTCACACGTGCGCATTGTGACATATTAAACTGTGACTTATTATTTCAGTTATAGCCGCTTGCAGCTGACAGACCACATGATATGCAGTGTCAGTGACGTCACCTAAATAAGGTTTATACCTCATATGTTGTATGTTGATCGTTAACCCTTGTTGAGGATTACACCCCATCTATCGGCGGGGATATGAACTCGTTGACATCGCGAACAGGGGCGGATCTAGCATCTGGTTCAGAGACGAGTTCACCCCAAAATAGCGCGTATCATACAATTAAAAGGGCACCCTAAACAAAACTTTCGGAAAAAATGAACTCGTTTTTGGAAAAACAGAGAACAAGCTTATGAATTTAAACTTCTAAAGTATCATCTTTCATTTTCCCGTGAAATTTCGGGGCAACTTGCTATTTTTAGGTTGGTGCCCACCCCCTGCACCCTCCCCTATAGGATCCGCCTCTAGCGAGACTCAGCCATTTTGTTTGATACGGTATTCTACATGGCGTTGCATTATGGATACTACAACTTATAATCCGTTCAATTTAGAATAATCACAATGATATGTAAAACCTTTTCAAAACGTTTAACATGACGTGATTTCTTCCAATGTAATTGAATAAAACAGAAAGAATCAATGCATTTATCATATGCTTTCTGATTACTCATTTGAAATATAAATATTTTCAACGTTTCAGCTAAAGAACATGACAACATATCCCTTTATAACAGTCCAGAGCAGTTCTTGTGTATCTAATGTATATTCGACAGCACCGGCGCTAAAAGTGTCATCTGGACCCCGTAATTCAACAGCATACGTATATAGTCGACTGTATTACCATAGGGGGCCTTTTTACTCTCAAGAGCAATAATAGCAAAGACTGCAACCACACCGGAACAGAACGCTTTCAAGAGACGTATCATATGGTCGATTTTTTTCAAATACTGGATTGCATATAACGACATGTGTTCCATAGCGAAAAGATAATATTTGCATTTCCAGTAGATCTATACACTTTTGTGGTGATGGAATATATGGATGCCTATAGATTTTATTGAAACCTTGGAGAGTTGTATGTTCGAAATTAGTTCATCATTTATTCCACGTTTAAGCACTTAAACTCTTCCGGGTTTCAAACATTTTCGTAATCAAGCATGGAAAGATTCCATTTACAGGAGATATGCGGATATTTCGACAACACTTCTTTTTAGGAACTGTTCTAAATAGGAGCTCTAAATAAAATGGATTCGCGTTCGTTGAATTGTTTGACAGTCGTTTCTACATGTATTGACGTTTTTATAAGATCGCCTTGTGTGAAGTCACTAATACGATATCTAATGCGCTCGTAGCCAATTGCTCTTGGTCACGCCATGGACGGCTCCAAAACGTCGATTTTGAGTTCATGGTCACCCCTATCTTTGACCAGTGTATATATTAATTGGCAGTCACCATCCTGATTATGATATGTGATGATGCCACCACAGTTTTATTGTAATACATTGTATAGAGAATATCAGAAGAAGGTGATCGGCATTGGACAGTTATATTCTCAGTTATTTCTTATTCCAATATAACGACTTAAACGGTTGTTTTTTTGCCTGGTCGGTGAATGTTCGGAAGTTTATAACCGTTTGGAGATGCCATACGATAAATCATCGTCTTTCCCCCCTGTACACACGCCACCGCCGTCTTTAATAATCCGCAATTTTTCGTCCATAAATAACGTACTTACAACGAGAAATGATTCATCAATTTATGGCGTATTTATCGAAACTTGCACCGAGTCAACTAAAAGACTTCGCGAATGTCTTGGCGCGATGTTATTTCTATCGCACGAACAGGAGCGGTGAATGTCAAATGAGGTGTAAAAATAATGACGCCTTGTTTCGTCTCATCAACCGTCACTACCAATTTCCTCTTCTCGACTTATTTTTCCCCGAAAACCTGGTGCGGAATTTTCGGTAGGTTTTGATTGGTCACTACTGGTTCTGGAATACTCTTCTGGCGCGGTCGTTTCGAACAGAATAAGCTCTAGCTATTCCGTTAATCATCTGTTAACCTGTTAGAAGCGACCGGTAGAGAGTTTGTAATCCGGAATTGTGTATCGCCAACTGCCTTAGAATCCTTAAATTATATCACAATTTCTACGAGTACATAGGACTCTTTATTCTGCTGTTCCTGTAGAACGCCATTTGTAATTTGCACGTCCTCTCCTCTCTCCTCTCTCCTCTCTCCTCTCTCCTCTCTCCTCTCTCCTCTCTCCTCTCCCCTCTCCCCTCTCCCCTCTCCCCTCTCCCCTCTCCCCTCTCCCCTCTCCCCTCTCCCCTCTCCCCTCTCCCCTCTCCCCTCTCCCCTCTCCCCTCTCCCCTCTCCCCTCTCCCCTCTCCCCTCTCCCCTCTCCCCTCTCCCCTCTCCCCTCTCCCCTCTCCCCTCTCCCCTCTCCCCTCTCCCCTCTCCCCTCTCCCCTCTCCCCTCTCCCCTCTCCCCTCTCCCCTCTCTCCTCTCTCCTCTCTCCTCTCTCCCCCGTCTTTATCTTATATAAGTAATTAATTCTTCCAGTAATCGCGGCGATGTTGATATTATTATTGAATTAATTGTAGACACAGAGATACAATGTAATGCAATATTTCATCATTGGATTAGTAGGTTGAGATGCTGGCGTTTCGATCGACGCTGATCAACATGATTAACAATGACCCCTTATCCACCGTCGGTCGCCGGCAAATTTCATTTGACGTCTGGAATCTGGAGATGTCATCGGCCGGTTCTCGCGCGGCGCTGATAACGATCGGTGTAATTAGACTGACACGAAGAATCCGCGGCTGCTCGATGATTTAAACGCGACTGAGGAGGATCTAATCAGATAGATACAGATACTTGCCAGTTTCTATCGATTATACTCTACGACAGCGATATATATCTCTAATGAGCATGGATAATCATTAATTTAGCTGAATTGAATGCACGCGGCTCGTCTCCTTCTTCGCTGGGATTCGAACCCGATGACATCGCGAGACCAGTCACAGCGTGTTGTTACAGGGAAAGGATTCAATCACGTTTAGACGCAAGGCGAGCGGTTCAATCGGGTTCCCGAGTTTAAACCGTGGTGCGAGATTTACATGACAGATCACCGGAATTTGTGGATGAATATATTATCGTCTGTTGTTGTTGCGTACGGCACGACCAATGGAGGTCGTACAAACTATGACGTCACGTGCATGGCCTCGATAGGACAGGTGTTCGTACCGAGACAGTCTCGTGATGCTCTGTGTGAGGGAAGGGCAAGACACCGTGGTTGCCTCATGGTTACTTCAGGTTTGAATCCCGGTGAGGCAGAAAGCAGGGTTTGTACCAGCAATCTCATGGTGCTATATCGTGTATGAATACCTGTGAGGGTAGATAGGCCGGGGGTTTGTACTGTGACACAGTCTAATGATGGCGCACGAATCCTTGTTAGTGAGGATAAGTATTACTGTGGTAGGAATTCGTGCGTGATAAAGTCGTTCGATTCCCCGCATCGCGAGATCCATACGGATAATATCAGTACACTAACAATCAGTTCTATGTACAATTATTTATTAAGAATAACGAAAACTTAATTGTTCATCATTTCGAGAGACACGAAAACAACTTGAAAATCGATTCATCATCAATAATTTAAAGAATGATTAAGTCGTGTTTAGATACTTAACAAAAAAACTGTACGTGATTTTTAATTACTACCATCACAATAAACACTTTAAATAAAATTCACATGGTATCATCTCTTGTCGATCTTTAACCCTTCGTAATGAGGAACCGTATCCCACCAGATGGCGTGTCGAGCACTCAGTTTTACGTTTTCAAAATCAGTTCATTTTCAATTAACTTTGAACTGAATTTTTAGGCTCCCGACACAGGACCTACCAAATGTATACAAAATATTCATTTTTCTACTCAGATATTGGTATCCATTCAGTTTTGATTGGACGCGTAAGACCGAGTAGCTACTAGCGAACCTGGTGGATCCTCACCTGCCATAAGTGGAATCCTCGACTGCCACGGGGGGTCGTAGTTCTCCAGCCGTTTTCTGGGATCACATAAGAAAAGAGAGAATGTCTTCTTTTACAACATAATATATACAACTACAATAACATAACCAATATTGAATATATTTTATATGTATATAGAATATAAAGTATGGCAGCTGAAAAATGCATTTCAAAATGTGTTCATAGCTTCAAAAGAACGATGCAGTTAGAATAGCTATAAGGCCGCTAAGCAGAGACTATCATGACGTTGACAATTGATCCAAATCACAACTTACGCTTTTTTTTAATTGCAAATATAAATTAGACTCAGAAATAAAGACGTCTTATTAAGTTATCTGATGCTTATCCGCAGACGACTTCACCGAGATTAACTGCATCTCGATTCATGAAAACATTTCTTCACGATATTCGGAAACATGTGGATTTCGATTCTGGATGAACAATTCCGTATGGTATTCTCAGCCACCGTTTATAAAGTATATGATCACAGTATATTCGAATCGTCCTGTTTTTATACAAAAACCGCGTTGTATTCGCGCGCAGTTGTTGTTCGTGTTTCGCGTTCAAACGATTTTCTTTTTCAATATCGAATTCGAATTGAACTAATTTGATTTTCGCCGCTCAAATGAGACTTTATCACGCGAGCGCGCGAACAAGCGACAAGCTGAAACATCTGCTTGTGAAATAGTAGTAACTTCTGGCACGCGACCCAACATCTCGCTACTCGCAGCGAGTATTAAAGCTGCACTCACACGTCACAAGGAAACACGAGTTCCGCACCTGCTGATAATGACGCACTATACAGATCTATCAAAGATGGTGATGGTCATCTTTAGTGCAAACTATACCAGTGCCCAATTTCACAAAAAATCTAACGTTTTTGGTTTGGATCGCGATTGGTTTTCTTTACATCGTCGATGAGGACAACAATTCAAACTAAACCAAATATAAGCTTAAACATTTTCATGAAACTGTGGACCCAGCTCCGTTATTTTCAATGATTATGTTCTTACGATTTCGAGATTCGTGGAGGAGCCTGATGTAGAATTAATATTACGAGACGAATAGTCCTTTATAGGTTAACTATATTTGATGCACGAGCTTTCGCTACTAATGTATAGTAGCATCCTCCCTCTGCAGGGACTCGAACCTGATGGCATCGCTACACTCAGCCACGGCACGAACCCCTGCATCAGTAGACCGGGTGCGCAGGTACATGCGCAGCTTTCCGAACGAAAACTGGCGGCACCAATCAGATTGCTCGTTGTATAATCGTTGAGGCAAATTTCAAGGAAGATCTATAAATGGGAAAACCCGGGCTAAAATAAAACGGGATTTCTGATTGGCTAAAAATCACATCATCTGAACTGCGCATGTATCTGCGCACACGGTCGATTATGGCAGGGTTTGTGCCGTGGCAATCTCGATGCCATCAGGTTCGAATCCCTGCGGGGGGAGGATGGTATAGTAGCTGCATCAAGTGAATGAGTGACTCATGATGTAGCTACTAGATACTAGAGTAGCGAAAACCCGTGCGTCAAATAAACTATTTAATCTATAAAGTACTATTCGTCTCGATGTATTCTATTTTCTGGGAAAGATCCAATATACAAGAAATATGATGTCATTGAGGCGATGCTGCCCAAGAACTACATCCTCCCCCGGCAGGGATTCGAACCTGGTCAGACTGGCCCGTGCTTACATAGAACGCTCGTGACTTTAATGATTTGTACGATTAAGGCTTGTATGGGATCTTTTTTACACTCTATTTAAAACGCGAATTGAACGAACGCCGCAGATCAAAGTATCGACTCTCCGCTCGCTCGCTTAAACAGGAAAAAGTGCTTCCTGTGTTTCTTAAAAAAACAACTGAACACGTCGATGATATTCTCGCGAAATGTTTTACTCATTGTACAGTATAATAGAAAATTAATACTGTTATTTATCAAGGCGATGATGTCCATGAAATCGCCCAGCGGCGAGTAGACCCTTCGGAAAAATCGGATGTCCAAAGTCATGCTGAGTAGCAACAGAATTCCCTGCGGTAATTCTGTTACGAGGAACAGAATGATGACGGCTACGAGCATGCGCGTCGTGCGGGCGTGTTCGCGCATCCGGTTCCGGAAGGAGTCGCTGGCTCGGTTAGATTTGTGGAGTAGACTGCTTTTTCGTTTGGCGATGTGCAACGTGTAGACGAGAATACCCCCGAAAATCGTCATCAAAACGCACGGAATCATCTTCGCTAGTATTGCATAGGTCCACAAGTTCATCGACATCAGGTTGAACGGCGCGCCGGTGCTGTTCACAGATTTCAGTTTGAAAATCGAGCCGTTCGAGTTCGAATCGGGCAACTCTTTCACGGTCAGTGAGCAATAATTAGGAATTTGAACTAAAACCGAACACACGTAGACGATTATGACGGCCACTTTCGCCCGAGGGATGCTACACATGATAGTCCCTTCCATCGATAAACGTATATATATATAGCGGAATATGGCCAGTAGAACTCCTAACCATATCGATATGGTGTGGGTGGTAGCTGTGAACAGAGCGTTGAACATCATGAACGATACCCAACCACGTGTATTGCGTATCGGGCTCGGCTGTATACCGTAAGCCACGTAGAAATGATACGCGAACATCCAATAACTGGACATGGTCAAAAGATCCGATATCGCCAGTCCGGTCAGTATGCAGTTCGTCGACGTTTGCATGTTCTTGCGAGTTAGAATGACGATATTGAGAATGTTTGTCAATACGCCGAACGTGCAGACGATAAGACTGGCGTAGCCGTGCACGCCGGCGTACCAACAGTGGAACTCCTCCAAGCCGGACAGGTCGCGAGGTCTGAATACCGTCTGGCAAACATCAGACGAAGAAGGTTCGGGAATCGGTTCTTCCGTTGATGGTATAAGCTGCGTTGTAGACATGTTTTCTTCTGCCCCATTACCGCGTTATTAGGACGAAGAACAGACGGCGAAATTCCGCTAACGAATACATATTTCGGCCAGTTCGTGACTCGTCGCTAATCACCACCACAAACTCCTCTCTTTCTACCTGAAAGTACACGAACATAACATATGTATTTATATACGTATAAATATTCATCTTTACGTTTGACTTAGCACGAAGTCGCGGTCGTCGTCGTGGCATTATATCGTCGTTTCAGCTCACGTTGGATATGATCAGCGCGCTGCAGCTGGAAAGCCTTTGATTGCAAATGAGACATGTATGCTTTCTTCGCATTAAGGACCAAACGATTTTTTGATCTTGTTTCGCGGAATCACGTATAAAACCACCATGAAACAACGCACACAGCGATACAAAGCAATGAAAAACAGAGCCGCTTGCAAATTGGATAAACTTTTTCTGCGTCCATTTGATCCGATTTCATTGCTTGAATCGTCAATGAATTGAGATGAATAACCAACCCATAATGCATGAAAAACATTCAATATGCCGCCGAAATCGCGGACAAAGCGCGTCCACACGATATGACGAAACTTCGCGTTCGAATATATATTCGTGTTTGTTTTAAGCCGAGTCGGTATTGCTTAGAAATCATCTTTTTCTAATTCCAGTCACGTCGGTTATAATCAGAACATTCGTCTAAGAAGATTTGCAACGAACGACAAAAATTAAGTGGCTTAGGCAAATCTTTTCAAGTGATGAATTTTTCTTCGCCCGAGCGGTTTATTTTTCATAAATACATCCTAAATATGGGATATTGTTAGTCTGTGGCATCGGTTACCATTTTACATGTTTTCTCAAATGTAATTCTATATCAATCTATGGAATTGTGCTGATGAAAAATTTATCAGATTTTGTTATCGGCTATATATCATGACGAGTTAATTTTGCACTGTTAAGCCATGTATTGAAAAAGCGCACTATTCGCCAATATGCCAACAACATATCCTAAACCATTGATATGGCGGTTCCAGTCCATCACCTCGGGAAGATACCGCGAAATAATAATAATTAATAATAATTTATTTTCGTAAACCAGTTACGAGGTATCCAGTGCAAGCCAACAGGCTGTACATAAAATTAAGGCGCTGGAACCTTGTGCAGAGTGCAGGGGAATGTGCAGTGATACTTATAAATAATGCTATTAATAATCTTAATGCTAACAATAATAATTATGCTAATCAATAATAATAATAATAATAATAATAATGATAATAATAATAATAATAATGCTAACAATAATAATACATGTAATGCTAATCAATAATAATAATAATAATAATAATAATAATAATACTAATAATAATAATACAAATTCTAATAATAATAATAACAATTCTAATAATGATGACAACAATAACTTATACAAATACAAATACAATGATAATCATAATTACGGCAATATACCATAACCATTAATATTTCAGTAATTTAGGTAAAGATACTCATAATGATAATAATAAAAGTGATAATAATAATAATAATGATAATAATAATAATAATAATAGTAATAATAATAATAATAATAATGATTGATTACAAATATGGAGGAAGCAAATGCCACAGATAATAATGATTACAAAGATAGATAGTCTAGTATAGCAGTCTAGTCAAGTTTAGTTAAGACTAAACACATACCAAGTTTTTCCTCAACGGGAGATGAATAATTACGCGTATTTCAGTAATATTTGTTTTTTAAATTGGAATGATAGTGAATTAATGCTGGTGGATGAACGGATAACATTCGGAGTATTTCGCCAAATACTAGGCATCTGAGCTAAGAAGGATTTACTGTATAATTTGGATTTATGGAAAGCAGCTCTCGCATAGTTAAACTGTCTGGTATTGTGGGAGTGGAAGTTAAAATTATGATGAAATAAATTTAGCAGTGGAGTTGGGAGGGAGTTATGAGTGTATTGAAATCCTAATTTGATAATTTCCAGTTGAATCAGATCATGGAATTTAAGTATTTTATATTTTTTGAAAATAGGACCTGTTGGGGCGTTATAAGCTGAGTTTTCGATGAGTCTTAGTGCTTTTTTCTGAATAGTAAAGAGACTTTTGGATTGACTAGATGATAACATTGGCCCCCACGCAATAAGTGCATACGTTAGGTGACTTTGGATATAGCTTATATATAACAGTTTTTTAGTCCAGCAGGGAATGAGATTTTTTAAGCTTCTTAAAAGATATAAATTTTTGTTTAATTTGTTAATTAATTGTTTTACATGAGGTTCCCAATTTAGACGATCATCAATTAGCAAACCAAGAAATTTAGTAGAGTTTACTATTTCAAGAGAGTGTTTTCCAAATACTATTTTGTATAATGATTTGTCAATGGTTTTATCTTTTGAAAAAAGTAAGCACTTAGTCTTATCTATGTTAAGAGTGAGTTTATTTGAGTTAAACCAGTCAATGATAATATTGAGATCAATTTTAGCATTATGCAATAGTAAATTCATATGTTTGTTGGAAATAAGTAAGTTAGTATCATCTGCAAAGGAAACAGCTTTAGTGTAGCAGAGGTTGTGATTAAGATCATTGACATAAATAAGAAAAAGTAAGGGCCCAAGGACCGATCCCTGTGGGACACCAAATGAAACGGTATTATAGGAAGAGTAGGCATTATTGAAAAAGATTGAAAAGGAAAATGTATCTATCAAGAAATGAAATCGATGGTCTCTCTCTCGAGAAATCCAAAACGTCGCGTAACTTTCGACCTTAATAATTCTTGATGAACGAATTTCATTTTTAATCTTTTAAATGGGGTTTTAATCTTAACATCTTCTCCGCGGCGAGTTTGGCTATTACGCTAAGTGGCTGTTCTTGTCGTTACCCTTCACGCACACACGCACACACGCATACGGGGATCCAACCTATGGCTGTTTCTACTCACTACCTTTTCTGCGTCAGCCCCATATTTCAAGTAGGTTTTCTATACGATAAATTAACTTTAAATCGACAGTAGAATTCGCTGAAGTCGGATCTTTCGGGACTGTAAGAATATGTCCGACTTGAGCGATATCCGAGTTGGATGTTATGTATTTCATGTCACAAAATATATTTCAAAAAACATCCTAGTCAAACGACCCAGGCGGAGTCTATTGTAATTGGCCCCGGGATTTATTATAGTTGAAACTTTATCCACGGGTTTTAAAGCAGTTTCGTAGAAAGCCCGATGATGTGACGACGCTTTCGCTCATCGCAAACTTCTGCGGCTCTCGGGGAATTTGCTTAGACGTTTTGATCTTGTTTACACTCACGCAATGAGCGACGTTGAGATTTTTACAGCGAAGTAATGATGATGAATCTGCCGGTAAGCGTGTCTAAATACGATGATTGATTAAGGTGGCGTATTATGTGGCCGAATCGGTAAAACGCCAAAATCCACAGATTGATGCGATTCACTCCCTGAAAATGTCAGATTTATATAGACATCGGTTTGTGGAACTTATTGAGAATAAGACATTTATGAACTCATCATAATTATACCTTACGAAGCCCCCGACGAGTTGAAGAGCTCTGCTTTTGTCTCGATAAAACGGATTCTAAACGAAGAGATTTAGTAGAAAACTCATGAATAAATCATCTGGAATCAAATGCGCATTTAATCCGAAATAAGCTTCAATGGAAATTCGAACTCATGAGCCGGATTATCAAACTCATGAGCCGGATTATCCATGATCGACTGAGCCAATAAACCTAGCGCAACACCGGTGGTTTTGTGAGAACGAGCACTTCAGAGAATGTCGGGTCCCCAAATGGAGTTTTTGATGTTTTCCATTGGCAAAATTCCATCTTAAAACAACATGCACTGATGGAACTTATTTTATCTTATTTCGTTCGGACAGAAACTTTATTTATAGGCTTTTTAAAAAAAGTGATGACATTGGGACGTGCACAGGAAATTGTTTAGACTCTAAAGGGCGAAATGAATTAAGATTAGTTGCAGTTTTAGACCCACAGTATAATCATTGACCATTTGACAATGGATATCTATTCCGCTGAAATGTGCGTTATAAACTCGTATGAGCCTTGAGATATTCCTGGAATATTGGATTGAAGACGACGCCGTCCAGTGGCCTCTGACATTAGCCGAGTCCTTTTTCAGTGTTATGGACTTCTCTGCAGAAGTTTTCGCCACCGTTTCTTGAATGGATAATGAAGGTCGCGGAACAGAGCCTTGTCGATTTGTTTTTAGTCGAATGAGTTTGCGCTTGTTCGGAGAGAAGAGAAGGTATGTCTGAATAATTATCGTATATCGATAAAGCATAGACTCGCAGACGAGAAGTTTCGAAATCAATCGATTGAAAGTTTGCGAATTCGCGTTTTGCGTTACGGCATATTGTGACGTATATACTGCACGACAGATGGAAGTTAAACACATACCCCGAAATTCATAATTTCGTGACAGGAAACTAACAAAGCACTCGCTAATTCACTGAAGTAGCGTGAGAAAATAAGGACAGGATGTTCTCGAGCGCTAACTTTAATTATAACATCCGAGTTTTCATCCATACCCAGTTTCAAAATTAGTTCCGAAAGTTTTGTGATAGTTTGATTTGTCTCAAAGATAGTTCTTTTCTGGCATTTTAACTCGAACATCAAAATGAACCTACATTTTGTCTGAGCGCTCTAAATGACGTTACAAGATGCTAGCGATAAGCTGACACAGTGATGTTAGATAATACAGAGCTATAGCTAACCTTTTAAACGAATTGATTGCAGTTTGTGAGATAATACGCCGATACTTCCATTTGCAAAAAGTGATGCTCGTATTTTTCCGGATCTTTTCAATTGCTGTTATTGGCTTCCATTCAACCGGAAGTCGCGAGCACGCAATCAATCACCAAACTGCAGAACTACGAAGCGGAAGTAGTTTTCTATTTTTTCCGCTACTGTTTTACATACACGATCGAGAGAGTGGAATTATTCATGATTTGTGACGTTTTGTTTTCGATTGTATGGTGTCGTAATGATTCTACATCTGAGGCTTTCGTGTTCTAAGCGAACATAGTCAGGTAATCAATGATTTAAGGATATTCTCATTTTTCTTTTTTTGGTGATATTCGCGGTATAATCCGTCAACATCGTGATACATGGCTGGAGTTGGAGATACACGCTGGTGCTAATAATACCAAGCATATCTGAAAAGCGCTCTGAGCAGTCAGTCATGTTGCATTTAGCGCTATGTAAGCCTCATCATTGTCATCAGCAGTCCAATATGCGATGCCCCGTGATGTGTATAAGGCCACCCATCGTTCCCTAGAGTAGCTTCAACAGTACCTGTTTTAACAGTCTTCAAATGGATATTGGCAGCCTCAATTCCGACGAGCAGTTGAACAAACTAATACGCCGCAACTGGCATAACATTGCCCCGGCAACACGGTGGGATTCCCGACAGATTGGTCCGCGCCACTATACATCCTGTAGTGCAGCCGCACCGGTAGTCGAAGGCTTTCAAAACATTACGTTTTACCGGCTATCACGATAATGCGCATTATTCTATCTCACTATGGGTTGTGCTGATGTTGTTTTTTTTTTTACCACAGAAATCCGGGTGTGCGCTAAGCGAAATGTAAAAGCAAAGTGTATTAACCTAATCAACGGTTCTGAGTCCGTGTGATTGCGTTACGCCTCAACCTAGAGAAATAAGAAGCTATTTTCCTTGAACGTGTTCTTATGTGTACCTGCAACTTATACGGTTGCTGATAATTCGCTTAAGCGCAAAAATTTTACCAGAATATCAACCCCGATCAATAAACCTGCGAAACCCAAATGAGGACACGTGCCATCGCCTAGTCCCGCTAGATAGCGTACGTTTCCATAGGACAACGCGATTTTCCAATTAATTTACATCTAGATGTTGATATAGCATCCCTCGTAAAACATTATAAGGCAAATTTTGTCACTTGATAAAGATTGATGTTTAGAAATCGTGTATAGGGTGACTTAATCATCATTCATGGATAACCAACAAATCCGGACGTCATTATCCCTACATTCACACTGGTGACACCTGGTGAATCCTCGCTTGCCACAGGCGGAATCCTCGATTGCCGCAGTCAAACGTTTTAGGGAAAATAGTCTAACAGTTACTACAGTCGACCTCATTACTCGTTGTGATATGCTCTTGACACTGTTTCAAAGATGGAACGATATAAAGTAACAACAGAATGTCTTTCAAGTCATCGCTATCACGTGTGGAGCTCGAAGAGAATATATATTACATCTTGTGATATACGCGATAAAAGCTTGGAAATGGATCGAGTTTTACTTTGCGCTCGCTAATGGTTTTCTTTCAGGACTTACTAGGTGAATGCATATTCATCGACTACTTACGAACTAAGTGAAACTGAATGTCAGTTAGTTCGAGCTATGTTATAGGATTGATCGCGGTCGTTGTGGTTCAGATCTAGTTCCAAGATGGCGGATTCAAGTGAAATGCATTAGCTGGAAGCGCGTTCGGTTATCAACCCCGACCACTAGGGCGACTAGTTATCTTGTGGTTCACGATTTTGAGCTACAAATCGGACCTTGGGGTATATAATCATTTGACAAATGGTAAAATGGCTTCCAAATGGAAATGTTGTCAAACAAGTCACCAAATAGATATAAGATTGAGGTGCCCAATGAGTGTATGGTACAGTTTTACTGTAAATTGATTTAATAATGAGAAAAATTTATTCGAATTTTTTTTTAAATGAAGAAGAAATTGAAGAAAGGTAACCGAATAACCACTAGCGAACCTGGCGGATCCTCGCCTGCCATACGTAAAATCCTGGATTGCCGCAGTAGCGGTGCCGGTATACGTCTGCCGCTGGGATAGTACTCGATACTATTATCGGGTCTACCACATTTTGACGGGTATTTTCCGAAATTAACTTAAACATTTTAAAATTTCAAACAATATGTCGAAATGTAATATCATTCATCGTGGAAGTCACATCGCGTAGCTGTGATATCCAGTTTTAACATGCTGTTTTGAAACTGAGAATACTAGCAGAGTTTACCATCAATCTCCTAGCTAGTTTGCGGTATTGTTGACGTTGTACCCTTAGGATCATTTCTGCAAAATCAACCGATGAATTCGGTTTATTTTTCGCTGAGAAACTTCATGTCAAAAAGCGGCTAACATTTTGGAACATCCGTCGATTCTTAAAGTGTGTGTCAATCCGGGGTCCTGGAAAAAAACAGCTTTTCGTTTGAGGAAAAATAACTTGATAGAAAATGGATTCGCAGATTTCTGCGGGCGTGCACGCGCCTCTCGCATCAACACACAGACACACGTATACAAAATCGGATTAGACGTTAAATAGTTTCTTTGCCGCGACTTCCATGTATGAATTTCCGAACGTCATTAGGCAAAAAGCAGATTGAATGAAATAGCCTTAAGTCGAGTGTAGGCTTCTCAGACACATCGCAGCTGATGCACAACTTAAAAGCCAACTGTAGCCAAGTGAAGTTTCGACGCGTGATAATCAACAAACAGGCTGATGATTTCCTAATGGATCCCCGTCCTAATTCCCGATCAGACCGAACCGTGAAGATGTTGTTAATAATTCAGCCGTCAAAAACTCACCGGTTTATTAAGTGAATTACCACCCGTATGGACGAGTTGGGCCCGGTGAAACAGGGCTTCCTGCTACTATAAGCTTCCAATTATGAGGCACTTACACCGGCTCAGAGGACGGTAATCAGAGATCGTTATTTCCAAGCCTGTTACATCCGACGTGTCATATATTATAGACGGCAATCTGAACAAACCATACACACGCGCACATGCAACAACTTGAGTGGCATTTCTACGTCCTGCTATTTGAACAGTTCGTGTTCATAATTGACGTGTATGGCCCGAGAATAGAAAAGCTGAACTTCCTAATGAAAATATCATCGATGAAAAATGTCGAAACGATTCACTTTCATAACAACAACAAAAAAACGAAAAACACGCGTAACATGAAACGGAATGTCTAAAACTGATATTGATTTTTTTAGCCCAGACGACGACATCTGTTTCAGTTCTCCGATTTGCAAGGACCCGCGTCTGAGTAGATGACGAAAATAGATTCAGTTTTTGTTCAGTTATACGAGATCCTGTGAGTGGAATGTTTTTTTAGGAATTGAAGTCCTCTCAGAGTATCGCATAAGGCAAAGGAACGCGTTTCGCGTTTCGTTTGAACCATCAGGAACAGAACTAAAGTGGTCGACTGTGGCAATCGAGGTTTCTATTTGTTTCGATATGGTGTAGTGGGATTAGGACATTGGATTTCTTCTGAACTAAAACTAGTTCTCAAATTGCCATTGAACCAAAAATATCAATCTACGTAAGTTTATCTAGGCGCCTAACTTTTGGTCATCGGCCTATCAATCTAAATAACAATTATTCGAAAAATTATCTCATTTTGATTATGTATGTCCGATTACCAGGCACGCCATCTGGTGGGGTAGCTGGAAGCACGGAGTTTGATTTAAGTGGTATCGACATTTTTAATCAATGTAGTGGCGTTTCCTTAAGAGTACAGCGCGAAATACTATACCCAACACCATCACCAACGAGAGCCAACGTCTCATATCAGCCACATGTTGATTTCTTGAAAGCTTTTTCTAGATATAATTCGATTTGCGGAAACTAATTTCTGACAGCGCCGAGTCGGCGATGCGGCAGTCGCGTGAAGAGACCGCTCGCCAAATGACGAAATGATTGATGGATTACGGTCGAGTCGAGATATTGAAATCAACCCTTCGGGGAAACGTCGTGACATACACTGTCGCAAATTATTAGCAATCATGTTACGCGTAGGTAAGAAAGAACCAACAAGACGCAATAGAAACAATACGAACGCCAAATCCCCGGAGTACGGTTCATCATACGGAAGATACGTAGTTATCTTGGTCCTAGACACACGGGATTCAATCCCAGATGGGTTTGATAGGACCGGAAATATGAACGAGTCGTACGCTTATTACTTGTCCGTTCATTATTGCAGAATATTATGCCATGGATCTATACCTCCACTTTTCAAATCACTGGTCCATTCGGGAATAAGACAAAATCATTTCTAATCATTTTTCATGAGAGCTTGTAACGTCGGGGATGCGGCTCCTGGGGCCGGTTCGCAGTAATCCAATTCAACCCGACGTTACGAATAAAAAAAAAACTCAATAATAGGAATAACGGAATAGTTTTGAAATGTTCCCTGGGTTAAACTATTAATTGAAATTTACATCTAAAATTGACACAAGAGTCTAATTAACTTTTTGACCTTATAAGATCATTAGTCCATTAACAATTGACATGAGACTAAAACCAGCCATTACCTAAGCAAGATCTCCAAGTAGTTGAGCTTTCAAGTTTTAGTTATACCTTGAATATTTTTCCACTGGCTCTAAACCTTACAAGACCGTTAAACCCAATCGGTACTGCTTAGAAAACCGGCCTAAATTGCCGATAATCTTAGAAAAAATCCCACAAATAGTATTGCTTTCTGTCTAAGGCTAACGAATTTAAACACATTAGATCATACCTTGAGAAAAAATATTTCCGCTGGTATATCACAAATAGAGTTGGCGACAAAAGCTGCTACTTTTGATTCCGACAAGTCTTCGCATCAATAAATCAGTGTCACGACGACTCGGCCGCGGTGGCCGCGCGCGCGTGTCATTCGGCCAGAAAGTCGATTAAGCACCTCTTATACAACTCATTAATATTAGCCTATTCGTCGATGTCCGGAGTTAACTGAACCGTTTGCGAACATGTGTCCCGATCGATAGATTTTAATTAAACCGCAACAAAGAGACAAGAAGTGGCTTATCAAATATATGGACGTGGGAGACAAGCACACTTTATCGAGAAATCGAACTAGACCTCGCAGGTGTGTTGATCCATTATGATTCCAAACGTATTTTATGTACATATGTATACAAATGTATTCCACTGGAGTTTTGAGTATAAGCATAGTTCGTATGTACACAAAATTATGGATACATTTCTATATATTTAACAAATACTTTCTATATTTCCCTATTCGTGTATTCTTCGCGTTTACTATACGGGCGATGTTGACTCGCTACGAATTATGATCGTTTAGCGAAAGGCCGTGTGGTTATGTCGCGACCTGTATTTGTTTACTGGCTGATTCGAGCCTAGGGATTTTGAAATTGATGTTTGTGATCAGACCGGACTTCTGTATACGTATTTTAGTAAAGCACTACATCGCCGTCAGGTTCCATTTGACGAACTGAAAATCGAAAATCGCACTTCCCACTTCCCACTTTCATTATTAGTTCTAATTCGCACCTTGCGCCTCTCTCATTTTGCCCGATGATTACTTTTGACGCGTATGTGAGAATCGACTAACTGGGTAGTGGTCAGGGTAACGCGAGGGTCGCGGTCTATGTGTTTATGAATACAAAGCTAGTCTCCGGAAACCGAGATTCGAACGACGTAAGGCAAGACAAACAAACAAACAATGCTGAAAATCACATTCGAACGAAAGTGGATGGCATTCGCTGATGCAAGACAAATCTTCCAAAAAGGCCCATGGAGATTCAAACGCACAAATCATGGATGAGGCGCGGGTAGTTTCGAACTTCGACTACAAAAGGTTCTTTCGGATGCACGATAAGACAATAGTAATTAAGTTTCAAGCCGCAGTTAGCCAAACACCACTGCAACTCAAGAAGCCTCTACAACCTGTGAAGATAATAAAACAGCGCGAAGTCGAGGATTTCATTATTAGGAGACGATATTCTCCGAAATGACTTTTTTATTCATTTATTCCCAGTAATAAAACCATATCGATATTGATGCGTATTTAATTCGGTAGACAGTGTCCGTATTAGCGAGTTTTACTTAATATACCTTAGTGATAAACGGCAACCTCGGCAACTCGTAAAGCCATTGTCGTGTCCGTATTGTAATAACACGGTTTTCTTTTTTTATGCCCAGGCGATAAAGCCGTATCATACGGACGGTCGCTTGGCGTTATTTCATCCATAAAACACGGCATAATCACCTGGAAAGTGTTGTTTGAATAATTCACTGGTAGCGTCTGCTAACTTTTCGACCTCGTCGCAAATGGACACAACACGGACCCCGGGGTTCATTATCATGTTACGAAACGACCGACGCATAATTACTTCAACAACTCTCAAATGGCACCGTATAACATGGATCCCAATGATTTCGATATGATGATTCATAGGAGCAAAATCGGTCTTGATCCTGTCTGAACATAAGCCGCGATCACCGAGCATAGTTTTTTTGCCCGACCAAAAACGTCAGTCTATGTTTAAGCATTGTTTAGCATCGAGCGAGTGCTTTACGTGTGAACATCTCCACGATTAGGCACGGGCCAAATTTGACTGATCTGGGCCAATTTAGCAGGGGGACAAATTTATTTCATCTCGATCAAAGCGATTAAAAACCGAAAATGTATTAGAAAGTCAAAATGGCATTGCCTAAAGACGACATCCATCAAAATACTGCAATATACTTTGTGCGGCTTGGTTTGTGCTTGTTCGTTCACACATGGCCGTCAAAATGGCCATCAACTCATGAATTTTTCTCCGATGGCACTTAGGCATTCATACGTACATTCATAAGGACTATAGCTTGTAGAAACCACCGAACTAGAGAATATGCACAACCGGCGAGATATCGTAAATGTTCTCTTCAAACGATTTCGTCGAGCTTCTGTATTATGCCATCTTCAATATTCAAACCGTCACGCGATTCCGGCTGACAGATTATCAGTAATAGATAACGACACAATTACGAAACCACGACTTAAAAGCCATAGCCGGATGCTCGAGCAAGGTCGTCAACAACCCTATTATATTCGTATTGAAATTAACTGATTTTTTCTTAATCTAATAAACGCGATAACGACCGAACAGGGAATTATTGTTAGCTGTGTTTTCATTAGCTCAAACTACAACTGACATAACCATAACGGTTAAAAAGTCGTCAGGCTAATCAGAACGCGACTGGTATATATACACGAGTGCGACATTTTGACGAAATGAGATTAGATAGTCATTTAACAATCCCCGGAGTCTTAGAAATTAATTTTCTCTTGAGAAATCCGTCCAACGACCGTTTAATCCGAAATCCACGTTTTTGACTTGAATATTCCCTATTTTTAAGGACGGATAAAAATGTTTGATTCAGGATAAAGATGTAAAAAAATTCAAAAAAATGTATTCGTTTTCCAAAAAAGGCAAAATAATCTTCTAGTAAATCAGTATTCCTGTTTGTATGTGATGTTAGTTAAAGGTTTTATCCTTATCATGTCTGTTTTCCCTTTCCTATTAAGTTTTTCTTTATATTTCTTGCTTTTTTAACTCTCCATCATCGGCTGCTTTCATGCGAGCTAACTTAATTGCTTCGAGCGGTCTTTCATCTTGTATTATTATATTCTTATGTTTACTTCGAGTATCACTTTCCTACAGTCTACCCTCGATTACCTGCCCTCCATTTATCTGCTACTCTCGCCATCCACCCGAAAAATCACACTGTAAGGATTCCCCTGCACGTTATTCGTGTTCGATTATTTGCCAAATTGTACATAATTCGATACAGCAAAATTCTGGATTTTTCTATCTAAACAACGACGGATTTTTCAGTACATATCCATGATATTTCTATGGTTATAAAAGCTATAGTTTGGTTGGGATTAAAATTCGTTGATTTGATAGTATATATATCTTCATTATAAATGTTTTAAATTTTTTTTTTAATTTTTATTTTTTTCGCGTGGTTTGATTTCATTCAGTCATCCGCTTCCTTCAATCATTTATTATCTCCGAAAATTAATTTTTTTATTTTATGAAAAGAAAATCAGAGTGCCTGTCGTCTATGACTTTTTACTTACCCTGCGCTCGAGGAACTTTGTGCAAAAACATCTACCGTGCGTATACTCACATGGTACTGGTAGAAAATTGTTGTTCGCTTTTTGGACTGAAAAAGTTCAGGATTATCTTCGTCTTTTTCATCGAAGATTTTATCAACGGATGGAACGAGAATACGTTTTCGAGCGGAATCCGATTTAAGAAATGAAAGTCTCGAGTTTTGATTGAAACGAGGAACTATTTATAACTCAAACGAATCCCTCGAAACCTTAGACTCCAATCAACGATCTTCAAAAAGAATATAGTCAGGTGTTCATGTTTTGTTCTCAAAATTGGGAAATTGTGCTCATGACCGACGGCAATTCCCGAACGGGATCAAACGATCTTTCATCGACGATCAGTAAAATTCACGATTAAAATAGAGCGTCTAATACGAGTACCCGCCGGCGAGAACAGAAGTGTCTGGCATTCGCATTGAGGAGGCCAATTTCAACGAAACATCATAGTTGAATTAAAGTTCAGATTTGAAATCCATAGTTTATTCGAATCAAATAAAGTAACGAGACGCGAGATTCTTGAAAGGACGATGTTGTTGAAAGAAGCGATCGCAAGCGTGGGTTGATAGTTGAAAGAACTTCGAGAGTTATAAAAACGAAAATTGCCTGGTTGCCAAAACATCGCCCATTGATAAACTACGAGCGTCTTCGCCGGTATCAAATTGCTCAAAGTGAGCTGTGTATCAATCGTCGAAATATTCAAAGCATCTTGAAGAAGTATCGACCTTTTCAAACAGACATCATTTGAAACTAGATACACTGTAGGCGCCGACTTTTAACAAGCCATTCATTGTTTCGCGCTATGTGACATTTTCAAAACTTATCTTCAAACCAGTACCATAATGAACAACGCCTCGGGAAAGATAATAAGGGTACAGAAAAAGGATATAGATTATCGCGAATGTCAGAGGTAAATAAATCAAAGAAATCGACGAAAGGGGTTGAGTCACTGATATGCTAGAGCGTGTCAACAGTTTGAGAATCATTTTACCAAAATCGATGTCCAAATTTCAGTTTAAGTTTTAACAAGAAAGTTTTACGAAGAAATTGAAAACAAAATGCACAGTTCTGAGTCAAAATTTGACTGAAGGGTCAGAAAATAAACTCTTAACTAGTGAAACAAGGTCAGAAGGTTCATCGTTACAAAAATAGAAAATAGAACCAATGAAATGGAAAAATTTGTCCCCGAAGTAATTTGTCCCACAATCGATCGTCATCGGTGCCAGTGATCGAGGGCTTTTACGGCTGAAGTTGTCTGGCAGCGATATAAGTTGTATGTATAATTAGTAACGATTGGTTGGTTTTTGAGATCTAGAAGAGATCGGTAGCCGTGTAAACAACGCAACTCATCGCGTGTCGTGCTAACATCCGTCGTCGTCTATATTCCGTGTCCCGACGAATCGACAGCTATCACCAATCAGGACTTTTGATCGTCGGGAATGAATTCGATTTCCGTGGCCGTTATCTTGATTACAGGCTGCAGCGCATCTTACTCGATCCTATACGAGCAGAGAGAGAGGGGGAACGAGCCCGTGCTCGAAATTGCACGACGCTCCATTAGGCACCGAGAACGTAGGATCGGTCTCTCCATCGCGGTCATTCCAAATTGGGGCTCGCCGCGCTGAGCGCTGCCGCGAGATGGCGCGCGCGTGTTAGTGGCCCTAGTGATTTGAATTTGAATTGTAAACAACATTTTATTCATCTCCGCGTTCGAGCGAATTGACGATTTGAAAAGCGCTTGAATCTATTATAATGCCTCGCTATTGTTGTGTACCCCTTTGTAAGTCAAGAGTAGGCGGATTTAAGTTCCCTACGAACACAGATTTGAAAATGAAATGGCTTGTTGCGATAAAACGACTACAGAGTAGCGAGAAATCTGCAAAATTATGGCAGCCATCGGATACAGCTATCGTATGCCATCGACATTTTTTACCAACGGACTATAAACAGACACTTACCGGTAAATATGGCTTTCCTATTGAGTTTTCCAACTAAGGTGAAATAAGCGGTCAAGATCCAAGGCAGGCTGATTCGTTTAGGCCTCAGCTTGGGCCTATCGATATTATGCAATGTCGATGTTTTGAACTTTTTTTAAAAAGCCAGGCGCTTATTTTCATATCATCATAGTAGTTTGTTGATAACAGGATAATGATATAACTCAATTATGATAATAACAACAATAGGCCTAATAATTTATGTGGTAGATTTATCTTTTTAATTTAAAGGTTGTTGACTTGACTGGCAGCTGTTGATCTTTGAGTAGAAATATGTTTTTTTCTTTATGTGTTTCAGGTTCTAGAAGAAAATTAAAAGAGAATGCCATTCCGCGTATATTTGCCTTCACACCACCAGTTTCCTCAGATTCAGAGAGAGAAAGTAGAGCCAGTCGGCGAAGATTAAAACTGGAGGAAGAACCTGTACACCATGACATAGCCACTGAAGTTGAAATAGGCCTACAACATACCAGCAATTACAGAATGGACATAATAGAGGAACCAACCAATAAAAACACTAACTTGGATAAGAATATTCAGTGTTCCCTCCTTTCAGATCAATTTTTCTGTATCGAGAGATTTATGGTGGATCCTAGGTCGATCAAATATTACACCAGTTTTAAAGACTATGAACATTTGATGATGTTTTTCAGTGTACTAGGACCTGCTGCGTACGATTTGAATTACAAATGTCAGAAACTAACACCGGTCAATCAATTTTTCTTGACATTAATCAAATTAAGGCGTGCCAAGGAAGATATAGAACTGAGTATTCTGTTCGGCATATCAGAGAGTGTAGTTTCTAGGATTGTGTTAACCTGGGTAAACTTCATGTATTTCCAATTAAGTGAAATCAATACATGGCCAGAGAGAGAAGAGATAGACTGTTTCATGCCCAGTGGCTTTAAGCATCATTTTCCGTCAACCAGAGTTATTTTAGATGCTACAGAGATTCCAATTGAAAAGCCGTCGAATGTAAAATCTCAAACTGCAACTTTCAGCACATACAAACATAAGAACACGCTTAAAACTATGGTTGGAATATCACCGAGAGGGGTCGTTAGTTATGTAAGTGAAAGTTATGCGGGTTCAACAAGTGACCGACA
Organism: Tubulanus polymorphus; assembly: GCF_964204645.1. Classification (NCBI taxonomy): domain Eukaryota; kingdom Metazoa; phylum Nemertea; class Palaeonemertea; order Tubulaniformes; family Tubulanidae; genus Tubulanus; species Tubulanus polymorphus. Next base: position 2,350,864 of record NC_134031.1, read on the forward strand.
AATCATTGAACGATCCCAGCTGTGTTCAAACACCTCAAAATACTTCAGCTCGAATGACAGCATCATGGCCGATAGAGGTATAATGGTACAAGATCTTTTTGCTACCAAGAACATTAAGGTGAACACCCCAACTTTATTGAAGGGCAAGAGTCAACTTGAACCTGAACAAGTAGTTCATGATCGTAGAGTAGCCAGTAAACGCATCCAAGTAGAAAGAGTAATCGGATTGTCAAAAACTTTTCTTATTTTGAAAAAAGACCTGCCGCTTAGTAAAGTCAATATGGGTTCTAGGATAGTTTATGTTTGTTTCAGTATAAGCAATTTCAGACCAGCTATTGTGAACGAATTTGCTTAACCTTATTGTTAATGTCTGTTAATTGATATCTAAAGTATATATTTTTGAGTTTTGTTTTGAGATTCATCGAAACCCCTGCTTTAAAGAAACATCATTGTTTCTCTTAATAGATTATTTAGGTAAATCCCAAATTCTTAGATATCAATTATGGGCCTGGACTGTAATTAATTGTCTGTCGTTGATATTCAAAATCTGTGCGCAATATAACCTATTTCACTTTGACTTAATCCACTCTTTTGCAGTGTTTTCAATTCAAAGGACAAACTAATTTTCATTCCAGTAACAAACCCTTTTATTGATTTAAAACTGGTAAAAACCAAAAATACAACAACGCTACATAAAATCTTTTTAAAATGCATGATAACACAGATATTTTATGTAAAATGGAAGAGTTTGAGTTTTGGGACTAAAGCATTCATGCCATAGTCAGGCGCAGCACATAATGAAATAATAAATAATCATGGTAATGAAATATGGTCAGAAAAGGAGTAAATCATTAATTTTCAAACTTTTGACCCACCATCGTCAGTAATTATGCATATAACTACACAACCTGACAAGTATATCTGTTTGAAATAACTATATATGATAAAAAATATTGATAATAGATGATAAAAAATATTAAAACTTAAAAGTATCAACAAATAGTAAGCCGATATTGACATGAAATCTATATCATACAATTGGGATGTACATGTATTTACAAATTTAGTTGTATGAAGATATTAATGCCAAAAACTATGGAATCTTCGGAAAATATCCGATCTATATCTCCAGGAATAATCTAGATGTTTTAGAACGCATGCATTGTTAAATACTTTGAATAGTACTTCCTATAAAAGATTTCTAATTTTGGAAGCAGAGATAGTTCACAGTGTTTTTGATCATGATAAACCCTCTCTACATAAAGGTCCTTATGAGTATAAACAACGAAATAGCACATTTTCCGTTTGCAAATATGCAACTGTCCTTGAATCTGATCATAGTAATTATGCGAACGTTTCAGCTTCTTATCTTTTGCACTAAGAAACTTGAAGTATGGCCCCGGAGCAATAAGTTCATTTCTACCGCGATACGGACATTTCACTTCAACAATGGCATCCTCAGACACAAGGCCATCTGGGCTCGCGCCTAGATAATCTATATCTGGCCTCACATGAAGTCCGCAAGGCTGTACTTTAACGGAGAATTTACCTTCAAAAGCCGCTATCGCCTTACTTTCGAATGTCTTTCCATGGCAAACAGCAGCATTTCTCAACGGAATATTATCGTGAAGAGATTTACACAATTTGTCGATATTGCGCCTTTTCGTGAGCGAAACAATTTCACCGAAACGAGATGCAGTTAATCGTAGCTGCCTTTCCTGAAACCATTGACTAGATTCTGCCTGCTTCCTAGTACTCCTTTCTAGTAATATTGCCTGTGTTTCATTTAACTGAAAAGGCAAAATGGAATATTAATTATAAGCACAGAGGGAAGGATAACATAGGTCACTCTCAGACACGTTGATTAAAAACTTACCTTAATAGAGTTTTCCACCCAATATTCAAGCAAAGTTTTTTTCAGATAATCATGGTCAATTGCTGCTGTTTTGATATCGGCTTTCTTGTACTTATACTTGATGGGTAGGTCTAAAGACGATACAGAGCAGTAATTAAGGACAATTCCCCGGACATAATCCTCGTATCCAGCTGATTTCCGGTATTTCACAGGCCTTGGATCCTCCATTGATACCTCGCGTTTCTTTGATTTTGATAGAGGTAAGTCACCAGCCTTGACAGGGGAACCTGTTAAGAAGTGACGGGTAAATTTAAACAAGGTCACAGCCGAGCTAAAAATTGAAAACCAAGTACATTATGTAAAACATTGCCATTACATCAGAATTTATAAAAAATAAGATATATAGGGTACGAATTTGCTGAATGGTGGCGATGTAACCAAACAACTTACCAGTATAAACAGACTTGGGCTTATGGAATGTTTGTAGATTTTCCGTACACGATTTAAGTATTTCGGGAGCGTTAGGCCCATCTGATGACACAAAATTAGCAAACATCAAAAGTACAGCCGCGACATGCTTACAGGTCCCATTAGGACCCTTACCGGCAGGGCACTCACAATGGCTGTTTCTGAATTCACCAGTTGTTTGAGACAATGATATCTGGTACGAGTATGAGATCTGCAATGAAATATAAAAATAAACTAATCAACAATGTTTGCTACATTACAACCTTTTAAGAATACAGTTGTATTGCAGATTTATGTGGATTTAAAGGAGGGAATATTGTGTTATTTTGATGAAATATAAAACTGGCCTACCTTTTTTTTCATAGCAGCACCAACTAATCCAGTCAGATAAACAATTCCGCTTTTGATGAGAATACTGCAGGCTTGAACACGTTGCGATTCTATGAGCTGCTGACCCTTCTCAATAGCTTTAATGTCTTTGGTACAGTGGTTGTCCATTGCCATTCTATACGTGAAATATGCAGTTACTGTGTCAATATTGAATTTTGGCAATACAATCTTATGATCATTTGTAAGCTGTTTGAAACCGCATGTGGGCCATTCCGGAACTGTTTCTTGTGGTAATGTTATGGCCGGTCCCCTAAAATCGTTGTTACGGCCGTATGCTTCTAATCTGCAATGAACACGAAATAATCATGAAATATAAACATCTAATGTCAAAAATCATTCAATCAACTAACAGAAAGTTGACCCAGAGTTGAAATGTTACATCGAAATGATTACTCCAAGCATGGACGTCTATACGTCCATGGTCATACAGATTTGTATTTAACTCAACTGTGTTGTGGTAAGAAGGTATATAAGTAAGGTATTCAGTTTACCGTCACCTCAAGTTGATCAGGGTTCTGACTATAATTCCAATAACATATAAAAATTCAATAGAGACTAGACACAGCAGCAGACATGTCCAATGATTTATGGATACATTGGCAGTAAAATTTGGCATCAGCTTCAATTCATGTTCGATAGATGGCGCCAGTGGTAACTCAGCTGTTGCGATGGTTAGCTGACAAGGCGTCCTACATCCCGATAATAATCCCTACATTTCAAGATATAAACATTGCCATCTAAACTTCTCAAGGCAATCATAATATCAAATAGTGATTTAAAAAACGTTTTATCGATGACTTTTATGTGCATTATGTTTATTTTCCGGACATGAAAACCGAAAAATAATGAAAGATATCGCGGGACGGGACGCGTGGGACCGGCCATAGCCATCCTCGCAGCCCGGGCTGGTGACGGTAAACTTGTACTATACCCTGACCCACAACCCACTGAGGTTTAGCTTTCATCTCTGGATCTATTAAAACACGTTCATTTCACTTGAGCATAGGTCTAGAATCATCGATGATTTTGGCAAAAAATCACTGTTGATTCCATGATCATTGCAACATTTTTGCGCAGACTAAACGACTGAACACCATCAACCGCATGGAAATATGATCGACATTTAAATTACCTTTCAATTAGGTTGATTTTCCTCCCATAGGTTACCGCACCTCGTCGGCTTAACTCTTGTTTCAGCTTCGGTACAGTCCATGACCCGTAATTCTCTGACATTATTACAATTTAAAAGTAGGAAATCGAGCGCGGAAGTGAGCGGAAGTCGATACGCGATGGCTACTAACGCACACACGCCACCTGGTGTCCATAGCGACGGCGAGCCCCATTTCGCAGTATCACATGAGGACAGTTGCACGTCAGAGACAATGCCGCCACTCCCGCTTTGTGTGTGTGTATAAAACATATAAGGCCCAGGTGGACAAAAAAACAATGATTGCATTCATACGTGCAAACCATTCGGTATTTCACGGAATTCGTTGGTAGTAGATCGTACTGATGAGCCAAACAAGGCCAAAGTGCGTATCACACTTCGAGATGGAGTGGTCTTTTGACGTGATAATCCGCGTCGAGTTTGCCAGTAGCCTGACGCCAGGGACGGACGTGTCTCGACGCAATTACCAACAGTAAATTACCCATTTACAAACATATTCCTTCGACTCGAACTTCTGGGAGAAAGAAAACAATCTAGTTACGCAAATGAGCAAACAGCTGTGGCCGGGGCTTCCGATGGTGGTAATGTTGTTTTACGGACAAAAAGCTAACACGGGCCAATGAAGATCTAAGCCCGAGCAAACACAATTTAATTTTCATCTCGTCACGTTTGGTAATTCGGCAAGAAAGATGCGCACGTTCTTGTCAATATATAACAGTAACCAATATATACAGTGGACAATACGACGGAATTAACTGAAGTAGATATATCCACTAATACTAACAAAGGAGCAACACTCATTTTTCACGTCGACGACAAAGTCTCGCTTGACGCTGTAACAAAACTTATTTATCTGCAGCACCGGGGAAAAAAACGTCGTACCGGGAAATCGGTTAACCTTGCGGACAATACCGAGAAAAGCACAATGAATCTGGCGTCGTCCCCGCGAGGGCGAAGAAAAACTACAGCCGTCGCAATTCTCGAAATATACCCCGGAGGAAAGGACCGTCGACGATTGTCATCGTTTGGGTCTATCTTCCCCCGAAGCTCGGACTAGTAAATCTACACGATATACGATAAAAGAATTACGAAGCAAAAAACGAAATTTTTTGCACCTCCTGCAGAAGACGGTGTAGCAAAGGTGATATTTACTTTATTCGCGTCATTTCGATTTGTTTGACATTCAAGACAGTTATCGCCTGAGGTCAAGCAATAATCGAGTGGAATGTTTTTGATGTCTCGCATATCGAACAGATTCCACGTCATCGCTGTGGCACCCACTAACATCGAATTAAACGGCGTCTTGAGTTGCGAAACGATTAAGCCAGGGTCAAACGGGCCCGAACTAGACCCGTGTCAGATTTGGCTCGCATGCTTAATAAGGAGAGCGCGTTCATACGTAAATCACTCACTCGTTACTAAAATGCTATAAAGACGATACTGTGGCAAGTGAGGTGCACTAACTCCAGAACCAGTAAAAATTTATACTCAATGATTTTCCCGGTGCTAGAATGTGGTATGGGCCTGATCCGCCATTTTTTGGTCGAGCTATATTTGGCCCACACCAAGCAGGCACGGTCCCATTTGGCCCGGGGTGAATGAACCCATTCGGGACCAGTGACCCGATCATGGCACGAACCAAATTATATCTAGGTCCAAAAGCTCGTAGCTTTGCATGTCGTCAAAAAGGTCAATACAGAAAGTGGCACACCCAAATCATGGGTGCTGGGGAGGGAGCAGTCGTTATTTCGGATCTCAGGCATTGACCTCGAGCATCGATAACGCAATCAAACGAGACCCGGAGATTTCTATAACGCGGGACGCCGTTTTCTACCCGCCGATTATCGAGCGTCTTGTGCCCTATACAATCCAGAGAGCGGAACCTTCGATATTTAGTGAACATATCTGTTAATGAATCGATAGAATATTGCCAAATGACGGACTGGGAATTTTGTCAGGTGTTCAGTTTGCCGTTGGCGCATGACCCGACCGGCTCTAAACCGACGAGGAATAAATACACCGCCCCGTAGCAAACAGTGGTGCATTTGAAGCCCGATCAAAGCGATCAAAGAGCATCATTTACCGTAAAATCCTACGATAACGGATATAAAAAAGCGTTTTGCTTATGGAGATAAATGATTGATATTCACGGTTTTTGTTTGCTCGTTATTTTGATGCGGCGGTTTTTCGGAAGGCTCTCTCCGTATCGAGAGTATGAAAGCGTAGCCGCCTAATAACTGCTCGATATACCAACAAAAACCGATGGCGTAACGCGATGTCTATCGATACGAAAATGCCACGAGCTAAATCGTTATCGCTACATGTTTATTGAAGTGTAAAATGAAGAATTGAATTCGTCCGAGAAATTGAATAGCTGGACAGGCGTCTATGGCTCGGCCTATCGTCGTAGAGTTTATAGGGGGTTTGTGAAAAGATTTGCAAAATACAGTCGTAACTTTCGTCGTAACTTTCAGGATGAGGGAGTTTTGAAAAGGTTTCTTCAATTCCAGTAAAACTCGATTCATTTTGAGTGCAAAAATAGAATTGAATTTGTCAAGAAGATAGGACAGCTGGACAGGCTTCCCTCGATTATACTAGATGGTTAGGCCTATCATCGTAGATATTTATTCAAATTTGGGGTTTGCAAAAATATTTTCCAGTTTATAATAATTTCCACTTCGGGAGGATGGAGGATAAGAAGGTCGTTTCCACTTCGATTCCAGTCCCAAGATCCTCGCCTACGAGCGGCGGTTTAAGTCAACATCGGGCTTCTGCCTATAAGCCGGAATATGATAAGAGGACGTGGGTTCGGCTTAATCGCTCTTAAACAACCTCTTACTGCCTGTGTCCGCCTTTTTAAAATGTTTCCGTATCAAAGGTTTAAATCAAGAAAAATTAAAAGGGATAGGTCTAGATGATGATCAACGGCATACTTTTTAGACATTACAGCGAGTGAGCGATTTATCGATAAAATCGATGACGCATTTCAAAATATAACGGTTAAGTGGTCATCCGAATTTTGTATCATATGAATGTATTTTTTTCACTTTACTCATCATCGGCGCAAATTGGAACAACGATGCATTATACATATATAGATATTGTATATACCGATGACATTTTACTGCATCAGCTAATTAGAATATAAAACGACGGGTAATGTACGCGAGCGTGTCAAACAAAGACCATTAAATCGCGAAACGAAAATTCGACCCGACGAACCTATTTAAGTTGATGAATATGGATGTTTTATCAGATAACGCCACAAACATGTACGAAACAGAGTGGATAATTTGCTAACACTGATTACATACTTTGTCTTCGCAAACGATCGTGGCATCTTCTGTACAGGGAAAGGCTTCTGCTTTTTAAAATAGACCTCATGCGTTGTTGTATGGACCTGCAGCGGCCTTTAAAGAGGGTTTTGCATCGGAGCGGGGCATAACAATATTTACGCCGCGACAACAGGGCCGTCAGCTAGCGCCCTCTTAGCCAGCGGGCGCTGCTGTTTGTAACCGCGTCTATCATTGGCTACACTTTTCTGCCAATCACAGATAACTTCCGGGTCATTGTTGGTAGTCTCGGCGTAAAAACTTGTAGAAATGCATTCACCAAGAATCTTAGTGCCTGATGTTACCACAAGGTACTGGGATCGTTGAGCGATGGAGGTCGCTGTGGATACAACCATTCCCAGGACTGGGTGAAAAAATGCCATGATCCAGTTACACAATCCTGAGTTTAGATTTGATTCGTTAACTATTTGAAAATGAAGTAATTTTATCTCAGCGTCAAATAAATAGTTAACCTTTATAGTACTCGTCTCGTTATTTAAGTTTATATAAGTTAACTCTATAACTCATAACAGTGGAACCGGGTTCATGTCATTTTTGAATATGATAGAGAAATAAATGGATTCGGTTTCCAATTTCATTTCAAAATGTTTCTTTTATGTATAATAGATGTATATATCATTTCGTAATGCCGAGTTCGGTCGTTATGTATATAATATTCACTGACAGCAATTCACCGCGAAATTTATTGCATCTTTTTACGACCGAAACCATTATTCGCTCAATTCGAGAAAACAACGTTTACGAGTATTTCGATACTCATAAAAACGCGATGATATTATCCAGGAATGAAAGCATTAAAGCGATGCGCTCCACGTCAACTCTAAATCGCGCGACACGCAGATAATAAAAACGACTGAAACCGAAAATAAGATGACTAGCTCGCGTGTAAAGTTTTCAATATCGGGACTCGAACCGCGTGGAATTTTGATTCGACTCCCGAAACTGAAATTGGAAATAATTAAACCTCAATGGAATCATAAGCAGTTATCTACGCTTCAGATATCATCGTATCGCGTACTTATCTTTCACGCTAGGCGAACAACTTTGATTTCAATCGCTGAGACCGGGTTATTAGATAGTTCGACACGAGCATGCATGAAATATCCATCGTTCCAGTTCTAGCCAGAGGCGCGAGCGTTTTGATTTGAAACGCTCTTCAAAGATTATCGCCCCGTGGTGGATGCCTCTTTCGTTTTGATAGTAAATTAACACGTAGTAACACTAAACGCTACTTGTAGTGTGTACGAGTTTTCAGGAGTTTGGAACGACATCGAAATTGGACGCTTTAAGTAGAATTCGTATTTTTTCCAGACTGTTGAACGCGTTAATGCCTCCTGGGCTACCCATACTTCAGTATCTGATTAAGATGATCTTTTATTTCGAGGAAAAATCGGTATTGCGCGAACGCATGCGAAGCGCTCTCCAATCTTTTCCAATTTGCTTCACGCTTTCGAGACGTTTTCAATTTGTTTTTAATGCGATCCCGGTCAAAGAGGAATTTATCTCGGGGTTCAAACAATCTGCTAGGCGTCGGCGTTTTGAACGTTAATTAAAATTGCGCGTTCGGCCGTACGTAATTTCCTGGATATTTTAATTGCAGTTTGTCTAATCAAGTCTGATCGAACGGAACGTTCGGGGATTCGCATCAAAACCATCGGGCGTAACGTCAACTTTATAGATATGTGGCAAGCGAGGGTCTACCGGAGGTGACCTATTTTGGCGTTTTCAACGAGAACTCGAAACGCGAAATGACGTTATAAGAAAATGAATTTCGATCTATTTCAAAAGAAAGTAAATATGAGAGATAAGTGGTTTTTTTCTTGTAGAAATCCTTAGGACTCACGATCAAAGGGATTTAACTATACGCAGATTCTATACGTATTTACAACGACGTAGAAAAATACATAAAAGAAAGTTATATACACAATTCGTTGCCGTGTTGTGACGCATGCGAGCGTCTTTTTTCGGAAACTTTGACTCCTTTCGTTCTCGAACGGTATAAGATCCCGCGCGCAACAGATCAAACGAACGGATTTTCGACGGATTGATATAGGATTCGCTCCCCGTCGTCGTCGCCGAGTAAAACGAGAAAAAAATACCGATCCGATATCAACATGAAAGAGCGTTTTAGTGAGGAGGATAGCGGCGACAAGACGTGAACGAAAAGGGAACGACAAATTGATGTTAAAGCCTCGTTACTATATACGATGTTTAAGAGGAGAGGCGAATTTCTAAGTGATGTCAAATATGAGAACAAACTCCGATCCTTTTTAAGTCAAAAAATCATAAAAACATCCCCGGAAAGTATTTAGTACACCGACCACCGATAAATTAATAAATTTAATGGGCAAAACAAATTACGTTCGAAACATTTCTAGATTTGTATAAGTTATGGAAAAACGATGATTACTAATGTTGTGCACACAGTTCCTGATTGTTTTGACTGCAAAATGTTGCTTCCATCTTTAAAGATGTGTCAACATGTATGTTATTAGTTTAAGTAGGGTTGGAAAGATTTGTGGCCAAAAATTAACGAAACTTGTTTGAGTTCTTGTGGACTTGCTTCTTCTTATGCCGGAGACTAGATAAACAAGGCCCTGGTGTCTGCCAGTAGAAGCTATGCTTATTTTGTTCAACCCACCAAAAGTAACGATTCGTGGTTAGTAAATATTCATCTCGACCAGAACGAAATGAACCCACTTTGATGATGACTGTATACATATATGGATGTGCGTTCATACATATAACGCATGATTACGTGATGTTTTTCCCAAACTACTATCAAGGCCCGATACACGGGTTCGATTGACGACCGCGCGCGAGGTTGTGTCCGTGTTTTGAACGCCGGAGACAAATCACCTCAATGACGTATACAGCGTCACCTGCGAAAGAGCATTTGATTTATTACCTCGGCGACTGGAGAGGAAATGGCGTTAGTGCCGTCGGGGCTTAGTTGAAGAGGTGCGTCTTAACCATAATAGACGCCGCGAGAAGATTACAGTGAACGAGAATAAAACTTCAACAAATCACAGCAGTGCGGCCAACATTTGATTTATTTGCACGGCACGATAATGGTGGTCGCAAAGGGTATTTTGCTTGTAACTGCGACGTACTGTAATGAATAGTTTCGGGGCGACAGCTCGCTAAGTGAGCGAACTGTCTGATCGTTCGAGTGCCTATAATTAGCGGGTCGCTCTCACGAGGCTGGCTCCGAACGAGTCTTTGTCACCCAGTCACCCAGTCGCTCGCTCGCTCAGCGGTGATGAATGAATAAACCCTGTAATTTCAATAAAAAACGGAACTGGTTTCCACGTCGTTACGATAATAATTTAGGTTTTATGAAGGAAACTTTCGTTTTTGTCATCCTCGCTTACCAGGGTTTGTTCGCCTCCAGCAAAGTGCACGCTAGTACACATCCGTCTTGATGAGACGAGAAGATACACAATATCCGTGTAACATGATAACGAGAGAAATCCCAAAAAAATGAAGCAAAAACACTTGAATAGAAGAGTATTATATATTTGCGCAACGTTTCGGCTAAAGACTATTAGCCATCATCAGGCGTACTTTTGGCTGAATCTATTGTGGGATTTCTCTCGTTATCTGTCTTGTGAACTCGGGTGAGCACAACCAAACCCTGTGACACTGCATATTCTTACAGTACACCACAAACTGAGTCTGAACTTTTGTTTATTTGTTCGGCTATCACAATCCCGTGGGTAAAGTGTATAGACAGGTAGACGTATATAAACCCCGGAGATCGTTTGAAATCTACCATTTAGCCCAAAAAAAATCGATACCTTGTTTCTCCGCTCTGCTGAGCTTAAATGTTGACCCGGCCGACCGCCTATCTACCCTATACATTACTTTTTTTCAAAAATCGTGATCAATTTCACCATAACAGACCCGGCCGCTATAGAAATGAACTGTTTATAAATTTTATCATATTTTACAAAAATGACCCGGCCGCTGCGGAGAAACAAGGTATCATTTTTGTTTAGCCTTAATTCTATGGTTTCTCATTGTTAACTCATACGATGCGGATTTGAAACCGTTCATGTCTAATGAGTCCCAGCTGCCAGTGTTAACCGAGACTGCTGCGGCAGAAACCGCCCACTTACCGGACTCATCATCAAAAACAAAGACGTGAGTTTGTTCAAATAAAGCGTTATGTAAACAAGATTGAGGTGCCGTAAACGGATAAGATTATCAATCAAATTTCCTGCAGATATCGAAGATTTTTCCGTGTGAAGGAGTAGCGGCAAGACCGACTATACTACTAGCGAACCTGGCGAATTCTCGCTTGCCACAGCCAGCTCCTCCGTAGTATCAAAATGAAAAAAAAACCTTTCTGTAAACTTCAGTTCATCTAATGAGCAAAGCTTGAAACTGCACCTCTCGACGCGTTGAGTATTTTGTATAGATGTGAAGTACGGTAATTTCGCCGATATATTGTAGCATAAACGTAATGAAAGATTAATAGGGGTCTGCAGTATATACACTGATAGAGAAACAAGTATAGATGTCAAAGCGTGAAAACCGATATCGAATGGCCACAGCCTGAAATTCGCTATATTCGAAAAAATGTTACGGTTAATTTGGTCTGTATCTAGTTTTATTGTCGGCCAATCTGCATATTGGTAAATCGATACAGCACCTCGCCTTACTTGGAAATACCCAAATCCGGGCTTTTGACTATAACTTGGATAAAAACGAACTCATTCTTTGATTGCCTATCTTATCTTTTCAATTCCTAACTCGGACCGACTCAACCAAGGTCACCAATTGCCGACTTCCGTCCATACGAAAGGTCATTAGCATAAAACAACGGCGTGACAGACAACGGGAAGCGGGGGACTTTCAATCTACATTAACGCACCGATTAGACAGCAAAGTAATTAGACAGCGAACGGTACAGTGCAAAAAGAGGAAGCGTTTGAAGGCTGCAGAGAGAGACAGAGAGAGAGATAGATCACTTTCTCGTTGTTGTTAAGAACACATTTTCCCAGTGCGAATATCATACAAAGCAATTGGATATTTACGTACCATATTATATTCGCTGTAATTATATATATATATACATCAGATTGACACTCGGCCAAGTCACACTCGAATTGAGGAGCAATGCACTTGAAGATATCGGATGATGAATTCATCTATCTGCACACGAACCTCGTTGTCTTCGTAGGGGTATACGATCAGTAAGACATATGTCGCCACAGACCACGACGTGATTCTATAGATATCGATGATATATATAATACGCTTTACAAAGTATAATGAAGTTCAGATGTTACTCGAGCTATAGTTCGAAAACAGCGGTAATCGAAATCAAGCTGTGAGGAATGACAACATCGGAAAATATATTCCTTACAATACACTGCAACAGATTGTCACTAATAATTCCTCTATAAATAGTCAACAACCTTACCGTCCTTTATATAGGTATAACAGTATTTAGGCCACGACAACCGGGCCGCCAGCTAGCGACCTGCTTCCCAGTGGGCGCTGCTGCGGGTAACCACGTCTGTGATTGGTGTAACTGCTCTACCAATCAATGACAGCATCCGGTTTATTCTTTTCGTTACATATTTTCTAGGTTAGCTTCGAGTCATGGGCGTCCGGCCTAAATCCATCGATTCCGTTGTTCGGCTCGTGGCGTAAATGAAGTCAAAAACCACCAACTGCCAGTGGCGAATATTATACTTTATTATACAATTTCCGTACGTGAAACTGTTTAGGAAGTAAATTGTTGAGTAATGCTGTATCCGATCTGGTGGACAAGGTATAATATAACACTAGACTTTCAGACTGCCATATCATTTTCGAAAGCTTCTGGGACACACCCAATGTACTTCCTCTCTTACTCTGCCAGCATGCACCGGCAATCAAACCCACGCAATTTTGTCACGCTTTCGTCATCAAGCCACTGCAACCTCCAATTTGTAACTTACGATAACGTTGCGTTAGGAACCCACGTTTGAAATTCAAATTAGAATCTTTGAATAAAGGAACGAAGATAATGCAATCAAAACGCGAAATTCATGAATTTGAAACCTTCTCGTAATCAGATCTGTTATCTGTTTGTAAAGCATGCGCGCTATAAATGACTGCTCTTTTATGTAGTTGTATACTATTAAGGTTTATATTACAAATTATGGATTTCGGTTTTTAAAATCCCTCGAGGGCAACGTAAAAAAAAACTTAATTCAACCATATGAAATACGTATCTATTTATGGTCGTTAGTGCATCGCCAACGTGGAAATCGTAGTTTCATTATTTATTCCTTTTACTTGGCTCGAGGCAAAAATTGCATTTAAAATCTAACTTCACGTTAGTTCTATCCGCGTATTCAGTAATTACGTCGGTATCGAAATGGCTTCATCGCTGAAATCTTGGTCTTAACCCTTTTTACAATAAGGGCTCGCTAAACGCGCGCTCGACTCAATGTTTATTGACGTCGCCAATATTTGAAATGCATTGCGTCTTAACCGTTGATTTCACTTCCGAATATGAAACGTCGTCGCCGGTTTAGTAAACGCGGAGTTGGATACGCGGTGATCGAGAGAGAGAGGGAGAGATGCCGCCAGACGGGTTCAATCAAAAGTCCAAACACTACTTAAAACTAATCTTCGATCGGATCAGGACTCGGATTTTATCCGTCATCTCAGACACGAGTCAATAGTTGTAAATTAAGTTGAGACTAGTATTCGCAGGCTTGATGAATATCATTAAGAGAAACGTAAACAAAAACAACGATTACAGCTGTTTGAGTTGATATTGGTCACTAAATAGAAGGGGTACCGGCAATATTACTGTAGCAAGCGAAATTACACTAGAATCCATTAGATCGAAGTTCATAGAAAACGAAATATATTTGATCTCGAGTGGCACCGTACCATGGCGGGATTGCACATCTGCCCGTACCCCGTTCATATTCGCTCGATAGTGTAAAGACTAAGAACCACTCAAGAAATCCCAAACAATCCCTTATTCGAACCCGATGGTATCAAAAGACTCCATACCTTTACCATCGGATGCACATCCTCGCTTGCCAGGGAATACCAACACCAAAGCCAACTCGACGCATTAAATGAAATCTATTATGACCATTATAGCTCGTTTCATTCAAGTTTAATCTCAAAATGCAATAAAATTCATTTGAAATATAACTGCGAATATATACATATATATATATATATATATATATATATATATATATATATATATATATATATATATATATATATATATATATATATATATATATATATATATATATATTAAGCGGCTAAACGTTTTAATTAAAAGGAAAAGCCTCTAAAATGTTACCAGCATTCTACCGAGACTAATCGATTTGGAACAATCCCGATACATAACGAAATGTGTCGAAAATGATAAAAACCAACAATTTCAACGCCATCGATGCGGAACGTATGGAATTAGTCCCTAAAGAAAAATAAAAAGGTTGTTTATCATTTTAATCTACGAAATTAAAAATATTTGTGTCGGCTTTGTGATCGTGCAAAATGTTCCGACTAGTTAATTGTCATTAATGTTATTCGAATGAAAAAAGTCGCAACATTGGGAATTACAATTTACCATTGGGTATTTAAACATTCGTATAAACATCCTTTGGACAACCTGGCCCCAAAGGTTTATCGAGATGTGTTTGATGATGGTTTGTGCTTTTGAATATTGTGCGTGTTAGCGTGTTTGAATACCGTGACATTTACGTCGGTTGGCATTAAACAAGGGCGAGTAATGGCTCCATCGTTCTATGCAGTACCCATGCCAGACGGAACACAGATATTGTGTAATTGTCGTCAAACAGAAGCCGTTGTTTGTATTAGAAATGAACAGTATTTCATAGAGCGCTCTGCGGCCACGCGACGCCGATGCGTCTAGAAGCCGGCTTCAAGTTGTTGATTCTACCCGACGTGAAATTTACTCTGGTGAATAAAAAGCGACGACACACGGGGTAAGAGGAATATGAAAAAAATATCTATCGACACGCGAGACATTGAAACACACGACATTGAAGTCTGCGCGAATTGGTACTAGACCGTATCAACGAATGAATGATTCGGTATATCATTGAAAATTGAATAATTTGATATTCGAAAATGAGAATGTGTAAACACTCTTAAGAACACTCGAGCTGCAATAGCTACTCAAATAAGTCACACGCACATCGAAAAACTGGAAGTTTATTGACATAAAGGAATACTCCTGTTTGATTAAGATTCTTGCCTTTAAAGAGCTTTTAGATTCGGTATATAGACCGTCATCTTAGGGCGTATGACGCATATTCTATATTATACATTTCCTGTAATATGTATATTATGAAAGGGCGTGCCCAGGGCGTGTGTGTCTCTCGTTAATCTTACACTGGTATTATTATGAAATATGAAATACACGTAGATCTGATATAAAACAAACATATCTCGTAATCCCGCATATAACAAAGTAATAGACCTTCAAACACGTTTATCATACTGAATCAAGCATCGTATATCACCGTTCTCCCTTAACTTAATCAAAACTAACACTAACGCGCATACGTGGAATTTTCAAGCGATTCTTTCGGTCAAAAGTGTTTGTCTATCACATCACGATATGCCCGAGCGCCGTGGCGCTGTCTCATAACGGTTTGTAGTTAATAGATACCCGCGCTTTTAGATCATACAGTGTTATCATCATTTATCTTTGGACAAAGAAGCCGCTTATGGCAGTTACGTGCAAGCGAATTTCTCGATGATACGAGGCGCGTATCAAAATATTCATATATTGTAGTGGGAATCTCATTTCGGTAATCCGCTTTTTCCATTATGTGCGTACCTACATTAATGATAGCGCGCTAACAATAGCTCCGAACTAAGCCGTCTATCTGATTTATCGTCAAATAGAAAAGCGCGCGCATCGAAAAGCTTCGAAAGTGAGAATATCATGTGTGAAACGGCGTCCAGGGAAGATGCGGGAAGATGCATTTTCATGCTGTTGCTGCATCACTTATCGTTATAATCGCTGTATGAATAACGCGCTTAATTGGCAGTGCCAAAAGAAGACGGATAAAGCTGATGAAAGCGTGGCAAGATATCCCCGAGGATCCATCTTCCTTTTAACGGCCCTAATCCTAACTTTTCGTCGTCACATTTTGTAACATTGCCTCCACGCTCGAGAATATTTGGAAGTCTCCTGGCCTTGACCAACAACGCCACCTGACGGGTTTAAGAGTAATCTCTTAAAACTTACCTTATTCATTATCTTAATATCTCAAAGTTTTGACGATCTTAATGCTTTTATATTTGTTTAAAGCGCCTTGGTTCACTTAATTATTTTATTATTGAATTAATTTTACATTTCAAAATTATCTTCCATGATAGAAAAACTCGGGTTTCGTACGAATTTCTTTACAACATAGAGTAATAATGAAATTACAGTAGACCCAGCAGATAAGTCAAAAAGAGCGAATAATCATCATTATTAAGTAACTGATGATGATTGATGCGACCGTCCGGCCTTTTTCTGCAAAACGGAGAAAATAGATTCAGAAACCGACAGTACAGAGAATAACAGCCCGGAGATTATCCCAATGACAGCAGTAAATTATACAGGCATTGAAGGAAAAAGATTATGATTGATTTGTCCGTCGTTTTTAAGCTTTTTTACAGAAAACGGTCGAAACGCGACCGCGGTCAATAACAATGCGGGATGTAATGTATATAAATTGACACTAAAACGTCGATAAACGCGATGCGAAAATAAACGCGTGGAAATAGCTTTACTTCACCGAGGTGTCAATGATCACTTTGTTCGATTCATTCGTCGAAATCAATCAACTTCGCGTTTTTCGAGACGCGCGAAGAGAAAATCAATAGGCGAATTTGTTTTTCCGTCTCCATAAAAATCAAACTTGTATTAAACACGACGTCGAATTCGAGTCGGAATTCGTGTCTAATTTTAGAAAGGTTGTTTAGACGGCGGCGAGTTGGCTGCGGCGGCGCGAACACGGCGACAGACAGTGTGTAGTCATTACACAATCACACCAACCGTATAATGATACGAACTGCAATCTGAAAAGTGTCATTTGCTAAACGAATACCTTTAACCTTTAAATCGCCACCGATTCAATCATTATTAAAAGCCGTGATTACGGATCGAATCAATTTTTAGGTGAGGCGCTAATATTCATATATGTATAAAGTTACAATAGATTTTCCGGGATGGAAAAGTGGATGAACAAACACTTCATAATTCTCTGGAGATGAATAACTTCGAAGCTTCTTCCTCGGGGGCTGAAGCTTTTCCTCCACTCGCGCAAACGGGAGTGGTAGCGTCAGAAGATGAAATCATTAATAGCCAATCAAAAATCGTCTTTCAATAAATTGTTAGGTCGATATTTTTTGTAGATAAGGTTCTGCAACGAGCACGTTTTTTTGTGAGATGACGCGGGTTTATACTGTTATGGCCCCGATGTCAGCAGATTCGAATCCCTGCGCCGGAGAATGAGTCTACTAGTAAAGGCCATGAAGATCAGAGTCGTCGTAGAAAACGCTGCATTTATAGAGTTAATCGTGTTATCTTTGATGAAATAGAGACAAGTTCGAATCATCGTGCATTTTGCTGGACAAGCCCATGTTAAGCCCAGCCAGCGAAACACGGAAACATGAGATTGAAACATGTTTCCGGGCGTTTCCCTGTGTCGTGTGCGTGTTACGAGAAACGAGAAACACGGTTTTGATAGAAATTGTTTCCAAGATCAAACATGTTTGATTCCGTGTTTCTGTGTTTCCCTGTGCCGTGTGCGTTGGGTTTCAACTCGCGCATCGACGATGTTTTTGTCACATTCCGTTGCATGGATTTTGTTGACTGTGAAGAAAATACAGTCTTAAACAGCAACAACTCGATGGTGAATAATCCAACCTTGGCAGGAAGCAATCAAACGTATATTGCAGCTGCGAGCGGTGGCGAATCCATCAATATTCTGGACCAAGTGGCATTCACGTCGATCCTTACCGTAACAGCATTGTAAACACGCGAATTATCGAAATCGACAAAACGAGATGCGCTTGTATTAGTCATAGTACGGCTAATATTTGCGGTCATTAAAACAATGCGTTTTCACCTCGTCACAGTAACATGTTTGAATACATCGATTTGTGTGTACTCTCCTCTCGAGACAGTTCGATGAATGACACATTCGCTGTTTGCGTGTTGTTTGTCCATTGCCGAGGCTTTTCCGATCCCGAGCGTCGAGCGAGCTCTTACCCTTGTCAAGAGGAATTGCTATAAATGTTTACCGCTCCGCTCAGACTACAGCGGTTGAACATGGAAATCAAATAAAAACGTCGTTATAGACACATTGCTTGACGAGTTTCCACAAATCTTAGCTAATGATAAATGAATTGTGTTAGAAGTTAATTTCATATCGCGTATCAATCTATAACCTAGCGATCACATTTTGAAAGTGTGCTGATAAAGTTTTTAATGTCTGGTGCTTTAGTTTATTTTCAATTGAAAATGAAAAGTAAAGTTTTGATCAGTTTTTGAAAGCGTGTGCCGATAAAATGTCAAAGGTTTGGTGTTTTTTAGTTCATTTTTCAATCACAAATATCCAAGGTGAAGTCTTGAATACGCGTGAAGTCCAGCACGATCAAATAATTCGAAGAATATCTGGGGTCAATGGGCCCAGGCAGATGGTTGATACCCGCATGCAGAGCATTGCCCGATAAGATTTTTGTAGGGCACGTAATATTGAAAGGTTATGCATCATCTTTTATCATAGTTACAGGACTAGGAAACGGAGTGCTGGTATTCGCAATGACGAGTTCGTTCGGGTATTTCATATCACGTTGAAGTATATCTGTAATATATATGTATATAGCCCGTGTTTCATCATCGGATCCAACAAATCAAGGTAGTCAGCTTGTACAAGCCGTGGTTAATCTGATTGCGCTGAGTTTACGTAAACATGATCGTATTTGCATCGCAAATTGTGACACACGAGTCGAATCAGATCGAATAGTCATCTGATCAATCTCTTACCGCGGCGTGCGCTGCCTTCCAGCCACCGATGAAGCTTACCCCCGATATAGGAGCGATAACTGCCGGAATGTTGTCGTACACCTTCCCCGTCGTCTAATTGATGCGTAACCAGAGTTTCGTATTTCACGCGAACACAATATCACGACTAATGAGCGAATATATCATACCTAAAAAAACCGGTTAAAACTTATCGTCTTGTTATGCCAAAGAAGTGACGTCGCGTCAGTTCGTTGCGTCGGTCTCAAGCTCCGGTTTTCACGAGTGGTTTCTAGCTAACTTTTTCCGGAAAACCAGCCTTAACCACGGAACAGCGATATAACCCGTTTTTGGCTTAAGCATCGTGGGCATATTGAACTTTACCCGTCTGTGCTAGGTTATGAGCGGGTCGAATAGACCTTAACATGCTATCATTTTAAACCATATCTCTAGCTTTAGTTGTTTTTTTCTAACATCGACCTAACACCATAAAGCAAAACAGTTGTATATTTAGTTTAGATTGACTCGATAATTTCAAAATAAGATAACTTTTGTGTCTCAAGGTTCTGGGTCGCAGATTCACCTGTAGAGCTATCATAGGCAACGACCCCGTTCTTAATGTCGTATATACATTCGCTTTGCTCGGGCGGTGCGAACGGATGGACTGTTTTCATTGTCACTTACATATGAATTTTTTATCAACGAGACCCATCAAAGACTGTGAGAGCGTTTATCTGAAATCACTTGATTGCGCAGTGACGTGAACCAATCAATAATAACAGTACCCGGTATACCGGACATTCGACTTTTTTTTCCATTTTCAACACGTTACTTCTATTTTCCTGCGACAACTACGGTAACCTGAGAAATAAGAGATACAATGCTCGTTCAGTTCGACTTTTTCGACCTACCTCCTTATGTTTGAATTATGGAACGAATTCGCTATTTATGATGACGTCATCGGTGTAGGGTAATTCGCAGACGACAATTCACCAAACGGCGCCGACAATATCGTCAGTTCCCACGGAGACGCGCCGATCGATAAAGCCTGTAAGATATGAAAAAAAAACGGAAGATGGATGAAAGTGAATATCGAATGAGTCAAAATTGAATAGCAGAATCGTCTCTCGTATTCCCAGGGTTTAAGGAGGCACTAGATGTCTATACTAGCCTATTTCTAGCTTTATTCTATGAATTGCCGGATGGGAGTTTTAAATCTGTGTTTGATGATTCGCTTCAGTTAGAATCGATTCGATCACGCGCGCGATGGTTAAACGGTGGTTAAATCGAACTAGTTGAAGTCATTTTTTCCTCCGATAGCGGAGGGCATTGACTGATATTGCATCCATTGTAAGCGGCGAACTTTTTTCTGTCGCGATACTTCAAAAGATCTCATCATTTTATAAATGCTCGATGCAACGAACAGTTTTTTCTCATCCCCGTTGCATCACAGTTATGAGTTAAGAGTGAGTCGAATATCTCTGGATCTAGTTCCACAGTTGTCAGTAAGAGTTAACCGTTAGATGTTGAGTTAGAATTAGTTCATTTTCTGCTGAAACAACTTGCGGTCAAATCCTAACTCGTTACGGTTGACTCTATTCATTTCCGACGTTGCAAAATTTACCGAGAACAATGCGGAACTAACCGTTCCTGAAAATAAACTCATTCCAACTTTGTTACAATAACTGCTATTATTCAGAAAATAAATATATGATATGATATGATATGATATGATATGATATGATATGATATGATATGATATGATATGATATGATATGATATGATATGATATGATATGATATGATATGATATGCTCAAGGGGTGTAGTCTGTTTATGTACTGGTTGTTGGTTGTCGATGGATGTAAACGACGCCAAATCGACTTAAAGCCAGCCACGTGTGACGAGCAGTAAGCACTGCGATGCCGCAACGATTCCTGCTTACCTTCACTCGAAGGAACAATCGTCGGATAATTGGATCCGCTTCAATAATTCGATTCTTCCGACGCATCGTCGATGTTTGCGTATATCGGATAATGTAAACAACGTCGCGAACTGAGGTTGATTAACGTATGTTTACTTGATGACCGCGACTATGAACGCGATGCGCATTATCCTTATCCTTATCCTTATCCCTCGTTTATCTTCTCACGCACAAAATATCTATTCATCTGTGAACCACGTCCCTGCTTTGAAGTTGGCGCAGTCTTGAAAGGTTTGTATGCATGCTATTGTAATATGTGCGTTTGTAACTGGAAGACGCCGTTGTCTTACAATCATATCTATATCAATATGCATGGATGTAGAAATAAGAGATAAAGTCGGATTGTATTATATCACCTACGAGCTATTATCTTCACTCTTGATTACTCGTAAATCACACGCAGATCGTCACTACCAGCGTCGTTCGTCTACAGCGGGGTTCGATTTGTCTCTATACCGTCTCCGGAATACTTTTCTGGCAAGTTCTTTTTGACCAGAATACGGCTGTATCTATTTCGGAAATAGCATAATCTGATAGACGCGGCCGAGATTCAAATGTATTCTGAAACCGTAATGTACGATCGAAACCTAACCGCCTCACAAGTCACCCATGTCCACCCTTTCGATGTTGTTTCTTTTTTATCTCTTCCTCCCCCGTAATGTTCGAGACATTCTGGTGTGTCTATATTCCCTTCGATCCTTTCTGATCCCTAAAAGCGAATTAATACCAGAAACAATGTTTTAGTAAGACACACTTCGTAACCAGGGAAAATAGAAAACCCAGTCCGGTCGATTGCGTGCTTTTTCAAAACAGAAATCATCCGATGATTAATTAATAATTCAAATTAGAATCATTAGCGCTAATGCGTGTGTAGATAGGTTTCGACATAATCGACATCCTGGTTAACCTCACGAGGACCATTAACAGAATGAATTATATTCCACAAATCCGCTCGTATACCTTTGAAAATACTGCAGGATTCCACTTATGGCAAGCAAGGATCCACCAGGTTCGCTAGTAGTTACTCGATCTTCAACGTTCGATTTCTTCTATACATACAGTTGAAATCGGATAAAGTTTGAATTCGACGTATATGGTGGGTCCTGTGATATAGAATGAATTCGGAAGGCTAAAAATCCAGTTCAAAAAATTATTGAAAATGAGCTAATTCCGACAAAATAAGGCAGAGAGCTCTTCGTGCCGATTCCATTGGAATTAAGGATTAGAAACAGATTTAAAACGAAAGAATAATTTTTTCCTATTCTCACAGCGACCATTCTTTCGGTGTAACCTGGACTGAGAAACAGTGCATGCGGTGAGAAGATGTTTTGTCTCGATAAAAATCACGACTCCTTGTTTGAAAGATTATGCAGACAATATGTAATTTTTTATACAACTAATACCACTATGTCCCATTGTGGTTTGATAACAGTAATTGCGGGTGATAACATAGTATCGGTCGCTGTTTTGATTAATATCGCTAGAATGGAACGACATTTTACGGCAAATTTACGACTGGCTCTCGTGGTTTTTTACACCGGTGTAGTAAGTTTCAAGTTTGGTTTATTGCGGTTTTCGAAGTAACGCAAATTTCCCTCCGGTAAAGTTAATACGCGTAATACGGAGATGGTTTTTTATCATCATAACTAACGACGTTTCAAATATCGTCAAAAGGTAGAATTTGTCTCAACGGAAAATATGCCCGCAGCAATGGGTTTATTTCACCCACCTTGTGCCAGGGAACTGTAACTTTGAATCAACACCGTTGGATGTAGCTCCCAACCATTAATCCAAAAAAGTTAAGCCTAAAGAGACTTGAATTTTGCAATTTTAAATCTGTGTTTTAACTAAACAATAAATGCCTCACAGGTTTCGGAAATCTGGTTTCAAGATTGCAAAAAGTTCCATCGACTTTGACGACCCTTTTATACTGGAGGTCGGCCTTTAACGTGCAATAATCACGTTGATGACCGCTTGTTTCCCGCTTTCGATATTACAAAAAGCAAACGACGTATGATTGAAAATACCATAGTCGTACCTTAAGTCCGATGATTAAACGATTATCTCTAAATTTACATATAAGGGCTTATACCTAACATAAAATATAGTTAGTACCAATTAGCGCCAAGTCGGATAGACGTCAACCACTAACTCGCTAATGAAATTCCGCGGAAGAAATGGTTGCCATTAACGAAGCAAATGCTATCCTCGCAATCTTTTTTCGACATCTCCTCTTTTTTTTGCCGGAACGACAATCTTAAATGTTGCTGATAGAAGTCGAGCTAAGAACGGCGGCTTATTTAGTCTTTACGGGCGCACACCGAACTTCTATAATACGGTTGATGAACGTCGTAAAACCGATATCTTCTGTCGCAGTTAACTGTCTCATCTGGAATCGTCAGTGAATTTATTGCCGCCGTAATAACACGAGAAAGTGGTCGTTAACTTAACGCGCATCTTCCGTAGAAAACCGGTTTTAAGTCCATGAATGAATGAGGTGAAGTTTTTTTGCTCAGCCACGCACGTGGAATGTTGATTTTCAGCTGTTTCGGTGTAAACGCGATGCCCCGCTGATTTTTCATGTCGCCGTTCAAATTCCGTGACGTAATTGTTGGTTAGGTTTTCTCGAGTTTCTTTAGTCAAATTATTGCCTTTCGTGTTGCCATGTTGTCGTTTTCTTTTCCGATCCTCCTTATTACAAAATGCCAATAATGCTATTTGATGTATTCTGTTTATTTAAATCATATATTAGGGGATTATTTTTACCCCTTCCCGCCATTTGCAATTTTGTAAATTTGAATGTGTGAACGTGTGCATGCTTGATGAGTATATGTGTTTTGAATGCGTGTGAGGGATAGGTGTCTCATACTCGACAAGCAACCTTGCTTTTAATGAGCACCTACCACTGATATTGGAACATCCTTTATAAATATAAAATTTGTTACAATTTCTTGTGGAAATAAAATATCATTATTATTATTATTATAATGTTAACCATTTATATGTTACGGTGCAATAAAGATGATTGAATTGAATTGCTGTGCGGTCCGGGACAAGTTCAACAGTTGCGAGTTTGACCCTGAACTAATTAACTATCATCATAAATTTGCCTGACTATGCGGGGGACTGGATCCGGGAAATTCAAGATATGATATTTAGCGAAACGACACTTCTGACGTTGACCGATAGTCCACCGTCTTCCTTACCACGCGAAAGTGCATTATACTTGTCTACACAAAAGCCCTCATTGTAAGATAAACAAGGCAAACAAAGAAATGGGGATAAGACAATATAATGGCAATTCCTCGCGAGAAAGCTATGGAGGGACACATTATATCTCAACCCACGCTTCATGGCCAGCAGTATATAATTTTGACGTCGGTGCGAGTTAGATCCACCGATTTAACACCGCATGTCTGACCTATTGGGGGTGGCTGGCAGTTTATCATTTTTGACGTCAGTACTAAGCGCACGTAAAATCCGACGATTTAAGACTGGCTATCCGATTTAAGACTGCGTGATGACCTTTCGGGTGATGGCGAGCAGTGTATCATTTTGACGTCGGTACTTAACGCACGTCAAGTCCAAAGGTGAAAGAACACCAAATAAAATAGTCAATATCCACATATCCCGAGAAAATAAGTTGTCTCAACACCAAATCCGGAGTTGAAATGAGGTTTTTTTTCGGGTAGACGACGCAGGAAGATATTCAAAGTAAAAAACGTCAATTCTAGATCGGGGATCATGCATGCAGCACACACTGGTGGTACTCGTGATATACCGATAAAAGCTGCTCAACAAATGACGCTTTTTAATTACATAAAAAAACACTTTATATTTACATAGTCATCGCGTATTGATCGGTATAGGCGTTCAACGATGTACTCATAACATAAATGGAAAAAAGCTTCGTTTGAACAGATGGAAAATCGTCATTTTTGACGTTTATTGTTTTGGTGAAGTATTTGAATCAGATGTTTCATCGCTGTTTGATAGGCATGTCTGTATACTTAGGAGTTATGTTACATTTTATACTGATAATTGGAATGGCAGAAAACAACGGCTGAATAAGCGAAACTCGATGCATTTACTAACCATCTAACTAGATTACGTTTTTTACACCGAAACTTATATTTCCCCACCGCATTTCGTTGAAGATTTAAAAAGAACGAGAACCATCAACTAAAATATTTCTTCCTTCGAGTTTGCCGCAGCACTTGGCCTGCCTTCTATTTTCTATTGACCCCGACTGGTCTTCAAACACACACAACCCCTGGAGATGCCTATAACAAAGCTTATGGTTGTCCTGTGGAGTCCTGGACAGACCGGATCCAATGGGCAGGGCCATATACACGGGGAATCGAGCCGGCGTCAGATCCCTCGAAGTTGCGAGACCCATCGATATTTATTGAATTCATTTCAATGCTCCAGGCATTATCTATAATAGTACAACGACCTCGCAGTCTAATACGGGCGGTCATCGCTACTGCCGATGATATATACGAGTCTAATTAGTGATTTAGATACGTCTGCACCGACGACCGAACAAATGAACATCATTTCGAGTAGATTGTTCCTCTGTGCCTTTTACGACAAATGGAAAACTAATCTCCAGAAATATACGGCTAAGATAATTGCTCGCAATTCGATTTCTAAGAGCGTGGTCGTTACCCTGTAACAGAATTTCAGTTATTACGTCAATGCATCGGGACAGTGAAAATATCCAAGGGTTTTTCAAAAGTTTTTTTTCGTCACAAATTTCCCTGGTAGATATCATAATTGACTCCTATGAATCCTACTGGGACTGATTACTGCACTCTTACGTTGGCAACAGCTTAGCTATTTTTGTCATTTAAAAAACTATTTTTGAGGTGTTATCTGCAACTGCCAGGGCCTTGGAGCTATTTAGTTGCACTGGATAAAAAAGAAAGAAAAATATTCTGATTTTGATCCTACAAATAAATCTCTAAACAGATCATAGAATTCATTACTTTGAAACGGCTCCTCGAGTTGTAACAACATTCATTAGAAAAAAACATTTGAACATTACATTAACGATAATGCGGACTCGTTATCGCTTACTACCGATCAAAACCGAGGTTTATTTCGCTATCAAAAGTTCTATTCCTTTCTAATACTCGCCCTCGAAAAAACACGTTATACGCGTCCATAAATCCGGCCAACGGGAAATCGAGACCGCCACGAAGAACAACGCGCTTACATTGGCATTTTTCCATCATTATCGAATCTGACTTTCGAATGACAGAACAAAAACCTCGGTGTTTCTTTCCACATATCGTGTTTCTGGATGCAGTGTGAAAGCCGAAGCTTAAAACTTCACGAAAGCCGCTCTATTTTTTGTTCAGAGTTTCCACTCATTTCTATAACGATTTATGCACTCAGTTCGGATAGATAGAATATTGAGAAACTAACCGAATATACAAATTTCAAAGATTGAAAGTTATCTTTTGAATTACAATCACTCTCGAACTCTAGGGTTTGGGTCAGACATCGTCAGGTGTGATGAATAAACGTCCTTTTTAATCTTACGAATTTTACATCATACTTTCTATTCCGAGTGTACGGGCTACCCTACCACTTTTGATAAAGCTGATAACCCGGGTTTCAGCGTGAAATGACACAAATATATGCAATAAACTAAAGAAACAATGACAAAAATGAAACAATTTCATATAAACACTCACAGATTTCTTGAAATCCTGCAAAAGTCTGGCGTGATTTATAGAGGTTATCCAAGACAATTCGAATATACGAAACAAACCGTTGATCGTCAGTTTGAGATAAAACGGACAAGCGAATCTCGACCAAGGCGACGAAGACAGCAGCTGTCTGCTCGGAGCGCGCGTGTGCGTGGATACTACACTTGCAGCAAACCTGGCGGTGAATCAACTGCTCGCTTCATCATCAGCCAATGACAGCAGAGACAGACGCGAGCGCGCGTTTCACTGAAACAATCGTCTCCGTCGCTGTAAGATCATCGAGTCCGTAACGACAAGAAACACAACTCCGCTGATTCAAGCGTCAACAAGCAGTTGTAAAGTTACATCATCCATTCCCCTCGAGGTGTTTTTAACGAATTTGATATAATAATGATACGAATCTTTTTTTTTAAATAGAATTAATAAATGAATAAGCTGTAGATTACTCGAGTGCGCACTAATGATTGATATTAATATTAGATGAAGGAGTGCTTTGAAGGAAGAGTTTGTTCGTACAAATGAAAGCAGCATTTAGAAAATTGAGAAAATAAAGGCAGAAAAACTGGATGTACCAGGGGTGAACAGTAAGGATCATACTTTCAACTGACATGATGTATATTTTGGTCTCGTTTGGAATTTAGGAAGAACTGATTGACAACAGTTTACCAACCAATTTATCGAAACACGTAGAAACTGATGAATGCAGCTCAGCGGTGTACAGAAAAATCTTTGAACATTTACCATCGAACGATTTGATATTCGCTTCGCTTTTCATCGCGGTGAAATTTGTCGGTTTCAAATTGACTCCACCTTCAATGAGACACAGCCCTCGTGGATTAACACTGAGCAAACTTATTATTTCCTTTTCTTAATCAATGACGTCAAAATTATTAAGATTCGAAAATCTGTGTATTATCATTATCACGTACATACGACGCGCGCGATCAGGCGATAGTTAACTATAACTCAGACTGCAGCGTGAAATTCACTCCAAGATCGTGATAATTTTCTTTATTGAAATGTCTTACATTTCATATCGAACATGAACTTAACCGTGCATTAAAGATTTTATTGAATCGAATCTAGGCGAATTGAATCAAGCAGATATTAGTTATAGCCACCACTTACGAGTCTGCTAAACCTACAATGTAACATCTATACCGTCTATTTCTCATATAAGTTCGCCACTTTTGGTATCACATCAATATTCAAATATTTGTTTTTTTTCTACAATGAGGTCGCGTCACGCTATAGTTGACATCGTAACGGATATTACTAAACGATGTGCAAAGACTGTGAGGCCACTTCTCAACAGCTAGAGGGAGATGGCGGGTACAAGGTGTAACAATTACAACCAGAACGAACCCAGATGCTTGCAAAATTCTTCTCATTGCCGATTTTACGCAAACATCATCTATTAAGAATTATGAGCAGAGATTGCAAGGCATTTATTCATATCGATTCATTCAATTGCGTCAATTTTCTTTTAATCCTCGATCTAGTGCTAATACGATCGACGCTGGCAAAAGACGGAGATGAAATACCGGCTCGGAAACAAGATCACTGCAGCATTCATTTATGCACTTTAATAGCTGGGATTACGAGCAACCACGATCGAGTTTCAAATTGAAATGAAACATTTATACCATTTCCGCTGCCTCCTATCGAAAAGGTATAGGGGACACATACATAAACGAATTCGAATGCTTTACGCGGCATGGATTTAGAAATTGATTTAAACATCGCTATCTGAGTAGAGTCGCCTATGTTTCCTGCCTCAACGTAAGTCGTTGGTACAATCTCAGACTAAAAAGGTGAGTGAGCCTCGTCAAGGTCACGACCGCAAATCTGACGGTTTACGTTATTGAAATCCTTAGAGAAATGATGAGACCACGAATGACGTCAGCGACACGTCATTATTGGCCGTTACTACTAAGAAGTGACGGTGAAATTATGTGCATCCATCGGGATTCGAACCCAGGCGTCTTACATCAGGACCCAGTCCCAAAGTTGACACTATTCTGGAGTTAAAAATGTCAATGCCAACCGACAACTGTGTTACTGGAACCAATAGAACTAATGCACGCTATTGTCGTATTTGGTAAATACGATGGCGGTTCGTTCGCAATGACGAATAGTGTTTGACTAGGGGGGGGGGGGGTTGTATTGGGTTATATGTGTATATTCGTCTATGGCTGCTCTTCGCTGTCAGGAGCATTCTACTCAGTCATAATCTTCACCTCACGGAGTTGAGGATTCTGTGGGGGACGATTGTGTCGAATGCCGCGCATAGAATCGACTTCCTTCGTTTAGAACGAGCGAGCGCGCGTGCGTTATCTTCGTCTGTTGAAAAAAAAGTCAAAGCCGAAAATCACGGCGACCAATTTACATCAATCATTGCATGACGTGGAACGTGGTCCATCGAATATCAGCTGATCGAACCTGCGATTAAACACGAGGCCTTTGATGTTTTTGAATTTCATGTAAATCACGGTAAATTTCTCAGTGTTATCTGTCGTGGCCGGTTCAAGCTGGGAATAAGAGCGAATAATACGATTGATATCTTGGATTACAGACCCGAAAATCTCCGAATATCACACTCGTATATGAAACAACATTGCGACAAGCGCAGTTGAAAGTTGACGCATTTTGCATCTTAATAATTGTTATCCGATCGTTTTCGTGACTTCTCTCTTTGTAAATTATTGATGTGTTTATTTTTTTTCTTTCTTGGGTGCTAAAACTCAGCAGCAGGCTTTGTGAGGCCGACATCTTTTCTTGTGAATTCCGAATTTTCTAAGCAAATAAACTGAATTGTATTGAATTGAAATATGGACGTCAGATGAGCGCATGACATTTTTGTATGATATACTAGAATTCTAAGCCCGGTGTGGTGATTAGTTCACTTAAGGAGAGTTTCAAATTGGGTAAAACGACGAAGCTTTCAGGTCGCGCGCAAAGAACGCCGTGTGTGGGGTGAGATGAGAGTGGAGCGGAGCGCTGTCAGATCGCGAGAATCAAAATAAGAGCCGTTGTAACCGCGCGTTTGATCAGCTCCGGTTGCGAACATTTATCGTTGGGAAATTATATTAGTTATCGTTTTTGCCTGTCAGTTGCATTTCAAATCATCGCGATTGTAGCCACGCCCCTTTCCCCGCGTTATGTAATGAATTCTTTCTCGGGTCGATGTCATATTCGACGGAGAATTATGTCGTTAAGCCACCTAACCTTCAAACACGCGCACCTGTTGAAACGACTTCAAACGCTTTGCTCGGAAACTAATTTAATAAGGCGATAATTGAATAAGGAAGAATGGAATTGACGGCGTATCATTTGAATCCGCCCCGAGAAGGAAATAGAAAGTCGGGATCCACGCAACTGGCGCCATTTTCACGTTGGCTATACCTTTCAACGTTTTATGTCGATATAGGTTATGTACGTACGTCATATTGGCCGTCGTCCGTCTCAAGCTGCTAAAAGGGCGAATTTCCAACTGATAACCGAACTCACTCACATGTCTTAACGCATTTTACAGTGTCGGCCATTTTGGAACCAGGTCCCATCTACAGCGACCGTGCTCAATCCTGTGGTTCACTATTTCCGGAATATAGTTCCGATTAACTGACATTGAGTTTCATTAAGTTCGCAAATAGTCGACTAACTCCGATAACCGAGGTTTGCCAAGTGAACCATACGTGTGACATCCCTGTATAACACGTGTTCTGTATGCCGAATACACGAAATTCCTGTATTTTTTTTATCGTCCTTGAATCTTGAATCGTTCAGATCTCTGAGCGATGGCTTAGGATTAGGATTAGTACGGCGCCTCTCAGACACCTTTGGTTCGGAATTAACTCGAGCAACCTTTCTCACAACACGAAAATATCCAAATATAGGAATAAGATTAAATATGACATTAAACACGACTTCAGACGCAGTGCCTGGGTTTAGAATCGCTTTACCGAAAAACCGTCGCAATCTTTAGTAAATGCATTTAGTAAATAATTTTTGACTCCGCGAAAACCGTTACATTATGTTTCTATACATTGATACCTAAAATGCGATTTTATGTCGAGTTATCATCTCCACATTCATTCATTAACGATTAGTAACAGGTTTTTCCCAATTTTATGTTGAGATATGTCTCAACATAAAACAGATTTTTCGTAAATGATGTTCCCAGGACGCTTCCGTAAGATATCTCTTATTCCATATTTGACGATTTTCTTATCATTCGTTTTGAGAGAATATATCGGGACATGTCAATTCAATCCAATAATCGATATTCAAATTCAAAATAACTTTATCGATCCTTTATATCATAGTTTATATTATATCATTTAATTGTCGACAATATTATGCAATGATGTGTTATTTTTCAAGGCGTCGATAAACTTTCATATTTCATTTTGCTTGAAGTAAAATTGCCAAATGTGCGTAATCATAACGTATAACGTAGCATGTAATTTGTTAATAAGATAGCCCTGTACAAACGCAGGCAAAGTATAAAACCGAACGTAGAATTATAACATAGAACTGTTTTGATATAGAAACAAAATAATACGGTATAGTTTGACAACACGTGATGAATGATCGCCACGAGCACGTGAGTTAAAACATCGCTTTTAGCCACGCCTGTCGTGTTTACACAACCGATCGTTACTTATTTCATCACAGACGAGATGTTTTTTCGTCGTCAGCCCGAGTTTGTGAGTCAATGTTTGGGTTATTATTCGGGGTTTTGTGGACATCATCAATTTCTAATCCTTCCACGAATGCTAAATTGGGCGTCCAAATATTTGATACGTTCCAACCCAGCGGCGTTTCAGCAGATTGTTGATTCCATCTCGCTGATTATTAGTCACAAAAATATGTTATGTTTATAGCTGTTTCTAGCAACGAATAAACAAGAAATCGATTGTCGAAAATCGAAAACTGCAATAGAATATTCAAGTAAAACATAAACCGGTAACTTAGTCATCGGAACCGGCAGTAGTTATAACGAAAAAAAAATTGGTACTGAAATCGTATTTTTCTGATGGAATGTGCTGTGTAACTTGAATATTAATTATCTTTCACGTGAAGCAACATTTGATAAAAGTCAGTCATTCAACAAAATCATATAATCACACAAAACCCCGAGTTAATCAATCTATTTGTTTATTGGTAAACGATGTGCTATTTGATTTCTTAGATCGATATTTCTGAGAGGTTCAATCCAAGCAGTCAACTAAGATTTCACAGAATAGGTAACAAAATGGTGCCAGGGAGATAAAGGAAACGCAAAAGGAACCATAATTGATCATCTTGGTCAAGCAAACGACATCTCCCAGGGCACAAGCTCCAGTTCCACCGATGTTGCCTTTGAGTTAATTTCTACGAGTTAACTGTGAGTCAAATCCCTTGTCAGAACCCTGGAACTGTTTTCTGGTGTTAAGTCACTCGTCCTTGTAGAATCTACGCGATCTTTCGGTACATTGCGATCAAGTATAAGAGATCTCGTGGACAGATTTCGCGTTGAGCTCCGAGAGCTTCGTTAGAACAATATTTATTAGAACAATAGTCATTATCTGGCAGTTTATTTTCCCCACGTCGCGTCGTTCGGCCATAAAAACCAACTACATATCCACAATTGTCGGTGGTTAATTGTCCGCAGCCTCGGCGCAGCAAATGTGATATCTTGTTCGTAAATTGAATATACCAGTGCAAGGCCATTTCGATTGTATCGGCCATGTTTACCACGCCGGTCGATATAGGATACATCACACAGCGTAAAAGGCTAAGAAATAATTGCAACAAAAGGTCTGTAATGGATTCCAAACCATCCGGTGCCCTGGATAACATCACCACCATAGCCCACCAGAATACGAAGGACCTAATTTCAAGAGCGTGTTATTGATCTGCACCATTTTGTACTAATACTCTTCGACACGAAGTGCTACGGGCAGTTTACAGTTTCGTATAAACTATTTCAATTATTTGTCGGGAATGCGATAAGTTTTTGATTCGGCTTTTTCAATTTCTATTTTTTCTTTCAATAAGTTTGTCGCCGAGCGTCGATAGCTCGCAGTTCCCTCACGCCCGGGGTGAAGTGAATCGAGAGAGAGAGGCTTTTATCGCGTAACGATCGGTGTCGCGATGATCGCGTAATGTGTCACCAAGCGTTGCCAACTGATTGAACTTAAATTCGACGGAAACAGCACTTGATTTCACTTGTCGCATTTCATAAATTGAAGCGCGCTTAAATCTGTAATCCCCGCAGGCGAGTTACAGTCAATACGGTTCGACTCATCGTCCGTCTCGCGGCGATTCGCCGGGAACGAATCTCGCCGAACTCTCGTTGAACTCTCGTGTTGGCGTGCGCTCTCATTCAGAAAATCGAGACCTGTCAAATCGGTCGGTTCGGATCAGTGCGTAGACCGCTACATGCCGCAGTTGTAAGGTCTAGAGCTTTACCTGAGAAGCTGATTGAATATAGTTACACGATTTTGCCATTTTCGAATGGCGTGCTTTCATCTGCGGCCTGTAAAGCGTCGTGTAGTCGTCATTCATTGAAAAATACGCAACGCATACGAAACACCGGAGGCTTCTTAGGCGCACGTCAAATAACACACTATCCGCACCGTACTCGTTTACACACCCGATTACGCCGAATAAAACATAGTACGCGGTAAGCATGACGGCAAACCTGCGAGGTTTCCATTCGACGACAGCGGCAAAAAACCACGTCGACGCCATCCGCGGTAAAGTAGGATGGATAGTTAATTGAAATAAAAACCGCCGTTTTCGCTCGGTCGACTCGCGAGGCGCGCGCACAAAATTACCAACTGATAAACGACGCTACGTATTAATATAATCGATCCTCGATGAAATGAAATGAACATCGATCAAATTGAATTTGCGCACGAATCGCTTAAAATGACGGTTTTAGGTCTGACGCAGTATTAAAACGCTTTATGTATTATTCCCCTCAGTTATCATTCTAACCTCTTCACCAAGAACCTTGTGTCCACTGATGTATCTGTTTCCATAGACTAGCTACCTCTTAGTTTTTTCTTCTTACTGCGCATTTATCAACTTATCCACTGATGTACACTAGGATCGTAGAGTGACGGAGGTCGCCGTGGAAACAACCACTGCCGGTACTGGGTGAGGTCACATAGCCTGGAGTACAGGCCTGGCACATTCACCCTCTGCTTCGATCTGGTCGTCTCGAGCCTGGTCCAGCCGCGGATTCATAATGAGGCTTTATTCGCTCATTCGATATGTCCTGTTCTTTCTTTCAACCACAGCATAGAAAAAAAGGACAACGGAAAACTTCATCGCTTTGCCGAGTTTGGTCGTGATCGCGGACGGACACCGTCGGTCATCGGCTCCGATCTCATTATCTTCATCGATGACAAACACCTTCTGGTTGTATCCCAGAACTCACGCCTGATTTGCCGCATACTGCGTGGAAATAAAAACGCAAACAAACAGCGAACGGGCGTAAAAACACTGAGTAAAACTCAGATGTGACAGACAACCGAGATGTCGTAAGCAATGGGCCGTAAACGAAAGACTTATCGGGAATATTCTATCCGAAAACTGGGAGCGCGAAGGATACTTTTTGAGAAAATGAAGATTATACTAAACGTCCAGGAAGATTCCGAATGCGCAGCCATTGATTACATTTCTCTTTAGATTAGTAACCAACGTGTTAAAAATGAATTTCTATATTTTTCTATGAAGACGAACTCGTTTTGGTCGCAGACACACGAAACGTTTTTTGAATCACCTACAATTAGCCACGAAATGAAACAAGTTGTTTTTGGAGTATCCATTGTTTACAAGCGAAGTAATGGAGTAAATCATTGTTATTATAGACAAGTTACAACAGAAATATGTAGCTCAGTTCTATTCAGTTTCGTGTCAATGTTTGCTTCATTACGATGATCTGTACAGTAAGTTCGAAACCTTGTCGTCCTTTTTTGCGATGAATAAATTCTTTTAATCTTTTAAATTTGTGGGATCTTTAATCACTATCTAATCTGTCTCCGCGTCTGAGTGTAGCTGCTCTACTACTATGACCTAAGTCTTACCGGGCTTTGAACTAACCACACAAGTAATCATCTCATTCACAGTTTGATTCGTCGGATACAAGTTAACGACACTAAATATATTAATTAGAATAGATGGACTGACCTGACAAATAGATGAGTGTCTATAGAGATCCAGTGCCGGAGAAAAACAGTGAGTTCACGATAGCAGAATGCTCGCTCCCTGACACCAGGACGACCTCGCCGTACACGGCAAACTTATCACGACGATACGATGAAATAATTATTTCAGAGCAGCTTCTCTGCCGCGATCGATTCCGCGACGGCTCGGAT
Source organism: Tubulanus polymorphus (assembly GCF_964204645.1). Lineage (NCBI taxonomy): Eukaryota > Metazoa > Nemertea > Palaeonemertea > Tubulaniformes > Tubulanidae > Tubulanus > Tubulanus polymorphus. The sequence continues at coordinate 2,386,197 of NC_134031.1, forward strand.
AAAGAACGGACGAACTGTCCTTCAACTCCGAAACCCCCACACACACACTGTTTCTTCGATCGGTTCGGTCTCAAGGACGACGCGTGGTGACGACTGAAAAAAACACGGTGTTTTCACCGAATGGGGAAATCTATATCGAGATTATTCCCGTCGCGCTCAAAAAAGAGGAGTTTTTCTCTACGCTTTTACCATTCGAAACACGTCGATTTTTGTACGACCAAAATACGATCCATCGGCCACGATTTTATGCGCGGAAGCAACCGATTGGAAAATGTAAAAGGGAAAAATTATACGATTTGGATTTGTACAGATCACCGGTCGCCAGACCGACCCCACGGGTGATGTAAATGAAACCAAATGAGACGTGTAATAATGGGAGTTATGACAATTTTTCAAAAAGTTCCCGGTCAGAATATCTACATAATTTCTCGCGGAAATAAGCTTCGATGAAGGCAGGCGACAAAATATGAAAAATGTGTAAATAACGACTAGCTTCCAATTTCCGTCGAATATTATTCATCGTCAAGTCGCACAAATAACAATAAAAAAAACCATTTTTATAGATATCTACAAGTGAAGAGATCAAATATATGAATATGTAAATGGGCTTTACAACCCACTGTGGCAATCGAGGATTTCTTTTATGGCAACTAATGAACTACTAGGGGTAGAAGTACAAGTTAGTTAGTATTATTCCTCCCTGGACTTGGCATACACGCTTAGTGGGACAAAGATGAAAATATGAAGCAACAACAATAGATTTACAATTAGGGGGGATTATTCTGAAGTAAGATATAAAAAATCGTGCTTCATGTCTTTTCGAATCTTGGTTTTCCAAGACTGACCTTAGTGGACTGTTCATTAACCATCATGGACTTTCGTTTCTTAGTCCACGATTTAACTCATCACTCAGCTCTGATTGCTGTGAATACAACAAAATCACGTATTAACCCACTGACCTACTGAGACTGCTGTTTGGCCGACCGTTAGTAACGCCACCTGTCGGGATCGGTAGATTTGCGTAAAACGCATGCCACACGTACCATAGTCTCATCCTCACTAGATACTAGTCCCAGGTGTCTACCGAGACCGATGTATCATCGCTGATTAGGCTGTGCTTTTTGTGGTTGCAACTCTAATGGAACGCATCTTTGATTAATGAGTCGTGTCTATTAATTGGATAACGTACGTTACGTCGTTTCGGACGCAAACGGTCTGTTACGTTGTTACGTCGTCGATGTATTTGAACGGTCGGTCGTGTGTTCATTTGTGTTCATTCGAAAGTTGCGTGTCGTCGAATTCCACATTACAACATGTTTGATCGTTTAAACACGACGAATTAGTGGCGTTTTCCCCCCGTCCCTGATAGTGATCGATCGTCAATTCGCGTGACCCGTTGTTTTCTTTACCGAATTGCGTCGAACAGTCGAAATTCCCTTCAGGAAACTTTCGAACGAGACTTTTTTCGAATGCCTGATTCACGGCTCGTTGCCGCGTTAACATTAACGGGGGAAAAATGAGGAGGTCGAAGAAAAATGGATCGAGTGAAAGGACCGAATCGAAAGAAGATTGATAATAGTATAACGCGGTATATACTAATGGTTATTCCAAGGTTATCCCTTTTGTGAATCGAAATTCGAGTCGCGTCATGTTTTTGATATCCAGGACCCTCGGGGAAAACCTAATGGAAAATGTACGTACATAATTCATCGGGTTAAAACCGCTGTTGACAACGCGGGGGATACATTGTTCCGCGCTAAAAATCATTTCAATCAAAGGGAGATACCCCGTGGTCCCTTGTCATCCCCGCGGTTATTTTGCAGACGATGAAAACAAACGTGAATTATTTAGGCGGTAATAACGCGCGGCTTTTTAATAGTTAATTAATTGAGCTCGGAACAACAAGCCGCCATATTCGATTTCACCCAACTGCGATGAAAGAGAGAAAAAGTGGCGAGCTCTATGGATGAATTCAGACGAACAAAAGGGTGTGCAATATCCCAAAGCTAGCGCGTTACAGCACGAAATGAAAAACAACAGTAACTTTCGCGTTCTAACGCACAACTAATAAACAACGATTTCAACTCGACGAGAAAAAAAATTGTTTTTGTAGTTAAAGATCACAGGCGTTAATTCCGCGCGCGATGCGCTTTTAATGAAAAACCTCATCAAAGATATTCGATATCGAGCGAGATTTATTCGTTGAAGAAAGCGTCGTTTTTCGTTTCAGAGAAAAATGGCAGCATCGCAGTACACAGTCTAGGGAGAAACCGTTATTTATACGATACTGTAGTCCGATAATGAAAAATGTGTTTTCCTTGTGAAGAAACGTTTCTGACGTGTTTTGTTCTGCCGCGTGCCGTGCGTTGATCATCTCATCAAAACCTATAATTCGAAACGTTTTCTGAAAAACTTATTTTCTCTTTTGATGAAACAAAACGTTTTTGCCGTGTGAAATGGGCCTTAGCATATTCAAACAAGTATTTACATTTGGACTGTGTACTGTATTTCGATATCTCGTAAATCGAGCCCACGTTTGTATCAAACACGGATAATGACTCTATTGCATGGCCCGATCACGTTTGACAATTATACGGATATATGCGAGACGATTCGACGACTCTTTGCTTTAGCAATTTGTGCCTAGTTGCAAATCATGCCGGTGACCGATTCAGGCGAGTGGCAGCGTCTTAAACGTTTCCCCAGTTTGACAAAAACTGAACTTTTCGGGGTAAACAAGAAAAGGCGTTGTAATTTTCGAATAAATCAATGCGTTGTAGCCGTTGTTTGATCGGCCTCGTCTCTGGACGCGACGAATAAGAATGTTATTTATGATGTTATCTGATTTATTTCAGATTAAACCATAAAACTAAACGCGTATATCTGCGACTCATCTCGGTTCTTATCTGCAGCGAGCAATTCAATTCCTGCGAAAAGTAATCGGGAGCTTAATCGACAAAGGAGTGAGTTTAATTTCCTCCAAGCGCGACGTTTCGCCATCGCTTAAGAATGATCATTAAATGGCAGATCTCTGTTTTGTAATAAATGCGTATTCTACTGCTGGGGAATTGACGATCTCGTTTATAGGCGACGAGGACGATGTAAGCGCCGAGTTACGAAGCTAGGATATGCCAGCTTTGAAAATAGGTCGATCGGGAACTGTCAACGCTACTGTGGCAATCGAGGATTCCACTCAAAGCAAGCTAGGACCCGTCAGGTTCGCTAGTAGCAACTCGATCTTCTGCTTTCAATTTCTTCCACATTTCAATGAGAATCTAATTAAATTTTCTCTAAAATAAATCAATTATTACCAATCGCCATCAATGTATGTTTTACCAATGTATTCAGTGATATAGAATCAAGGTTCATCGATAATGAATCGATTTCTACGAGTGTGCAAGTCACGCCCTCTGGTGGTATCTGGTCCTCCATCCATTGGTAGGATTTCTAGATTGGAATATCTTACTTACAATGTAGTTGGAATAGAAAGGGACATTCTGTACTATCAGTGGGTGCTGAAAATCGATATTCCACCTTCGAGCACTAAGGTCATATTTTTCACTGTAGCGATGAACTCAGTCATCTTTCAATGTATACAACACTTCTAGGTCTATGATATTCTAGCAGTTTCCGCCTCGGTGCATTCTACTATTTCTTCGTTTTGTCATCTCCCACGGTGTACAATTCAATCCGCCTCCAGTGTATATGATATTCCATCTGAAATATGTCACACGGGGAAATGCTCTGATAATAAAGATATCGTTACTGTAATCATCATTGTTATCGTTATCAAATTCATTTTTAGTATCCGGGTCTTACGTTTAAGACCTTTCGTTATTTAGTATACCCGCAGGTATCGTATAAGATAGATCTATGCGCTACTGTAGTTGGTGCATTCACCGGCGGTTGGTCTTAATCAGGATTTATTTCGTTGTGCGCACGCCGACGGAAAGGCGACCCGAACAATTCCGGATTGTGACTTCTGAAAGATCGCTTGCTTTACGTTCATCTGACAAGTTAATAGTTCACGAATGTTTTTGTTTTTGATCGATGGACTTTCAGCCGCAACAAGACGACCAGACGCAGAGAGGGAGAGAACGGCAATTCGACTGTATCGGCAAGATGATACATCGTTTCGTTTTGCCGCATTTTGCCGCAATCGAGCGCGATAACGACAGGTGACCGAATTCAACATTAGCTCGCTTGTGGACATCATCGATGTGCTAATTGAAACAAACCTTCAACATCGAAACGACTGATGATATAGACCTTGAACAGGTGACAGTATAGCGGCCAGGGCCGGTATAGGATGAATATACACGAGTATGTGCAGTGCTCGAAATTCAAAGAAAATCGATTGATCGGACCAAAATCGAAATAAATGCTTTCAATGTCAATTAGGAATTTTCCACTAAGACATCTGTTAACAGTGATAGTAATCATACTTGTATGACATTTCACATCGACTTTAAGGCGTTTAATAACATACCATTTATGTAGCACCCCAAGAGGCAATTTCCCCGTCTTTTTACGTTAACATTATGAAGAGGGAATTTTCCGATGCGAAGACAGGAGATTGATAGATGCTGTAAGTCTATTTATCAGATTGATAAATTCATAGATGCTTGAATCCTTCCAATAGTATTGGGGCATATGAAATGCTCCTCGGGCTGTTATAATATACACAGCAGAGTAAAAGATGGTATTTGACTTCGATTTGGTTCGCGCTTCGTCTCTAATACACCAATGGTTTTGCGTGGGATTTGTGTCTCAGTCGATCTACCAGTAACGTAACATTCGGAAATGAAATTTTTTTTGATTTATTGAACGTGGTCGGCTGTCTGTTGTATATATACTTCTAAATGACCTGGCGCATGATCACGATAGGAACTATTTCTATTTAGAAATATATTCTCCCTCCACACAATTAGGCAGACAGCTGAGGTAATTTCATGCGCGCAAAGCTGGCCACGTCGCTTTCGCCAAATTGCTTTCCGTCGTTGAAAAGTCCGTTTCCTCCGAAGGCCGAGCGTCTCTATTTGTCAATCGGTCGTCATCCGAACGCTGGTTTTATAGCCACCGACAAAAAAGGCAAAAAAGCAATTTAGATAGCGGTGCAATACATTTTCCGCATGATCAACGGGAACCCGCCTGGAAATGATCTAGGTATATTCACCGTCTGACTGACATGTCACGAGCGATACGGATTAAACCGTAACAGCCGTAACCACAGCGCACGTTTCGCTGGTCGTCGATCATTTTCCGCCGCCATCTTTCTTTCCATTCCATTGCGAGGTAATAATTGACATGAAATCTACGAAAAACGAGGTCTATTTACGTAAGATTGAATGTGCGTATGCGAAGTGGCCTATCTTCGTGATTATCGTGGCAATTTGTGCAACGATAAATGTCAGAAAAGGCTGCTGTGTTTTATGGAAGGAAATGACCCTTCAGTTAGTGCGACGTTTATGCCTTAACGCAAAGAAGAATATGTTTGCTACTGCCATTATTTTGTTCGAACAAACACATTGTCGTGTTGCTGAGGACAGCCTTGTCCATAAAAGCAAACAGTTTGTTATAATGGACACCAGCTTCAAGATCTGAATGTTATAAGTACAAAATGCCCAACATGGACTGACATGAACCGTGTTACATCTAAGTCTGATATCGAGATTGTGTCGCTTATAGAATACAAATCAACGACGCACGAAGTATGGAAATAAACAACACCAGCTCGAATTAAATGAAAGCTTACAAATATGAGCACAGCTAGGAAGGAAACCATACGAACGTAATAACACTAGCAGAAAAACGATCTTTATTCAAAGAAGTTTTTCAAGTTCCTGAAATAGCATCTAGAAAAGGCTTTCGTCGTCATCGCCCTATTTCACTGCAAAAATAGGAACATTCTCCAAACGGAATTCACGGCACAAGTCGCAGATAGGTCATCATGTTTGTCTCCTGGTTATGCTTAACGTCGTTTGGATCTTGGTTTTCCGAGACTATTATATATAACCCCTACTTCATCATCGTTCATTTAACCTCCGAGGATGCGGCGTTATATCGTCATTTTGAACAGTCTATATACTCGAAATAAGTTGCAATCTATCAAAATGAGATTGTTGATAAGATGTAAGGCGTTGTTCACCGGTGCGCCTCAGGGCCACCAGACGTTGTTAATCACGTTGTTCATCAGTAGAAGTATAAAGTGCGTGTCTAAAACTAGAAATTATAGGAACCTTTTTGTATATTAAATACATCAAACATGTCAAGGAAAATGAATGCTTTTCGAAGCCGTGATGTGGACTAATTGTTGATTTTATTCTCGACTGTGTCATTACGTTATTGGACTAGAACTGCAAGCGAAGACAATCTGTGTCCGCGCCGGAGCTTTTAATGTTTGATTAATGAAATCATTAGCGTTCGGTCGTCTCTCGTCCCGGCGTCGATAGATTGGAAGTTGACTAATCGCGTCATCATTGTCAACCACCTGTCGCCATTAAAAGTCCAAACGAAAATATACTAATCCCAACTGAGGCGCCATCGACACTGCTGATGTATATCATCACTATCACTATATGTTTATGTAGAGAGGAGTGATCACTCCGGTTCATGTGGCAAATCATTTCATCATATTACCCCTATATAGATCGGCTCCTGGACCCAGTTTTACAGTTGTTAATTAAGATTTGACTCAGCCTCATTGAATTGAACTGATTTTCACTCAGAGTTAACTCTAACTCCTGTCCTGGATGAGTGGCATACAGATGAGTGGGGACTGAATAATCCTGGGAATGTTTAGAATTTTTTTCAGTTTTTATCATGGTTTCTCATCGCTACTATTGACATGGTGTTTGTCACCTCTAGGGGTAACGTTGTCACCCCGTCTATAAAACTGGGCCCACGATGATGTTTTGGAGAGATGCCATCCTCCTAGCGATACATAACGCGAGCGGCTTAAAGGTTATTTGCATGACGTCAAAGCGCATCTTATTGGCTGAAATGTTAAAAGTTACAATTAGTGCAGCCAATATGATGTTTGAGGACAATTTGGCGGTGGTTTCCTGCCACAGGAGAGGAATGACTGACGACGACAATAAACAGATACGCACGGAGTGGCGATCATCACGATATTCACCCAACCAAATAGCCGTATCCTGGGGGAAACAAGCGCGCTGACAGCAATGAGCAATTTGGCTAATTACTCGTCTAGAAAACTTCCGAACCACATTCTACGCGTGGCCCATAACAGCTCAATGCTCGTTGTGATGTGTGACCGCGCAAAAAGCGCAAAGTTCTCGCGAGAAATGAGCTAATGGAAGCGAAGCAACCGACCGTAAATGACCGACCGTATCGCTAATGCGTGATGTGTACCTACCACTTTACTGCTATACTGATAGCTATTATCAGTCTGTGTCCGAAGATGCGATATCCGGACAAATCGACGGAAACCCCGCGCGTAAACCTGATATTAAGTCAGAAACGGTCGCTGTCTCTTTTTCCCTAACAGCCGTGATTAGGTAGAGATTGCAGTAGAAAAGTAGCCACGACCTTTTGTCAGTGGATTTCTAGAAGATTAAAATTCCGATGCCGAGGCTCTTGGTGGGGTAGGATTACGATATAAGTCGGCACAAGTGGCCTATTTGTACCAGGAGGTCTCTCGCATTTCACTGTTGCACCAGCGACACCACGGAGAAAGTATGTTAGCGAAATAAATTGATTATGGCAGAAAACTTTGGTTTAATTCTATGATTTTTCAGATAGTTAGAATAGTTCAATGGGGGTTGTGCTAGTGCTCTGATGGGCACCGCTTGCCTCGTTACTCGACCAGACTCGGGATACTCGATAAAATATACATTATCGCAACTTCTTTCGCTCTTGAGGCTTCGACAGAGCACTAGTCACAAATCATGCGCAATCCACTGCGGAGACATTTTCAGTAAGTTTGACAGGCACAACACAAAAGAGAAGATTAGAGTGTAGTGAGCGCATTAACAGCCATACAAAAACGTCGCCGTTATTTATGGTTGCTTTAGAATCCATCGTTTGTCACAGTCGACTTTCGGTATAGGGAGCGAAGGCAGAGGCGGAGGGAGAGGGAGAGGGAGAGGGAGAGAGCCTGAGGTGGAGGTGTAATTTTCATGAAATAAAATATCAGATAAATACTTCATTTTTAATCCGAATTTTAAATGCCCCAGGCCAACAATAATGTCATGCACAGATTTCATGAACATTAATTTCTGAATGTTTTGAGCAAACAAATTCAACACATGTCTCGTATCGATGTCGAAATCTCGATCCATCACCCTGAAAGGCTCATATCGCATCGAAAACAGCCCAGTTTCCAGACGAAAACATATTCTTCATGTTTTGTCTAGACAGACTGGAATTCTAATAGGGATTCGATATCAATTTTCGAAAGGCTTTTTAATGCATTTTGCAGCGTTTCAAACAAAACATTGAAAAAAACAACTGTCGAACCGCCGGGGACCCGATAAACAAGATAGATTGCCTCTTAAATCTTGTGTCATGTGTTTTACAGAAATTAAATGTTCGTTGTTTGAAAGCATCGCGTTGACTTTCCACTTGATGTAGTTCGGTTATCACTGGCAATTATAGATTTTAGGTTTCTGGGCATTGATAAGAATTAAGCCCAGTCGATCCCCGTAATGAGTATTGACCGTGTATATCTATGATGGTGTATGTGGTCTTGTATGGTAGTGCGCCTATATACAATTTAATAAGTTACGGAAATTTGTTATCGAATCAAGGTATCCTTACACTACGATATCGTACAAGAAGGCATGATCTTAGATCATCTACGCCTGCAATTAGCTCTTGTTTTATGGAACATTGTTCTCAGTTTTATTTGGCAAGCTCGTGCAGTGTTAATGATCTATAAGCGGGCTTTAGAAACTCATTTTCATACGTAAAAGACATTTTAGTTGATATTTGCCTTGTGTCTGTGAATGATTTGTTCAGCATGTTTACAGTGCATTATACATCTTCATCGTATGTACATCACTTTAAAGCATTGGAATAAAGCGATATATATATAAGATAAGTAACGATAACAATATTGATAATCTGCGTGTATATGAAATCGGTTGAAGTTTACACAAGGCGTTTGCGAGTTTGATAACATTGCAATGGGGTTATATTATCGAAATTTTCTGTGATAAAGAACCGCGCGAAGCTGTAAGACCAAAGTCACCGACGGACAACCATTTTCTTCCCACCCAGTGCGGTTCCGTTTTGAGTAGTCATTTTACTGCTATATAACTCTTAACTGGGATTCTTTTAGACGCAATGCGCTTTGAACGGTTAATATCTGGATTTAACACCGCATAAATCTCTTCATTAAATCATTGATTCCTGTGTTAGCCTTCCCGTTTAATATTAATGCCGATTGCCACGACAGAGCAGACGACAGAGCAGACGACAGGCGCTCATAAACTTCAACTAAACCAATGAACTGTATTTTATTTCCCGGTGAAACGAATCGGTTAATCGCGTCTAAACGCAATTTGTCAATTCGACATCGAGCGCTGTTTGTTCTCGAGAAGATAAAAAAAGGTTTTATGCGGCTATGAAAAGCTTGTCGTCGAATACGAAGACGAATGGACGGTCTATCGACGACTGTAGGGCGCGGATTATTTTCATATTTCCGAATCACGTAATGTTTCGTCATCAAACTAGACCTAACCAGCGTATTTGATAACGACCGATTTTCTTAGTACGAGCGATAAAGATTCTTCAACTCAGACAGCGCCGTCAGTCAGACATCGTGTTAGGTTCGTTTCCCGTTGCGATTGGATTTTGCTTAACATACTCCCCGAACCTAATGAGGTTCGAATCCACGACAATAAACGATATGATATTTTCATTTCTATAATGGCATACCGGTAATCACCAGTTGGCGCAAATCGACAACACACTGGGTTATTCGTGAAAATCAGTTCATTTTCGATGAAATTTGGACTTGAATTTTTAGGCCGCCCAATCCGAAAATCATCAAACTTAGGACATCTGATAGATATAAGATTTGTTTTCTCACTCGGTGTTTTGTATAGATTTCTCTGAAAAATGATTTTGACGTTTGAATATCAAAGATGCTGCAAGGCAGAAAACCCGTTATTGCAGCTTTGCAGCTTTGGTGTATCTTAATTGAACAGCAACTTTCAAAGATCCTTCCAATTACGTCACCAGTATTTGCAAGCCACCAATGCATATATGTCACAGACAAACGCGCTAAAATAAAAACAATTTATATTTGCGATCGCGTGTTTATCCATCGACGGATTGTCTTTCTGAAGAACAGAAAAGTTTTTCTATCCAGACAGATAAGAAAGAATTGACTTTCGATAACGCTCCGAGCTGAATATTCGTGTCATATATATGTATATATATATATATGTGACTGTTTCGGAATAACATGGGCGAACAAATAATGGGCTTTATGAAGGAAACTGATGATGGATTCTAATACGCACGTACTGGGACTTTATCGACTGGAAAAACCTGCAGTCAACATCCGATATATGTAAACAGTTTTTGTGAATTATCTATATACAATTGAACATTCTTTTTCACTTAATCGAGACGAAAATTTTCATCGCGATCAAGACGACGAAAACAGGGAAATTAATTGTATCTTTCACTTTAAATACTTTAATCTTTCCTTTCGCATGTATTATATATAAGAGGCTTGTATTTGGATGTGTTGGATGTGTTCACTAAATGGATGGATAAATATGCCCGTCAACAAAAAAAACGGAAATTAATTAATGGCAAACTTTAGTTTTGGCGGGGCGAATCTAGGATTTTCAAGGGGGTGCTCTGCTGGTCACCCCCCCCCCTCCCCACAACACTTTGACGAATTAGTGCAATTTTCATGCATTCTGGGCGTTTCAGGCACTGTTTAATCTTTTTATCGTTTTATATCTAGAATGTATCTTCTACTTAAAAATGTAGCGCTGAAAAACTGAAAATGAATATTACGAGAAATTTTCCAAATTTCAATTCATTTCATAAGAAAGCATGTTTTACGAATATTTACAAACAGAACAAAAATAAAATTGAAAAGGCTTTCTTATGTGATTTAGGAACAAAATTAAAATTGAGAAGGCTTTCTTATGTGATTTAGGAACAAAATTAAAATTGAGAAGGCTTTCTTATGTGATTTAGGAACAAAATTAAAATTGAAAAGGCTTTCTTATGTGATTTAGGAACAAAATAAAAATTGAGAAGGCTTTCTTATGTGATTTAGGAATAACATAACACTTGGGCTTATCGCGGAGATGGGAGTTAGAGTAGCTGGGGTGCTCGAAAGCCCGCGCCTGCGCGGCTCCACTTTAAGCCTGTGAATGTCAGGATATAGTCAGTAGTTAAATGTATTACGTTTAAGAGAAGAGTGAAGACCATAACGAAGGAAGCTGCGTGATTGATGATGACCTTTCGCCCGATTTCAAAAACCGCAAATCAATTCTGGCTCAGAGAACAGAGAACAAATTATCTTCGTTATACAAAGTGTTAATTAATATATTGACGGTGAGAAATTAGACGTTCGCGAGACAAATATGAAGAAAAAAAAATATACGTAAGAAATGATTTATTACTGGATCTCAGGCGCCGAGCTCTAGCCGTCTAAATAATTAATTAGTTTGAGGTTATAGGCGATTAATACGGTTGTTTTATAGAAATTATTTTCATCCTTAGGAAATTTATTAACTTAGAATTCAGTTTGATGGTTTTCGATTGTTTGACTGTAGATCAAAATTCAAACGGTATGACCTTTCAGATATTTTCCAATTTTCATCGATTCCAAAATATTCCTTTAAGAAAAAGATGAATTATTGCTGCTGGTAATCTCGGTCAATTCAATACAACTGACAAACGCACAGAAAATAGTACAGACCGGGTACCACTTAGAAATTAGTGTATTGAACCAACGTATGAATTTAACAAGAAAGTTAAGTCCGCGCATTAAGAGTGCTTTTGCTGTTGTTTGCAAAGTCGACTAACACTAGTTTCGAATAATTAATTCCTTGGCTTCTAAGAACTACAAGAACCAATTTAAAACTAACGGTTTTTAGCACGGGTGCGTGCGCACAAAGCGCAGCCTCTTCCTGTGTGCGTCGGATTTTACCTAAGCTGGATTAGATACGCTTAATCCATAGATTAATTGCATACCTTCACGGGGTGGGGATTAAAATAAAATCGATCAAAGACGTTATGTCGCGAGAAAGGGATTTACAAATAAAATGGATGAGCGTGCTTAGATGTTATCTAAGGCGCAGCAGCAGCACGGGAGAACAGTGGGGCTCATTGTCGGTACCGAGGACGATTTCAGGCGCACCTGGTACAAAATAAATCACTTGCAGATAAGATGATCTAATGAGAAAAAGATAAGTATTCGGATATCAAATACCCGTAGACGCCAGCCGCCGCCGTCGCTGGATGTCACAGAACGATCTAAAACTCCAACAGAAATGCTGCCTTCCGTGAACTAAATGCTGGACGCACAAATATCGTCGTTGAATCATTTCGTCGCGTTGAAAAATTCTAAAAGTTTACTAGTTCATGATTGGCTAGTCGGTAGCTCGATACTTTAAACCAATCAGGATACAGTTCCAGTCGCTGTAAACCATTATATGCCTTCAGACATAGATTGATCGAAATGAACTGATTTTTACGAGCTGATTTATGCACTGGCTGGCTGCTGGCTGGCTGCTGGCTGGCTGGCTAGCTGGCTGGCTGGATAAAATGCGTAAGAATATGCCGTGAATGTCGGCCACGAATCTGTGTAAAAGCGTAACCATTTAACACATATACACACACAGCGTCGAATAATCAAATCAGCGAAATCTCGCGGGGAAAAGAAACCACTTTTTCCGAGCAATTTCGTTTCAATTCGATTGTCTGGCGAGGAGAGCAACGCGAGCGCCTGTGACGTCGAATCGATTCGACGCATTTAAAGTCTAATCGGGCGACGATAAGAAGTTGTTCGCCAGCTTGTCGATGCCGTGTAAATTGTAGCGACCGTTTGATCGAGTAGTCGTAAATGAGTTGAATAGAAAAACGGCAACGAACCGACGAGCGACAGACAATGAATAACCATGACTGCTATTGAATGCAGGTAATCATCAGGACGGCTCCTGCTCCCAGTTTCTCGAATTTATCTACCGTGCGTTCGCTGTCCGAGTTATTTAGTGAACTGACGTATGTACGTGACCATCAATAAAAAAATCGACTAGCCCTGGGCGGCGGTGACGGACGACGCCGCGCCGGAAGAGCAATAGTTAAGAAACTATTTGCGACGAGAAGAGCACTATAGAAACCACTTGATTAGCCATCTATACTGCCACTTCCGTCCGCATACAGCAAATTGATACGTCGTCCATAAAATATGATGAGAGAGCAATACAGGAATATATACGTGCGGCATAGCAGTCGAAAACACATTGCGGACAGGAGAAAACAAGAGAAAACATCAATCTTTTTAGGTCGAGATTATTTCACAATTTCTGCGGCAGGTCAATAAGTAGGAAATCCCACCAGAAAAAAAAAGATCTTATGTTCTGTTCATAGTTGTTGATATATTTCTGCGATGGTTCGACAGTATGATCGATGATGGCTATTAGCTAAAAGCCGAAACGTTTCTGAAATATTTACATCTAAACACAATGTTTCGCCTTTTCTCTAAATTTATTGTGCCATTTTCTACTCGTAGCGTCCTATGTGTGCTGATTAACGGTATCTTTCTGTACATAGCCGAACCGGATATTGTAATCCGGCACTGAGATTTGAACCGTTATGTTTCAGGTAACGTGTTGTTCAGTGAAGATTTCTCCATGTCATCGGCCGAAGACTCAACGATACAGTACTTATCGATGTTTTCTGTTTTCTGGCGCGCCATATTTCGAAACAAAGTTTTTCTGTTTGTGGTTTAGTTTTTCTGTTTGAAACGTGTTTTTCGATTGTTATTATTATAATTGCGCGCGCATAGCTTCCGTCACAATTATAGTTCATTCACCTCGATATGATATATAGATCATGATTGCTACAACGGACAGCCATACCAGTTTGAAGCCTGGACAATGTCAGACCGTATCATGATTAGTTTTATATATGACCTGCATGTGAATTATGATACGTCGAGGGATATTATACGTGACGATAACGGTCAGAATTAAGTTTGTCATCGGGAAATAGAATCATCTATACACTTCAGCCCCGGGCGCCATTTGTCATCTGATAAAGTCAACCACTACCCCCTCCCTCCCCGGGAGAGGCTGATATCCCCGATATTTTCGCCGCGGTAAAATGACCACGTCCTCGAGTCTCCGTGGAGCGAACTCTTGTCATAGATGCATGAAATTCATTTTATTTATCATAAATCAAAATCGTAAATAGAAAAAAGGATCACCGATAAAACAGTAAAGGAAAAAGTGAACTAATCTAATATCTACAAAGTGAAAAATAGATACATTCAATATTCTTTAAGTGATATTTACAAATCTTTTAAATCGATATTTAAAAGAATTGGTTTGTTGGAATTAATGAAGGCCGAAAGGAAAGTATCTAGGTTTAGATTTATTATGTCATATCTAATTCTTAGTAATCCTTAAGTTTACAGTATGAAAGAAAATGGGTTTCGTTGCCAGTAACTTTAAATTTGTAAGATAATGATGAATGTTGAATGATTACTCCACAAGGTAAGAGGAACCACGGAGTTTGCGGTATCATGTTCTTCCAAAATTGTACTGTTTCAATTAATTTTTTGGACCGAAGTCTTTAAACTAGACTAGAACATTTAGGTATACGTTAAATAAGACCGAGCTGTTCCTCCGTTGTTTGGTCTGATAGCGCGTTTCGATGACGCAGGGCGCTCATGGTGTCTAGAGGCTGATCTCGTACTTTGTTGATATTGACTGAAATGGAGACGATATTACGGTGACTGAATATGTTTTCTCTTCCGATATGTCCACCTGAACCAGACACAAATACCGATCTATTCTGATATCTGATACAACAGCACTGAGGGCAACTAATGATTGCTGTACTGCATCCACTTGCTTCAAGCTAAACGGGTTTTGCACCAAAAATCCCCGGCAGACATCAGACACCAGTTTCTTGCGATTCATGATTTACGGCGTTATGTGATGAGAGATGATGGTAACGCGAGTATCCTCCAACATCATTATTGTTGCACGACGCTTAAAGCAAGCATCAGGTTTACTATTTCATTCGGCCAATTAAGCGAAAGACTGATTAATGTACGCATCTAGTTTTTTCTGGCATTGATTTGTTGCTAATGAAATATTTCTGTTGTATTAGTGGACGTTGTACACCACCTGGTTGTTAATACTGAGAGCCGATTTACGAAAGCCGGGTTAGCAAGGCGAGCAACAGCCACTTAACAGCAAGCTTCCGTGAAGCCTCAAAGAGTTCTGAAGCTTGTTAAATTCTGTGTCTAGATGCATTGGTCTATCATTGGCCGTCTGATATAAACTGGCCGCCTTTCAAGATCTCATCATACTATTAAAGCAGTGGAGATAATCGTCGATGAAAGCATTCTTCATTAGTCGGTTTTTGAGATTGAAATGCTTATAATTTGATTAATGGCTTAAGATGTTTTTCTTTCATTTGTTTTGCTTTCGTGTTTAGCCTTATCGAACTCAATTTCAAGCCGAATATACAACTAGATCGGTATAGAGGCAAATATCTACCATTCTGAAGTCTATACCGATATCAGAGTATTTTCCCTGGGAACCAGGTTGGTTGGGCGCCCTGTATAAGCGGCTAAAGTGCGCGAGTCGCATTAGATTGGATTAGGTATCTTCGTTATAGAATTGAGCTGCGCGATACGCGATACATCCAGCAACTTAATTAACATGTCAATCACCGATGGACCGAGTTAAGAATATCATTTCTTTTTGCCGATAAAATTCACCTCGTCGTCGAACGGGAGAAGAAGCCTCATATAGTATCCCCTCTAGTAATAATACTCGATCGTACGGGTTTTCCGCGCGGTGTTTGTCCGTTCAAAAAGAAAACATACCTAAACCTGATGTTGAGACTTTTTTTCTCGTCGGTGTCGTTTCAATTCGTGATTAATTCATCACCGGTTTTACGACGCCAGACAACGAAGGTCAAGGTCGTCGATCCTCTTCAGACGACGACAACGCTTCGTTTAATCCCTCGTAAATACCCTTAAATGTTCTTACCGAACGGGGGGATACCGAACGTGCTTATTTTAGGTGGATTTCTGGAGTGGCGGTAATTTCGATAGACCAGCGACGGTTCTAATTATAGCGATGAATCAATTTTTGCAGCTTTCCCCGATGGAAAAAAATAAGGACTACGAAATCATAAGTCGACAATAGTAGAGATTTCCAGTTCCAAAAATGATGGCAAGAAATCTCGTGTCGCAAGTTTCAGCTCGTTTCGATCAAGAGACGCGAAAAATATGAAAAGTTGCTAAAGAGTTTATTTTTCTGTTCAGGCGTATGCATGATCGCAATCATAATGCGCTTCATCTCAGTTTGCGCTTCTCGCCATTACGACGAAGCTACGAACGTCTGGTTTTGAAAGCGAATTTTTCAATCCTCACGACGCGTTAAGTCTTCAGTTTCGTTTCGATGATCTAAGAGAGCAACAGTCACTTAAATCTTATAAACAGATTGTAAAATCTCGCACATCACGCGTAATGATAAACCAGACGAGTGGGAGCCATTCGCTTGACTCGTGCACATGCATATGTATGGGCTTTTTCGACAGCATTTTTGACACAAAGGCGCTTTTCTTTTCGACTCTGCTTCTAACGGTCAGTGATTGTTATTCTCATGCCGGGCAGGTATCACCAATGCCCCACGTAGCGCGCGATATCGCCGCCCAGTCAATCATACGTATATTAAGACGGATCATATGTAGACATATTTTTAGCAATCTCGGTGCATGTGTATCTGAGATGTTTTGATATGGGAAAAAAATTGCGCTCGTGACGGGAATGCAACCGTTACGAAGCAGGGATTCGTGTTATGATAATGAAGCATTCACGCTGAGCGACAAATTTCCGATCTTGCGGCAATAAAAATCTACGACAACCAGCGAAAACCCACAGGGCCTCATTTCGCGGGGCTAATAATGATTAATTTGGATTTGGTAAAGCGGACGAAAATGTAAACGCTACCATTGATAAGTAATTGTAATTTTTTGCTATTTCATCAAACGTTTCGAGTGGAATATAATTAGCTCGGCAAGTCGGAACGTGAAACATAATGCATTTTATGACATTGAAGTTGTTTTCCATTAAAATGGTGACCGTCGGAACGCAGCTCCACGCGTGCACCTCAATGTTAAGTTTAAAATCAGGAATCAGTTCCTAAGTTTAAATTAATTACTCAAGTCTGGAATGAAGGTAAACAAACAACAAGTGCAGTCAATTTATTCATTAATCCCTGCGTAAAATTCTAACCTTCGGTTCTTACTTCATATTCGAAAACTTTGAAGTGTAACCGATTTTTCGAAAGAACGCACCTTCGTTTGATCTTGATACGATGCACATACGCATCGAAGTTTTCTTTCGACAAGTTCGACAACTGTATTTGAGTTGGTGATGAATATATTTTTAAAAACACCGCTAACGAAGTGACGAAAAAAGTAATAACTGCAATTGAAGAAGCGGGTGAAGAAATTGGTGAACATGAAGACTTACCGAGAGAGACGGCGAGAATCCGGATAAATATACAGTCGTTATTGCGGTTACTAAGCCGGATGTCAGACGAGAAGGTTAAATCCAATTCTCGACCTCTCGGCCGGCGCTCAGATTTAGTGACGCGTTGATCGTACACACACCACTCTGATACAGACGAGGGATGTTTACAGACAGCTAGATAACGATGCGACTGACTCGAGACCTGGAGAGACGCGCTATTTATCGCAAAAAACATGGCGTAATTATCAATACGATTGATATGTCGACCGCGCTTTCATTCGCGATCCATTATTTTTTCCTCATGTTTTGCTTGAATTTGAGTGTATTTATAATTACCATTCTTCAAATTTTCAGAGCCAGATAATGAAATTACCTCTTCGTATAAAGCGTTCTTAAGCCGCGATCAAACAAGCGTTTTTGGCCCGTACCAAATTTCGGAAAAAACTGTTCACACGGGTGCCAAATTGGCCCGTGCCTGTTTGGCCCGACCAAAAACGTCGGACCAGACCCGAGCTAAATGTTGGCACATGATTTGACCCGTTCTAACGAGGTAACGGCTAGATTCGACTCTGGCTTGATCCGGGCCAGGTCTCCGTGCGAGTTACTATTACAAAGTATGAGTGTCTAATAATACGAAGTCAGTCAAATTTCCAGTGGATCAATCAATCTTTGACGAGATATCGAAATTCGTAGCAGTTTGTTTTTGTAATATTAACGCAATTTAAATATTTTGAAAAATATAGAAATAAACATATTCATGTATTGTGAAGAGCTTTGAGATTGTTTTTAATGATAAGGACTTTTTAGATAATTGATTATCATTATTATTATCATGATTTTTATCATCCAACATTCAAACACTTTCGATAATTTCTTCCTTGTTTTTATAATGGATTTTTTTCTAGAAGGCGTGAAAACAGCCACATAAATCTAGAATATACAAATGACAGCGCGTAAAACCGTGTTCATTGACATACATGAATCACACGTCTCTTTTATGCATTATTTTTGATTTGGTCTGGTTGATGTGATGGACGAGACCGACTCTCGCAAAATGGGAATTTATTCAAATCGTGTCCAAACAGCATTACACGCGCCGTGTTCGTTCATTTGTCACAAAGCCGGGCGCCACATCAATATCGCGTTGTGTGGAATTGAACGTAACGGCAACATTTACACGGTCAATAGTTCAGACAAAACGCAAATAAACAAAACCGTAAGTGTCATGCGAGATGACAATGTATGCATTCAGCAAAATCAATATCTATCATCAAAAAGCGTTTTTATACAGGGATAGCTATAGCCGTTATTTAGAGCGTTTTGATTTAGGACGGACCAGGCGACCACACTAGTAAAAAGTCAGTTCTAGATTGATCCGTTCCATTTTAGAAACGGACTAAAATGACTGATTCCTGTCCTTTCTAATTTTCAGAACCGACCATTTCTATGATGTTTGAAAGAAACTTCGCCTGTGAGCAGCAGTATTGAGTCTGGAGCAGTGATAATAGCTGACTTTAAAAAAGTGTATGAATGCGCAGCATTGATTTAGTCCGTTCAAATTTGGTCCGTTTCAGGTACGCGCAGAATAAGAACGGTCCAACTATCGGTAGTCCGGTTTTTCGAAGTATTTGCGAATGCATTGATCGGAGACAGCAATCATAGTTGAAAACTTCGAGATTGTTTTTAGATCGGTCGAAATAAGTATGAAAACCACGACCAAAAAAGAATCAAAGCTAATGCTTTACGTTAATTTGAATCTATTTTTCCTTTCCCTACTTCCGTCAGAGATCGTTTTATTCTACCGATCTGGATTGAGACAAAAATTGAAAGCGCACGCGCATTAAGAGAACGGACGGAGCGAGCGTGGAATCGGATTCGTTTGATTTGAAACTAATTTCACTCCGTGGCGGCGGCGGTGGCAATCTTGTAATTCAACACACGATTGAGGAGTTTTTTCTTGATTAGTTTCCGCGGACGGGGAAGCGACGCCGCGAAACCGGTAATCAAAGGCAGCTGTTTGAAATGAAATTTGCGTAAAATGATAGAGCAACATCCCTCTCTATTGGGTGACGTTGAACGGACTATATCGATCCTTATAAGGAAAGTATGCCTTCTAGCAGATTATTTAGGAGCTAATGCTATTAGTTCTTATCGAGCAAAATATCCAATTGAATAAAAAATGGCATCCTAATACATTAGATCTGATAATTAATTGAATCAACGTAAAGATGCGTCCCGGGATGCTAGAAAATTATTAATCCAATCTACATGAAATTAGGGTGTTCGTCATTATCAAATGATAATCAAATCAAGATAATAAATTTGTATTACAACAGCCGTAGGGACGCGATGTCAGACGGGGCTAAGCTCATTTCGGTTCAATCTTATAGGTTAGCATGTCAGGGAAATAGTTTGTCGCAGACACCATCGTCTGGTATGACCGCATGTAAGCCCCACGAGACGATGACTTGTATCATTTCTGTTATGCTATGATTTCTACGTTTCAGGAATTAGCTAACTCCCATAGGAGGAATACTCTGCACCTTTTCTTCGCAGACGCAATTCAGGACACGGATAATTTGTTCTTACGTCCCTTGCTGACAACCAGCCACGTGATAAAGGGCAAACGCCGCGTCGCGAACGAGTTGAAAACTTTTCTCTTCACCGTCTGGAACTGTAAAGGGATCTAGCTCAGACGGCCGTACAATTATCGTTCACAAACCTCGGGCTCTACGCGGTAATAAAATCGCTCTACAAAGCTGATTATTTCGTCATCAAATACACGACGACCATTTGCAACGAGCTCCTGGAACTTAGATAGTTTTTCCGAGCGAGCTATTACTTTGTCGTTAAATTGAATAATCCGGCTAGAAAACTATAGCAACACAGGAAATAAATTTCAATTAATCGCAAAATTAACTATAAACGTCCGTTGCACGAATCATCAATTCTAACAACTGGATAAATTGACTTTTATGTTTTGTTTAGGCATCGTACAATGGAGTACACCAGCGTACAAACGAAATGGAGCGCACCAGAGTTGTGTAATATATAAATTTGTCATTCAAAAATAGGAAACAAGCTATTTTTGTTCTAGTGGATGGACCCTCAAATAACTCGCACCGCTTGCTGGTCCAGGCTGGTTGGAAGATCGTTTGAATGAACCGGAACCGAAATCTATGCACTTCGATTCAAAAAAATTCTATGAAATCGATCACCGATCACACATTTGCTATGCCTGTACTTCGATTTCGATTACAGCAACAAACACCCTGTTTCGCTCCCGGCAGGAGTGCTGGGTTTTTAAAGGGACACCAAACCAAAACACGAATCAAACGAAATGTACCAATTAAACAAATAAATAAGTGACAAACCCTGTTTTTAAGATAGACAAAAAAACTGACGCTGGATTTCGTGTTATCAGCTGTAATTGGCCACTCACGATGCCGCGAACACACCAAACCGCCTCGCGCTGTCGTCATTAAACTTATTTTCACCGAAGATCGATCGGATTTTAATCGTATTCTCCTAACAAATTCACTCGTTCCTCTCTGCACTTTTTCTTTTAATTGCGGTTCGTCTAATTACAAAATGAGCGCCGGTAGAGAGATGGCTCAACGGCAATTAGACTGATAGCAGAATGAATCGCAGCTATCATCCATCAATGATACCACTGGTTACGATGTGTCTTTTTCGTTCGTTCCTCACCTCACAGTGCCTTTCTGCTTTGCTACTAAATAAAACGTTGATAGTGCGGCGGGTCCATCAATTTTATTACGAATCTATAGCAACAGTATTATTCGTCTATGAGAGATATTTCTTTTTTACTCACAAATTAACTCAGTCTCTCGCAAAACAACTGTCGCAACGTCGCAAAAACGTTTTTATGGTTCCTGCCCAGACCACGAGGTAATTTACTTCTGAATGGCGAATTTATAATTCGAATAGATTCTCCTCGTTAAGATAATTGCCGATCGATTTTTATTGGCGAATTCAAACGGATAGCAATTTGTTTTACATCAAGAGAAAATATTTCGTGATCACGTCAATATAGAGAAAAATGATAGACCTAATATTCATTAGCAGCAAAGAGAATGTTTTACCCGTCAAACTGTGACGGATGTATCAATTTATCTCGCTCTAATACGAGATACAACAAAAGGCCTATCGCCAAACGAGCGATTTTATGTAAAATACGTCATCGTTTCGTGTGCCCGTAATATGTATAATAGGCCAATCACGATCGTACCCAGTATTTCGGATGATAAACGATCAGGATCTTGATGTTGTTCAATTGTGTAGAGTCGTTTTATGAAGGCCGGCCGAGTACATAAACCTTTTGTAAGAATGGATATAGAAAACTTAACTTCAGAACCGAGTCAAAATTACTTAATGTATCTTCAGATAGATCGGAATCTTTCTCTCTAGCAAATCAAATTCTTCCCCATGTTCACAATATTCTAGTTAAGCTTAAGCCGTTTGAAAACAACACAACCCTTTCATCAAGAAATGTGAAAATATCACCATGAGCACTATACAGTAATTCCTTGTTTTTTAAGTGGCGATTTGTTTTTCAAATGTTGCGACAAAAAAAAATATATTTTAGAAAGCTAGAGGCCTCAACTCCAAAATAATGATGTCGCCGATCCTGCCAGGACTCGAACCTGGAATCCCCTGATTCGTAGTCAGATGCCTTATCCATTGGGCCACAGGACCGTTGTGTCATAGCGAGACATGAATTTTATGGATTGGTAGATTGGTAGATTGGCGATTGTTCTGACGAGAAATCCAGTTTTTCGTTATAAAAAGCAATTCTAATTTCGTTATTCTACGAAGGAATACAAGATAGGGAATTGAATTCTTGGAAATTCGGGCGTGGATGCTGTCACGTATCAATTATCAAACCTTACAAGTCACGTAATGGCGTCTTCAGTGAAAGCTAGAATAAAGAGTGATTTCAGCGTGAGCTCAGAAGTTTCGCCCACATTCTTGTCAATCATTTTAAAAGCGGATATCTGCGAGAAAGCTTACAGATGCGGATGATTTACAGTAGCCTAAAACTTGAGTCAGGGTGTTTTAATTTATGTCTTGGCGTAGATTAGATTCGTGCAATATTACACAAGTGCGCGAGGTTCTTCTTTTTGGAAGTTAAAACTGTCGCCATGACGTCTAATGGATATTATACAACATCGACCACAACACACGGAAGACAATCGTCGAATCGTAAAAACCTTCTTTTGTGTAAATTCCGAACTAGTCATCGTAGCAAAAAATTATCTAAAATCTCGAGTCGATGTTTCATATCGCCATCTCATCGAGCTAGGGGTTTAGCGTGACAGGGTGAATAACACCAAATACTCATCAACGATTGTCGGTCTACTGATCTGATTTTTTTAAACCCCGACCTATCAAGCGCTGGAATATCAATGGCTCCGCTTGAAACCGTTTTCTCTTTTGATGGGGGAAGGCTCGAAGAACGGTCGATCAAGAGACACTACCTTGATTGCCGTGAGCGTTGGAAAATGGCGAGACGAATATAGGCCTAGTAAAAGGACGATGAACTCCGAAAATACAAGATATCAAAAATGATAAAGAACTACATATAAGTTTGTGTGTAGAAAAATAGAGTATAACATCTTGTATGTATCAATACCAGACTTGCAAAACAATTGAACTAAAAGCTGGGTTCAATTTTTTTCGGATTCTCAAGAAAATGATCAAACTTAGTTTGAAGTAAACCGCATCTTACGCGAAGTATAAAAAAAAACTTCATTCTGGAGAGTGCCTCGTTTAAAAACAACGTAATTGCCAACAGCGCCAACACGCAACCGTTGTTTAAAAGAGCGTTTGTAGCCGTAGCGGATTCAGCCCAGTGGGCGAAATTAACTTAGAACACGTCATCACGAATATCGTTTGAAGCCGGCGTGTGACTGAGAAATATCTCAACTCGCCACGAAGAGAAAAACCTTCAAAGTAATTTTTACATCATATTCGTTGTGTGAAAGCGCACGTCAAGTCGCTCTCAGGTGGCACAATAACCGAAAAACAACAACAAGACCGATCGGTTGATTGTCACCTCTCTGCGCCGTTGCGTGTGACAAAACGAGCAGTAGCTGTTTGATTTATGAGCATCATCGTTTGTTATATTTTCCTAAGGATTGTCACTAGTTAGCGGTCTTTAGGCGAAGGATTAATGACGCATAGCAAACAATAAGAACGCTCAAAAAATGACGCGCGCGAGATATGCTCCCTTCTGAAGTTCTTCTGCTGAAATTCTTCCCCCCTCCACCCCCCCCCCCCCAATTGAATTAATTTCATGGATCCGCCTCAGTATATCGAAATAAATTCTACTCACACAAATGGAATCTGTAAAAAATGCTCAAGTCTATCAATGGTGAAAATTTAAACGAAATTCGATTAACGGACCTAAGGGAACGTTTTCGGAAGATTATTTATGAAAAGCAGCGCGCATCTCACGCAGAAGACTAACAGCCATTTCCAGCTGCCCTTCCCATCCCGTGTATTTCCGATCGTAAATGAGACACCCACACTGTAATACATGTATGTAATGGAAAAAGCGATTGCATGTTTTGCTGATGGTCTAGTGACAAAGTGATGACCAGTAGACCCGATCTCTGCTAATCTTTTAATAGTTTCAAAACTTGCTCTAAAATCGATTAAGATAGATATATACATATATATTATGAAATAGAATCATAGATATAAAACTTCATGTAAACTGAAAATTGTCATTACTCCTGTTCAGTTTTACCAAGTAGGCTTATTCGGAGTTATACGATCACTTCAATCCACTTCACAAGAGCTACGTATTGCTGTATGAATGATCCCCCCTGAGCTGTGGCGGAAGAAACAGGCGAGACTGTCAAGTGCACCGGACTATCTCCGGATTATCACGCGTTGTTTTGACAGCAACCGTGACAAGAAACTTATATAAGACAAGAAGATGCTCCAATTACCGTCGGCCACGCACAGGCGTTTCAAATAACTAATACGGTGACCGGACGTATTGAATTCTAGAAGCGAAGGCGAATTACGAATATCTATAAGGGAAGTAGTCGAATAGAATTCTCTTATCCGTGTACACTGAAATAAAGAAGTCCCACATTAGAATTGTATACGATAAGATTTATTAAAACAAAATCAAATCGATACCAATGATTCCAATCGAAGTTAATATACGTTTGGTTTGCAAATTCTTGGTTTGCAAATGCTTTTCTCTGGTTGTCCTGCTGTTATTTTGCATCAGTTTGCAAAACAAATAAATTATCTATAGTTAGTTCGTAAAATCTGGTATTCATTGATGTAAATTATTCAGGAAATAAATAAATAAATAAATAAATAAATTCAGCTGGTTACCGCTTAGAAGATCGGGCTAGATGAAGGGCATTTGATCAATAAAAGCGGTGCAAATCTAACGGAAAGATCAGAAGTGTCCCGGCGACGATTATAGATGTGCTGGTATTTGCTGGCGGAAAATCGTGCATTAAATCAAGACACTTCTCGGTCCGGTTGCTCCTCCGTAATGGCCAATAAAACCAGTTCCGCTGTGGCCGTCTGCGGCACTGATAGCAGATTCAACTGGTGAGATACTCCTCGTCCGGCATATTAAACATCATAATTCGCGGGTCGCATCATCGATCTAGTCTTCATAATGCGACTGTAAATTTTATGCGCGGCCCGCAAATTGTCTATTAATGTTATAGAGGTCTACGTGACATAGACATTAATCACCCAATAACCTAAAATACTGTATAATTTGTTCGTGCTTATAAGCACCGGCTGGAATATCGGTATTTGGAATCTGGAATCGTGGTAAATTGGACTATTGGAACACGATCTCACCGCTCACAATCACGCATCAAACTCCGGTTATATCTAGCCGAATTTCTTGGCACACACGAAGTCACGAAGCCATCGATAGATACGGTGAATTGGTCTCATGGGATTCGTGTGGCTCGGCGACTTTTTTCGAGTGCCGTCGAAGACATTCTCGACATCTCGAGAAATGACACTATGAAGGACGTCTGTGCGATAAACATTCAATGAAAATATTCAATTCTATGTAGATATTCGTCTTCTCCATCAGGTTGAAGTAGCAATATGAATATATATCATGTGACGTTGAACATGTTGAGAATGAGTTGAATTCGATACAGCTGCTGATCGCTTTTTGGGATCCGAATCAGGGGTTCGAACCGTGCTTCAATCATTTCTAAACATAAATCATAGATATACTAGTATAATTCACCATTTCATAGCTGGTTCGAGTCCCTTAGTCTGACAGCGGAATCTACGTCACATGATCTAACTGGTCAATACATTCAGTTCATATCTGCTGTATTTCAATGTGATTGATCGTGGAAAATACGTCGTCTTCAATAGAACGAAATAAAATCGCTTCATGTCGGAAAATGGATCTTTTGACGAATCGTCAACGTCTTTGAAAGAGTGATATAATTACGTTTATATCCGCATTGATTTAATTGGCAACTTGCGGGCGTACACGTAAAAAGATCCTTTTAGCTAATGAGCGCATTTAGCTAAGCATTTTATTTTTCGTATAGTTAATTGTCACCAAAGACTGCATCGCGCTTGTCGAAACGTGTTCGCTGATGTGATGTACCTTCCGCGGGAAAAGGTTCGTGCAAATGATGAGAGGAAACTCTGAGGAGAAAATTGTTCCCTTTTTTCTCAGAATTATTTACAGACTCTGACGACGTAATATTGATCTTTATGGCTGATATTACGGCAGACGATTGCCGCTGTCCAGAATCAGAACCAATCTATTAAGCAGCACCAGTGCACCTTATATTACGATTTTACGATCTAATCGGTGTTGGCTAACATAAAATACGTAAGATTGATCCACACTGCCAGTGATTGAAAATATTGATTCGTGAATTTGATTTTTTATCAACGACTGATTCGGCCATCATTGTAAACTGTGATCGCTTGGTATGAAATCGGTAAATATTCGGAATTAGTCGAAAAAAACATTCAAATCTGTGTAGATGAATGAAAAAGGTCCCAACATAGATTTTTTGCGATAAAATCATGAAGATATATTGAAGCGAAACCACAAAGTTTCGGCTGTGGACTAACAGCCATCAGCAGGTGGAATCACGCAATAGACGGTGTTGCACAGTGCGGTTTCTCATTGTTGATATAGCAGCAACCTGATGATGGCCCAAGTCAACAACCAATGTGGTTTCGTTTCAATAAATCTTTGAAATTGTGTCACATGAAATTCTATTGTGTGGGACTTTTTTATTTGTCGAATTCAAACCTTCATAAGGTTGGCGGCCGAATAAAGAATCAAATCTTCGCCAATCAAGAACTGCTCATGGTCACTTGTGCATTAGCTACAGGTTTGCAGTTTACAGTTTTGATTCTTTATTGTCATTTGATCAGTGACTTCAGGCGAATAAACCTCTATACAATACCGCGGAGTCTTTTAATCAAGCATCGTGTGACGAAGCGTTTCATCATCATCATCAGCGAGAGGAGAATTAAATACACAGACAAATTCATTTGATTTTTTATTTTTTCATTCAAGGCGCGTCGAATATCGAAGTTCCGATAATCGCGTTTTATAGTCAGCGCCGAATCATAGCGCGTCGTCGTAATTTAAAGAAATACGTGTTTCATGTACAAATTCATAAAAATCTCGTCAAAAACGAATTATTCGCCATCCCCCTCTAGGCGTTCGCTGGAGCAGATCTCGACCTTTGCGGGTGAATACCTGTGATACTAATTACGGTTATGTTTGTTCCCGTCGACCCGGTATTCGCCACTCGACCTTGAACAAAGTAACCGGAAACTAGACCGCGGCAACTAATAGATTTTTGCCGCGTCGTGGGATCGACCGCGCTTTCGTCGTCAAAACTCCTTCAGTTTTGGTCGCAGTAAACCGGCCACACAGGTCGTAATACGTGCATTAATTCTTCTAAGCATTTGGCCAAAATACCACGATCGATGACACGCCGACTGTCTAATGAAAGAGATCACGTACATAATATAGCAGATCTATACCCACTCTGTCCATTATCTTAAAAACAGCAATTTTTCTAACTACTTTCATCCAGAGCTCCTTCCGGCCGTCTGTCGACGATATACCCATCATAACAAACTGAATAATCCCGACGGTTTTTGCTCGTTAATGAACACTTGATCTTTGTTATCAAACCGTACATACAATGCCCTTATAAGAGATACATATACGGGATCACGAGTATACTTCTTATGAAAGCTAAACAGTATCTATCGGCTTACAGTCCCAATTCGTGCCAATCACCAGTATCATTATATGAAACCCTATAAAAGTCGAGTCGTTGAGCCTGCTAAGAAGGATCATTGAGGTATTCCGCATGTCTCGTTTCTAATCTTTCTCATCACAAGTCGGATGATATTTTCGGGTCCGTGGAATAGTTTATTGAGGGTCAAATGTCAAAGCTTGACATGATCGCACTCATCGACGGCAGTTTTTCTCAGAATCTGCGAAATCAAAGTTGACGCCATGACATGGCTCACTTCTAAGATCGTATTATACATGTGAACGCTACTACATTCACTTATGTCATATCAACGCACTTCTCTAAAAGTACTTTCGTTTTTGCGTGTCTCTAAGCATGAGGCTAGTTGGCATATTGGCTTATATTGATATATACCAGGGTAAGGGCCGACAGATAAGTCTTTCAATATGGCGTACCACTGATCCTGTCGCATTGCCAAATGGGTCATACAAGTGTAGAACATCAATATCTAATCATAATTTCACTGTTACTATATATTGTAATAATCAGGTTCATAGCATAGGACAATATACCTTCACTTATACGGGTAATCCTCTTTGGATTTTGGAAATAGTAAGTCGTGATGTGATGATTTCAAATCACCAACGCACGGGCGTCATGCGGCGGTGAAATCCACGTGAAAATTAGTTCAGGATATAAGCAAAAGTCACGCGTGTTTGAAATAAGTTCATCCGTGTAAATGTAATCCAATAAAATTGCGTATTTTTCAACGTTTAGAAAATCTAACTGTCACGCGTGTGTTTATGACTTTTTCGATCTATTTTATGATAATCGACCGAACAGTTAATTAGAATCGATAGAAAACGTGGTCATTCTCTGGAGGATAAACCAAAGCCTATTCATTGCATGGTTAGTTGGAAAAGGAACTCTACGCTTTTGGCCACGACTGGGAATTCAACAAAGACACTAAGCACTTCTGAGATGTATGTTTGAAACGTTCATTCTACCGTCTTAAGACACTAGATATAGATTAGTAGGAGGAATGATAATTGTGATGAATACGACCGTGGAGCCAGAGGAACCGTTTGGAATACCGACGTATTTCGCCATACTCGTAATCGTATCGTGCGTGTTTTCCATTATCGGTGGTGCGGTAATAATGCTAAGCTACATGTGTTTACCGCAAATTCGAACCGCAGCCCGGCGTCTGGTCGTTTATCTCACTGTAGCCGATCTACTGACGGCTATCGGTAATCTGGTCGGAATGACGCGCTACGTCGTCTTATCGAACGAGGGACGAATCGGCTGCGGAAAAGTGGACGACCTTCGAGAAATCTGCGTCGTCCAAAGCGCGTTGACCACGTATTCCGCCATGTGTTCGCTTTTCTGGACGGTCGCCTTAGCCGTTTATCTATACATGAATATCGCCTGCCGAGACGCGTGGAGAGCGAGAAGATCTGTATTATACTGTCATATCGTATCCTGGGGTATTCCAGGTATGCTAACAACAATAGAACAATAAAGAAAAGAGAAAATGAAAAGGAAATGAGTTTGTGGGTGGCGATGATTAATCTATGCGACTATGTATTGTTTTGCGTTTTCTAGGTGTTATCGTATTAACGGCAGCTATCGGCAATGTTCTCGGCGACGATCTATCAGAAACGACTGTTGGATGGTGCTGGATAAGCACTTGCTCTGGTACTAGACGCCGGCAAGTCGTTTGGATGCTCGGGACGGGCAAAGCATGGGAACCAGTGGCTGGTATACTGGCGATAGTATTCTTCGTGTTAGTGAAGTGCCATTCCCCGATGACGGTAAGATTCTAGAGTCAGTTCGATAGATTTAGTCAAATCTACTTCATTCCTATGAGTGAAATTTCACAACTCGAAGAATAATCGATTATTTTGGCAATTCAATGGGTTTCCTTGATTATAACAAATCAAGACACGATTCTAAAGTCGACATGGCACTATTGGAACACAATTATGCGAAGATATCTAAAATATCACAGCAATTCTACAACTCTCAGGAAAACTGCTCCATGGTGGAGTTGTGATCAAAATAAAATGTCCAAATGTCATGTTTAAGTTTTCTGTTTCGGACATGTGAAGCATTTTGGCTGTGAAGTGAAGCGTTATCTTCTTCTGGGGGCATAAGTCATATTCAAAAACTAAATTGTTTATTTTCAAATGGTTTCTGCCTCAACCGGGTAAATTTGTTTGTAGCCCGATCGTCGCTATACGATCCACTTGAATCGAGATGACGTTGGCGAAAACGCGGATGACGAGCCAGAGGATGGAGCGAACAAACACCTGGCCATTATACCCATAGTTTTCATCGTATTAAGAATGTGGGGAACAATCCGCTTTTTTCTACACGTCACCGATGATAACCCGTTACCCCGGGCTACAGACGGCTTCCTACTCGTATTACAAGTAAGTCTCTGATCGCTAATCTCTCCCAGCTCAGACGAGATCCTTCGATCATTTCTTCATTCGATCGATGGATCAATGACAACCGATGTTATTTCCTCTTATTTCAATTCGAATAATGGGAGACGATATATAAAAAAATCGAAAAGAAGATATCACTGGAAATTAGACTTCCAAAATCTATATAATAATTCTTCGACCACGGCGTGAAATTGGATTACAATTCGAACCGACACGGGTCAATTGGCAGTTGATATGCTATATACGGGGCCGCCGTCAGCCTGTATCCGCTAATGGTTATTATAAAGGACTACGAGGAAATATTTTTTGAGAGAAGCCTCGACCAGGGAAGTGTGATGAGACTCATCACACTTCCCTGCCTCGACCGACTGACCATCGCCAACAGGGTTGTACGCAGAGTTTGGTTGTAGCACCGTCCGGTCACCTGGTGGACATGTCTGCCAACTGACACCTTGGACTAGTGGTTGACTTGATTGATCGTTAAAACTCTTTTCGAAAGTCAAAATACAGCCATTCCAACGGCCATTTACTGCCAAAACTGATTTTGTCACATAACAGAGCAGGGCATTGTCAAGGTCTAATGTGTTGGCGGCCCGCGTATTACACGAGTTCACAAAAATTCCGTTAGGGGACCTTACAGCGCTGCAACCAAGCTTGCATGATCTTAATGAAAATGCGGTTCAATGATTGGCTGACTTATCGATTTGTCGTACCCCGCGTAATTTAAAATGGCTTGATGCTGGATTTCCCATAATCGAACAAGACTTCGGCTGGAGGCAACCAAGCATGGTAGAAGCAACGTCTTATATAATGCTTATCCTCAGATTACTTCCATTGTCTTTTTATTTTTGTAGGGTATAGGAGATAGCGGCCAAGGATTTTGCAACTGTATTATTTTCTGTTTATCGTCGAGGAAACTGAATGAATATTTCTCAGATTGGTGTACGAATTGCTGGTGCGCGTGCAAACGATGTTGTCCTTCGATTTGCCGCGAATACAAAGACCTGGAACAGTTTCACAAGTTTATGTCGAGTAACCGCGGGTATGACCGGAGTCAGAGCTCCGACTATACGAGTCACCGATCGATGGTTGTGCCTACGTATCAGTACGGTACGATGCCGCCTATTACGGAACTTTCTTCTACTCCAGGCGATCCCTCGAGAAGACTATCGTTCTAAACACATTTAGCGAGTTATAGAGGTTTTCAATATGTTTGCCAGACGTGGAACTAGCCATACACGACCAGCAATAGAATCAGGGAATTTACTAACTTTCGAGTGGAAATTTCGCATTGTGTTAACTAGCTAATTAACTGATTGCGGCGCATGGGTGCAATACCTCTATAGCGCACGGCTAGATCAAGCGCGCTAATGTCGCTGCGGGTCGTTGGCCATGAAGCCAATACGTTGTCCTAGTTGAACGGCCAATATGACGATCAAGCATAAACCTCTATAGATTCCAATGTGGTAGAAATCGACCCGTGCAGTAGTTGTAACGTTCAATGCTCGAGGGTTTCCCCTAGGACAGTCTGGTACAGAAACCAGGAACGACATCCCGGAAAATGTGATAAAAACTCAGCCATGAAGTTTAATTTGATGAATTTTTTTTAATCATTTTCGTTTTTACAAAAACATACACATGTACATGTACTACATCCGTCAAGAGAAATCGATATTTACTTAAATAAATGTACATATTATATTTACCGACATGTACTTGATTTAATCGCAGTTTGAAACTTTATTTCTATATACACTAATTTCCTCTACAAACACTCGAGGAATGCAGTTAATTATAGGTCATATAGCGCGGAGTAGCGCTGAATTTAGCGTACGCCTTGATGACTTTATTGACGGCTTCTAAAAAGTCTTTTTCCGTCGCCATTTTCCTGCGTGCTCGAATAGCAAACATACCGGCTTCAGTGCATACACTACGGATTTCAGCGCCTAGAAATAGATGGATAAGAAATACAATACACCAATAGGTCACCACCAGGACTCCTTCGTCAGTGATTTTGATGATGATATCTCAGGGTTCGATCTAAGGAATGAAAGCCACTTGCCCGGGGGCAAGCGTATCTGAAATTTCGCTTGCCCCCTCCAAAAGCTACTTGCCCTACACATGCAATCCGATTGGTGGCACTATCATCCGTTGTATCAAGTGGGGAAAAAAAGCTTTGTGACATAAAATTGCACTAGCCCAGCAGACAATTGATAATGAAAACCTACTAGCCCTGATGAGAATATACTTGTCCCGGGCAATCGGACAAGTGCTTAGATCGGACCCTGATATCTACCGATACAGTAATTTAATTTACAGGATGGCCACTTAATTTGATTGCGCGTTGTTTTCCCTGAATTGATCTGCTAAAAATCCAATCAATTAACACAGGCGTAAGACAGACAGAAACTGTTTGATTTTACGCGCGATCTAGCAATCTTAACATATTTCCTGATTTATAGCTTTTCTACAATGTTCCATAACTTTCTAAAAGAAACTTCTCTGATTTCCAGGAGGGCCACCGGGTCTTATACGCGCTCATGCTCTGTGTTATAATGCCTACCTGTACTGTTCGGACACAATCTCGCTAACAGCTCGTAACGAATATCTTTTTCCACCGACATCGAACGAGCGTGAATTTTAAATATATGAGATCTTCCCTGAAATGAATAACGACGATAACGAAGATAAAACAGGAATTTCAATGAAATGTTGAGTACTAAGCAGCGGGCTGGTTACAGGCTGCAGAGTGTAACCCGCGTGCATCCTCCCCCGGCAGGGATTCGAACCTGATGGCATTGAGATTGCCACGGCACGAAACCCTGCCATAATCGACCGTGTGCGCAGATACATGCGCAGTTCAGATGATGTGATTTTTAGCCAATCAGAAATCCCGTTTTATTTTAGCCCGGGTTTTCCCATTTATAGTTCTTCCTTGAAATTTGCCTCAACGATTATACAACGAGCAATCTGATTGGTGCCGCCAGTTTTTGTTCGGAAAGCTGCGCATGTACCTGCGCACCCGGTCTACTGATGCAGGGGTTCGTGCCGTGGCTGAGTGTAGCGATGCCATCAGGTTCGAGTCCCAGCAGGGGGAGGATGCCCGCGTGAAGCAAAGCGTTCCGAATACAAACCTCTAAATCGGGTAAACCGAATTCGACTTTACGATCTAGACGACCGGGTCTCATGAGAGCCGGATCTAACGTATCCGGACGATTCGTAGCCATTAACACTTTAATATTTCCGCGCGGGTCGAATCCATCGAGTTGATTAATCAATTCTAACATCGTACGCTGTACCTCGTTATCTCCGCCGGCTCCGTCATCAAATCTACAACCTACGCAGCAGAGACACAGAAATATCATCAATTATACACTCATAATTTCATTTCTAGTCAGACCTTACTGGTTTTCACCAGAAATGGGGAGTTCATTTTACATCAAAATATGTTTAGTACAATCAGAAATCCCTAAATGTTTCTTCAGATATCTACAGTATGTTACTCACTGCATATCATCAATTATACACTCAAAATTTCATTTCTAGTCAGACCTTACTGGTTTTCACTGACTTGGTATTTTGATTGGAGGAATTTTTACCAGAAATGAGGAGTTCATATTACTCACCGCCGATTGCGTCGATTTCATCAAAGAATACAATACAAGCTTTTTTCGTTCGCGCCATCTCGAATAATTCTCGTACCATCCTGGCACCCTGAAACACGAACAACACATTCATTAACCTGTTCATTCACACAGTCAATCCCTGTGACACAAGTCAATCCCTGCCACGCTGCCTAATCCCAGGTATTTTCTAAGAATGGAACATCTGGGATCAGTTAAGACTGGTGTTAACTAAAACCCAGGGCCCGGTTCCACAGTTGTAAGTTAGAGTTAACCCCGAGTTAAAGTTAGTTCATTTTCAATGTTTTAACTCAGAACTGTGGAACTGGATCCTGGTGCCGGTTTTATAGACTGGTAATTCATTTTTGATTTAGTTAACCCCCAAGTTTAAGGTAATACCAGTATATAAAACCGCGCCGAGCTTTCTCAATTCACTTTGAACTGATATACCCCTAGGTTTAAGTCAACACCAGTCTATAAACCATGCCCTGTACTTTGTCTTGAAATAGTCCCGATACTCCCTGATAACCGCAATACCAAAACCATATATAAGATAGGGCTATAGTAACAGTTGTATATCGGGGTTGATTGAACCTACGAGCAATCATCTAAACTTAGATAATTGCTCGTAGATTGAACGGTGAAAACTCCAATTTACAAATTGTACATTTATCAGATCATCTTGATCAAGTCAAAAGATATTCTTCTCTCCAGACATCGACAACAACTACGAACCTCTCCGACGTATTTCTGTACGAGTTCTGAACCAATGACTCGAATGAAACAAGCGTCCGTACGATTAGCTACGGCTCTCGCGCACAGCGTTTTACCGGTTCCCGGCGGCCCGAATAACAATACACCCTTCGGCGGCTCGATACCCAACTTGACGAATCTTTCCGGCTGTAATAAAGATTCGAAATAAAAAGATTATTACCACCGTTATGATTTTCATACACTTTAAGAGTTGGGCAGGGTTTTCAATGAAGAATTTTGTCAATGTCTCATCAGTAAAGTGTGGTAAGACATCAGTTTAACCTTCCACAGTTTCCTATTTCTATTCCAGTAATCAGCAATCAAGGGGTGTAAGACCATAAGTACGCAGTTCAAATTTATCAATAATCAACAAAGGTCATAAAAACCTTCATAAAAACCTTTTTACATCTTTCACATCTTGTTGAATATACTCAGCAATCAGAAAGGGCATTAAAACCCTTGATAATAAATTTCACATTTCAGCACATTAATCACTAAAGAATTAATTAAGACTTTCAAATTTCTGATCAGGGGTCATTCATTTATTACGTACGCATTAGGGGAGGGGTCAGTGCAATTGCGTACTGTAATGCTTAATGTATATGAAAAATGGTCGATTTTGCATACAGAAGGGAAGAGGGGGGTTGAAAAATTCAAATATTATGCGTACGTAATAAATGAATGATCTCTCAAATAAGCCAAAACATTGACTGATAAAAACTGTAAATCAGTCATAGTTGTGGCAGCTGTAAATGTTAATGACTCACGTGTAGTAAAGGAGTCTCAACGACTTCTCGTAGTTTATCTATTTGTTCCTTACATCCACCGACATCACTGTACGTCACATCCGGCTTCTCTTCAACCTGCATCATCGTTACAGTCGGGTCTATTTTCGGCGGCAGCGGGATGTGAATTTGATATTTATTACGATCGACCCTGCAACGTACGAGAAACTGAATTAAATTACGTCTTTTCAAATCGTTTTAAAATGACACCCTTCAAAGAAAGGGCTTCCATATTCCTTATCTGAATTCATCAACTAAGTTTAAGCCTAAAACTCAATCAGTATTATAAGGGTTCATCTATACAAATGACCAAAAATGTTTAGGAAACTTGGGCAACACCGGGTTCTTACAGATCAGGGAATCCAAAATTCTGCGATATTTCCCTGACTATTGATAAAAGATTGCCTGATAAAGTTTAGATATCCCCAGTGGGGGCTGTTTCTTATCGAGAGATTCCTTCTAGTCACTGATCACCGACATCGAACGATCAAATTCTCTTTGACTTTTCCCCGATCTTCAAAAAAAGTCTGGGAAAATAAATCCGTTATTCTCTGATATTTCTGAAGAACCCTGTTTGACGTGATCATGTCCATTAAACCACTCACCCGACTCTCATGCCTTCCTCAATATCAGTCGGAGCGACTTGATCTCCTAAATCAACGACGAACTTCGCGAACTGTTTCACGTTGATGATGTACTTCGGATCGTCGGAATCTGCGTTGATTATTTTCGTACATCGCGCCACCTGAAGAGGCTGTTCACCTTCGCGACAAAAAAACACGAGATCAAAAAATTAATCCGGTTGCGTAGTCATGACTAAGTCTAAAATTAGTCTAAGATAAAGTCTTAGACGGCTGATCTAATTGCTTTAGTTTTGAGCATATATTTACGTCCAATATGTTTAATTTTTCACTGTGTTTCAAATGCAAATTCATGTCCTTCATTATTTCATCAATCACCAGAGCATTTTAAAGGGAATTATCTATAGTTGTCATTGAAAAAGTGTATTCATTCTTACTTTGAAGCGTCTGTTTATCGGCGGCCAGATCCCATAACGCTGGCGGAGCCAGTCCTGTATCTGATTCTTTGATACCTATGAAACGAAAAACATATTTTAGACCAATTTTCATTCGAAGCCCAAGAACAAGAGGCACATTTTGTTTGAGAGCTAACAGATGAGGTTCATTGAAAAACAATTCTCTAAAACTTAATGGGTTTGACTGCAGTGAACTGATGTAAATCTCAGTGTAGAGTAAACGAAAAATCGCATCATCAGAGGAACAAAAAATACAGTAAATCATTATTGTATTTTTGGTTCCTCTGATGATGAGGTTTAGTTTGAACTGTAAGGCAATTAACTGTTTTTACAGAAGTAACTGTGGGTTTTATTCGTTAATTGGTTTATTCTTGATGACTCTGTTATCCTGATCAAACTCACCAGCGAGTTCATTGACTTTCTTCAGATAAGATTGAATATCCTCTTCAGCAGCTTTCACTAGTTTACTGTACTGACCAGCGCCCTGAAATTTAAAGAGTAAAATTGTTATGGTTTGGGACTTTACTAGGATTTTTCATATTTCATTTTTACTTTTAGAATGAGCTACTTACATATGTTTTCAACAATGCGATATCTCCTTCATCCAACACTGAAAAAGTTGAAATGTCGATTCAGTAAATATTCTTTTAAAAATATCACATTGATTGTTTGAATCATTCACCTCAATAAGAAGATATCTATCCAAATATTTGAAAATACCAGGGCCAGGGGTGAAGCGACATCAAATAGTCATAGTACAGCCCAACCTGATTGCCGAGGCCTCCCGCCGTCGCCGGAGGAGGCCTCGGCAATATACCCAATACAGGCCAGGGTCAGAGTCCTTATTACAAGAACAACACATCCTGTCCTTTACAATATAGACTGTAGGCCCGCCAGGTAGGGCTTAAATTTAAGGAGGCCTTCGGGATAATGAAATGTTAGAAATGATGTGAAAGGAGGAAGGGATGAGTAAGCGAAAATTCGGCATTCTATTCTTTTAGTTTCAGCAAATTCTTCAATGGAAAGTGAGAGAATTGTATGAAATTCTGATACCTTGAATGGGTTTGTCATCTTTCTCTTCATCGCGAACTTTCCTCTGATCGGCTCCTAAATGATCGGGCATCTTTTCTCGCGTTGATTTCTCCTAATTTTTCGATATTTTGAGGAAATCTTCAGCACTGCTCTAAAGCGGAAGTGGAGACCGTGAGGAGTTCATACGCCGCGTCAGGCACAAATATCAATTCAATCCAATCCATACCAACACTTAAAACAATGGAATATGAACGAATTTAGGGCTATTGAGTGCCAAGCAATAAACGTTCTTGTTATTCTGATCTTAATTGGAGAAAGGGTCTGCTTTTACGCAAACTAATTGATTTCGAAATGGTATCAACGGAATCCGCTAGACGGCAGCTGCGTAGTTATGCATGAAAACAGGTGCGCGATGCTATATTGCATTCCTTGGTTTTAGAAAATCCACCAGATGGCTAGTTAGTAGAAGGTGACTCAGTTTAAGAGTAATCAGTTAGAGGGCAAGTCAGTAGGGCTACTATAACGTTCAAGAACCAAGGCGGTAAACATGTTTCTGGTGTTAAAAAATCCACTAGAGGGCAAGTCAGAGGCAATTCCCTGATCAAGTAGTCAGGGTGATGTAGGAAAGAATGATTTCCGCTTGATGAAGTAGAATCTTCATTTCCCGTAAAAGAAAAAAATGTTACTGTCACCAAAAAAGAATGAAAATTGATAAAATCGTTTCCAAGAAAATTTGGTTTATTCACCAATATATTTTTATTACAATTATGCAACAATTTATAGATTTTTTGTTTCCCAAATAAAATTGATCATCATCACATCATATTATTCAATTCATTTTCAACTACAAATCGTAATAGTACACATGATCTTTATCTACAGTTGTTGTACACTAATGTTTGTTAATTAACTAATCAATTAAAATGACATTATCTTCATTGAATGAAATATATTTCCAGTAAATCAATCAAGTTCTGTTCAGCATAAACAGAACAGGTTTAGGCACTGCACTGCTAACTCAAAAAGATATGAAAATATTTGCCAGTCAGTTTTTTTTTTCATTTTGAGGCCACAGCCTCCTGGTATCAGGATCATCTCTATCAAAGCATCTACTGGTTTACAAAATAATAACCATTGATAGCCGTCTGGGTAAGATAATATAAAATCTCACACAAGGAATGAAAGAATTAAGTTTTAAAAAGTTTCCTTTGAAATTGCGGTTTATCAAAAATTTCGACTTTACACCTTAATAGTCATATACATCAGTATTCCTGAAGATGACTATTTGGACATAGTTGAAAGGTTGAATAAACTGCTACTTATTCAAGAAAACTCAATTCTTTCATACTTAGCGTGGAATTTTATATAAGGGTACGCAAAGTAACCGG
Source organism: Tubulanus polymorphus (assembly GCF_964204645.1). Taxonomy (NCBI): domain Eukaryota; kingdom Metazoa; phylum Nemertea; class Palaeonemertea; order Tubulaniformes; family Tubulanidae; genus Tubulanus; species Tubulanus polymorphus. Next base: position 2,425,260 of record NC_134031.1, read on the forward strand.
AATTTTAAGATCCGCCTTCATCAATGATGTTTATCAAATGTTAAACGAAATAGACGATGATCCCATAAAATAATTACACCTACATGATCGTTAAAAGTATATCGGTAAAAGCGTACGTTAAGAAACTACAGTATGGAAAATCAGAAAAGAATTTATCGTCACCCTAACCTAAAAATGTAATGAGAAAAGCTGATCTTTACCTCTCAGAAGTATCAAAATATACAACCACAATTTTCTCAGATATTAACTTATTTCAACACATTTTCTTTTTAGTAGAACACATACAAAAAAAAAATACATCAGGTATTCAAACCGTAAATCGAATCGTCTTATAATATCATCTAAATAATGAGGAAATTTTCAACACGATTATATCAATTATGCGCCAGCACATACAAGTAGCAGCACTTAAATTATCAAAACTGAAAATGCACACGTCAAGTATAGCATTTTGCCTTTTTAGTGCACGATTAATTAAAACAGCATATGCCGCATATGCGTGTATGTGCGCCTTACACCAAAATTACTACACTTTACACCTAAACGTACAAAACCCTCTTAATCCAGATCAGTTTTAAGGCAAATTTTCCAGATACGATTTCCTAAGTCTGAAATGGCATCGGAATTACCTCAAAGTCTAATCATATGCACCAAATAATCCGGATCAAGTTGGTTTTACCGTTTCCGTCTATCCGGTGCAAGCTGTACGAAGACCGTGAGACAGGCGACTACACCGCACGAAACTACCTAACATTCCATAAACGAAAATAATTTCAGTTAAATCTCGACCGTCCGAAGAACTTCATGAGCAGGAAAGCTGCGTCGATTGGCAAAATTGCGTATAATACAGTGTAAAACTACAGTTAGGAGGAGGATAGCTAGCTATCTACGTAGAAACATTTCGTGAATAATAAATGCGAAGAGATACTAAATGCAATGTGCACAACAACTATAACGATCTGACAAAAATAAGCTTGATAGAACCGGACGATGTAGTTATCGTTGATTTCTTTATGCATCGACGTTCAAATAACACTGGCTATATCGTGAAAAATGCCGCGCTAAAAACGGATTGAAATCTATCTTTTCTCAAAACAACAAGGATGGCTACCAAAAGTCAATGGATGAATTTCGTTTGTCAAATGATCCAAATTTAGCGGGTTCCACTGGCAGCTATCATTATACTGTATCTATTCATTGTTAATGAAATAAAATGATTGAATAAAATATATTGTACTTTTACGGTGAACCAGCCCCACGAAAACAACAGCAGTTTTTTCATTTTTGTCGTTTTAAATTCACGGGATAAAAACCGATTGCATAGGAACACAACGTTCACGATGGCTGCTAGCGCAGCACTCAATGGACCGTACGTACGGTGGACGGAGGCTAGAAATTATTTTCGATGTTCATTTCTACAAATTTGTGACGTAAAATAATCGGGAGAATGCGTTTTGAATCCAGTTAAAAAATACCGCGTAATGGTGAGAACAAATACAGCGGATCTTCGGTCTAATTACAGGTTCCTGCAGCCTGGACACTGCAACCCCTCAGACAATCCATACTTTTGCAATCACCATCCAAACCTTAAATGTGTTCATGATTTCACCCAAGAGATTTGAATAGAAAATGCACAACAAACACCTGGCGTTACAGATGGATTTCATCAGTGAACTTTCAAAAACTGATCGTCCACACTTCAGTTTTGACTCTGAGATGAGATAACTAAATCTAACCAAACAGGGAAAAACATTTTATCAGCACACTCAATTATAGAGATCGTAAAGACTTAGGTGAATGACTGAAGCTACCAGTACCAGGCTGCAGATCGATAACCCGCATAATAGATTCATGAACAAAGATGCAAAGCTAAGCAAGTTTGCACGAAAAATACATCATCTAAAGCACGAAATATCAGTGGAAAAAGCACAGGAATTCATCGTTATAAACGTGTCTGACATAAATTACTACTAAACCAGTATAACACGAGTATAGATATAATCTTTAACTAAACATATAGTTTGAAAATAAATGAAAATATGAATAATCATAATAATAATAATAATCGCTATTTAATATATCGAACTAAATATTAAGATACACAAGTACTACAGGATCAACATACGTATTTAATGCGTACATATATAGATATACATATATACACACATATACATTGAGTGTTAGAAAGAAAGTTGATTACAAAATAAATCATAGTTTTCCATGTCCAGCGCGACGTCAAGGGTTACCGGCCATTTTAAGTGCACATTTACCCAGTGTGCAAAGTAATGTTACCTGTAATATTAATCTATTGACGTTCTATCATTGCGATCGTGGAAATTCGAACAATCCCTAACATCTGTTGTTCAAAATCTTGAGAGAAAATCGCTAGCCAAATTACGGCGAAAACGACCCAACATCTGACATAATAATATCAAAGCAAAAAAACAATAATATTATAAACATTCTTCTAGAATCTAGCTATGGTTAAGACTTGTTTCTTGGACCAGCCATCGGTTGGCCGTACGTCGGCCGACAACATTATCAAAAGGGTTTCCAGAAACCGAATATAGGATATATAATGATAATAATAATAATAATAATAATATAACAATAACATAATAATAATCAGTATTTACTGTGACAGAAAGGTGAATGGATGATGAAAATATACTTATATCGTCAAAAAAGCTGAAACACCTTAATTCTACATACTACATGCACATAATATCCGTAAGATCGATGTACTATCATCAATAGACATCAAAATTGAACTGGTCCCACAATTATTAGTAGCATACAATTCGGTATTTATGCGAACCGATTTTATCGGACTGAAATGACCCGACAAGAAGCCAGTTTCAACATAGGTCGCGACCACCTGGAGATGATCTGACCCATGCCAGACCAGAGTCAAATTTTTCAGCACCAGTGCGAATGGCTGGCTTGGGCCGTATCTCGCACAGGCTTAATTTGGTCTCGGTCAAAAACACTTGGGTGATCACGGCAATAGGCTTGTATTCTTACATAGTATAACTATCTATAACCAGGGTAGTTTCCTCGCTCAAATCAATTGCTGAAAATTATGACATCAATACACACGATACAACAATGATAATAATAATCATAATCATAATCATAATAATACTATCAATATGTAGAAGTAAACCAGACTTTCGCAATAGAAGAGTCGCAAAAATAAAAAATGCCCAGCACATAATGTAATAATCAACTCTATGCTATTATCATTCATTGTGTAACAATAGGTTTGTGCATCCTGCGCACAGAGAACTAATTAACTAATTAAATTCATTTCATTGAGCTACGGCTGCTATTGGACGTTTCATTATTATGCTCGTTTTTATTTTTTTCGATTACCGGTACTTCCTTTGAGAAAAGCGAATCGGGATTTTAAAAAAGAAGCCCTCCGACCTCGTATCACGTTTACAGATTATGCGTCAAGGGAATAGAAGGGGCACACCAGGAGCCAATCGAGGGCACGCCAGGGCCCGATTTAAGACCAACGCTTAATTACAACCATTAATTTAAATCTAACAACCATGGAACCAAGTCCAGATTTAGTTTTAAGTTTAGTTAATCTGAATTAACCCCCCGGTTCTACAGGTATTCAATAAACTATATCCAGCTTAATCGAACCCTGCCTATATATACCTGCACATATAGACATACCTTCATACCAAGTTGATAGATTCACGAACTGCGCATAAAATCATCATTATATATAAAATGTAAAAATTAGAAAGAAGTTAAATAAATTTCTGAATGATCGAAGAAGCAACAGTCACAGACTGGTTTATATCGATATCAAATCTTAATTCATGCTCAATAAGGTAACGACTAAAATCATATGCAGACCAGATTACCCAACATATCTCTATATCTACATAGTAGTTTAATAGAAAATAGAAGTTTAATTGAAAATGAACTAGATATAATTCTGATTTTGGGAGTATTTTTTGGAAACTACTCACAGATAGTAGTCGCCGAGTTACATCTATCTATGCATTCTTATTCAACGTGTTTAGACTGCTACATTATAACTATTCTAAAATCTAGACTCCGTAAAGTAGACTCCGCGGTTTTTTCAGTTGGTTCACTTGTTGGGACTGGAAAAATGTCATCTGGAAGTCGATGGAATAGCGATAAGAGTTCGGACTCAAGTCACTGGGAAAAGGATAACGTCAACCAATAGATAAAAGTGAGGAGTCTACCGAAGTGCTGAGGAATTTGTGCCAAAAACCTCAGCGTATCGAAACTGATTGCTAAAATGTTCAAGCAATGGTCTAGAGACTATGGACGTATGTGCCGAAAGGTGACGCAACTAGTAGCAGTCTTCTAACTAAGCCTAGTAGGATACTGACTTCCCGAATAAACTCAAGTTTTGAGGTTAAAATGTTCACGAGCGGAGCAAACGCAGGATAAGTCATTCAAGCTATCTGCCAAGGTTGAAGTCGTCATTCGGATTGAAAAAGTTATGAAGATCGTTCGACCCTTAAGAGAAATTACCTTTAGCGCAGTAACGAAGGAATATGCGCTAAACTCGTATATCATTATTGCCGTCGTGTCAAAAACATCATTTTGCGGATTTAACAATTTGAAACATTTTCATTTTAACGACATTTTACGACGAAACCGATAATAACATCATATTACATTCAGGTGTTTTTTTTTTCGAAAAATATAAATCACGTAGAATCGATGTTGAAAGTGCGAGTGACTCCTATCCATCAATATATTGCGTGTGCAACTATAACAATTTGTCTACTGTTTAGATTCGAAAAATAAAATACCGTACAATGAGAGTACGAATCGTCATTTGTTGCGTCATATCGATATTTGCGTGATCGATTACGTGGAACTTTCAGTAAATATAAAACAAAACCAGCAGGGGCGGATCTAGGGGTTGGTTCGCGGACTGCCTTCCCAACGAGTTTGCCCTATCTGTGAAACAATGATCGTTGAAACCTGCGCCAGATTCGACACTCATCCTCTCGGAAATTGCATCTTTCCAGACGCTTATCTTCAAAACATTCTTTAGGCACTTCATTCCGAGGAAAGCCCTTACTTTTCTGTTAGACGCCGCCTTCCGATATTCCTAGATTTGCCCCTGCCCAGAGGCCATTCGTGAAATTTGTACGCAAAATTTTGTCGATTTCAAAATACTTGGGACGTGGGTTTTATCTCACCTAATAGACGCGTATACATACTTTGTGAATGGCCCCGCAATGTGAACTAACATAACATGTACATATATCATCTGTAAGTGTAAGTAAATTGTATCAGCAGTGACCAAAGTGCAAACATGTCATAGTAACGTATCATAGCTTACTGCGAATAAAAAACATCCCAACCGTTCAAGTTTTCAATTCTCTGTACGGAAAAAACAAGCACGTAACCTGGACGGATGTATATGAAATATCAATCCCGCGATTAGTTCGCTCGATCTTGCAGTATGTTTAATTGTTTACTGAAACTCGATGAGACGACACTCTCCCGAGACTGCGTTGCCGTCGTTGAATATAGAGATCGAAACGCTCAGCGATAAGATTCTAGAGTGCCGCGCGACTAAATGTCACTATCGCGATGATCAGCAGAGTTTAGAAGCGCGCCGAGCGGGAACTATTGAAATGAAGGCAGCGGTAATGCTTCAATGAGAAACAATTCAAGTATCGAGTCATGGACGATGCATTCAGTTCATAAAAGAACAAGTACGTTCAACACTTACATGTACATTCAACATGTCACATGTGCATTCAACATGTCACATGTACATTCAACACGTCAAATGCACATTCAACACGTCAAATGCACATTCAACATGTCAAATGTACATTTAACATGTCACATTTACGTTCAACACATCACATGCACATGTTATAAATGATACATGTAATATACATAACATAGTCGACTATATACAATAATATTTTACACAGTAATTGCGCCTATATTAGTTTCATATAACATGATGATGATACACTACAATTTTACAGTATTTTACACACCACAGAGAAAAAATAAAATCATTCCCGTACGGAGAGCGCGGACCCTGTAGACCTTACATGTACAGTATGTACGCGGTATAAACTCTGTTATAGATAAATCATATATCATATCGTATATCATATCATAGCTATCTCTCGGCTACAAAATGAAGTATTGAATTCTGAAATTTCTTTTTGAATTCTTTCATTTGCGAATGTCTACTTGAGCTAACCGACGCCATTTCTTCAAGTCACGCGGAACCAATTCCTTCTATGAATCAAATTTTCATAAAAATATTGCCTGTTAACAGTCTATACGCCTCGTCACAAAGGGGTCCAGCGAGTGCGATCCTCGTACAAAACCAAATCTCAGAAGGAATGACAACTAATGTTTCATCATCAAACGACGGATATCTCGATGTCTGAGCGCAGCGCGAACAGTAGACACATCATACATCTTGATACAAGACACACACTCACGCACACGACTCTTAAGACAGCAGCACCGAAAAACAAAGCAGTGTAACTTCAACCTCAACCGGACGGTAAAGGCTGGCTACACCTCTAAACACCTCTCATAGTTATCTCCTTCAACAGCCGCGCGTCCCGAGATAAACCGCTAGAACATTCAATACACGTTCCGCTCATTGCCGTTCATTCCACAAAGTATTGAGTTCATATACAGCACAAACATTCCACATGTTTCAGTTTAAGTTTTTAGTGCGCGTGACAACGTGGTGCGCTTCACTGAGTGTGAGAGCCATCTGGTGACTGTTATTCACTGTTGTGAGAGCCATCTGGTGACCGTTTTTAAGCGAACATCGATCAATACATAAACGTTTTATGATATATTTATATTTCGTTCTTTTCTCATCGTGCGTAGTTTTGTTTCACGCGGTGCGGCTCACGCCCGCTCGTTCATAACAGTTTGTCCCAATTGAAGTCGTCTTCTTCAATGTCGTCATGGCTACTGCTCGTCGACGTGTAGACGGTCGTCGGCACGTGCACCACGCGACCTTGACTATAAACCCCTCCGGTCGATACAGCCTGTAAAATGTCGATCGTTTGAATATATATAAAATATACGAAATTACAGAAATGATCAAAATATCTATCCAAGAATCAATTCATGTGTTCTTAGTTCTGATTGGTCATTTCAGTAAAATTCTTCATTTATGGACCTATCAGAATTGCTTTTACTCTTCAGTAGAAATTATCTAAATAACTTAAATACGCAATTAAAGCGTTCTCAGTTCTGATTGGTCATTTCTATGAAGTTTCTCAGACCAATCGGAATGGCTTTACCATTCAAATTCTTCAAATTCTTCAAGCATTCTGATTTCCTGTTTAATATCCGGTTAAGACTAGTAGGTTATCAATCAATTAGTAATAGATCAGTTACGAAGATAACATTAGTGATTAGATAAGGAAAAATTCTTCGAGAAAAATCATTACGAAATAGGATGACTTTCTAGCGCAAGTTATAAATCTATAAGTGTGAGGTTCAATTTTTAATGCTACTTCTATACAAATCTACAGAGGTAGATATGAATCAACATATTTAAACGAAGGCAGAGCTCAGGTATGAAAGCGCTAAATTTTAGATGATGCAATGGCTCAAGTGCTGTTTAAGGTGGGTTTTAAACGTTCAGCCCTAGTCTGCCTGTAATTTTGTCGCAAAAATGGTTCTTTTACCCTGGTATGAAAAGAACCAATTGATCAACTGTTGATTCATATTACCATAGATAACAAAATCATTTTTAGATCTTCGAAACAACCATGAACAAACAACTTCCGATAACAAATGATCAAAACTGATTCTATTAGGTCAGAGAAGAGCTCCCATGTGGAGACAAAGTATATCACGTATACCCAGTCTACTAAGGCAGAGAGGACGAGTTTGTTCATGTTTATTTCCAGTGGTTAGCGGCTGTTAGAATACTAACATCTAAGTTGGTCAAGCTGACCTGCTGATGACGAGGGGAGACTTGAGGACTGAGTGAGGACGGAGCTGGACTCATTACAGTCAGGTGATTCCCGGAGCTCGTTAGCTGTAGTGACTGGCTGTAAGATGACGCACCTGAAAGATAATCACAATAACATTACGATTTACTGTTTACGACTGTTATATAGGTTGATCTTACCAAATAATGACCTGCACCCAGTTTCGCAGTTGTGAGTTTTCTAGTCTAATGCAACCCGACATCCTGGGCCAAAGATTTAAGTTAACCTTCCCACATTGGAAGACAGCAGGGTGGTCACTTTCTGCACATTCACAAATCCCCCGAGTTTTCCCTGATTTTGTTTTCATGCGATTACAAAAGTGAATGAATCGGAGAAATTTCCAGGCTTCAAATGTTACAAATAATCAATTTTTCAGTGAATCACATATAATAGCTCGGTACGGATTCCCTGAGCTTTCCGGGCTGTTGGTAAAATTTGTCAAATTCCCTGTGTTATCCAGGTCAGTGGCCAGCCTGAGATAGCAATTTCTTCTTGAGAAATCTTGACCCTTTTAATAGAAACTAATTAACAGAAAGCCGAACGGTTGTACTCACCTGAGATGGTACTCGATGAAGATTCGTGATTGCTGATGAACTGATTATTGCTTTGCGATGAATTTTGGCTCTGATTTATGATTCCGGCTTGATTGAAGAAGTTGTTTAACGACGAGGCGAGGTCGGCGAACTGTTCCGGGTTCAGCGACCAATTGTTCAAATCACCTTGTCGCATGCTGTCCATAAGGCCTGCGTACACAAACACAGAAACGGTTAATGAGGTGCAGTTCCCACTACTGTATAACATGTATAACAACAATAGGGTGACATAATCTCAAAATCAAGTTCATTTTCAACAAACTTTCATCCTGAATTTTTAGCCTTCCATATCAAAAGATGACAAATCATCGTGGTCAAGATAAAACTCAGATTTGTCCATAAAATTCATATTTGGCACGGCTTTTATCCGTCATTCAATGAATTCAAATTAATTACGGATAAATTTTAGTTGAATCTTAGAAGAAATCCGGGCATCGTTGTCCTAATGCACACTACTGCCCCCTGGTTGTTCTTCGCTTGCCACCATCGACTGTTCTGTCATTATTATGCAAAGTTAAATCCGATCTAATGATATTGAAGACAAAATGAATGAATTTTCTCACAATGAAAAAAGTTTCTCAATGAAAACAAAGGTAAAATTGTGCAGTTTGTTTCACTTCTAGATCAAGACACACACTTTTTTTTCATTTTGAAAAAACGCAGACTATACTAAATCTATAATTGCTACTGATGGTGATGAAAGGAACTTACTATCATATTTACCTTGAAATTGCGTCATGTCTAAGTTTTGAAAGTCGTAGCTGCCGGCCAGTCGGACGCTCTCCTTCAACGCGTCCAGATTTTGAAGCCAGTCTATCGTGCTGTTCGAGAAGTTCTGCGTACCTGCAAGCATAACACAGAAAAATATTCGAAATCAGAGGATATTTGACAGCCTTCTGCTGGCATTAAGGGCTGCATTCGTTCAACAGGGTGGCCACTTTCCCTCCATTTACAAATTCCTAGAGTTTTCCATGTTATGAAACAAAACTCGCGAGTAAATCTGTGAGGCAGATGGAGAAATTTCTAGGTTTTAAATGTTCATTTTTCATGAATCATTGATTCCCTTTGTTTTCCAGGTTTTCCAGGTCAGTGGACGCCCTGTTTAATAGCGCAACAGTGTTGAATCCAAACATCAAGTTTTTAGACTAGTCCCTGACATGCACACTTTGCTTTTCCTTGACTTAATAAGCTTAGAATCCAATAAATAAACACAGTCAAATACACAAGACATAGACAGAAACTGATTGATTTCCACGACTTTTCCCTAATTCTAAGGTTTCTTTTTAACAAAATTCCCAGCCTTTTAACGAAAAGAAATTTCCCTGACTTGTCTCAGATTTTCGGTTTATTCCCGACTTGCAGGTTTCGATGATAATGCGATATTTGATATTTGTTTATTTATACTCGTGCCGCGAACCGCTCAAATTTCCTAATTACGCGATTTTCATAACTGGATTCGACGACGAAATCGATATGAAACGAAAATTCATTCGGAACCGGCTGAAATTATATATCAGAACTCTATATAATCATAACGACAAGGGTATCGTTTTTTATACTAACTATACGTATTAGAAGTTAAGTACAAAGCGACTACAAATGCATGAAATTTCGATCAGCTATTTTGAGTAAGATTGACACACCTCAAAACATCGGCGCCTCGAGCGCTCGAGTCGCTTCCAGTCTCAACGATGCCGCGCCGCGCGATATGTACACGGAGAATTTTACAATTACACGCGCTCTCTTCAATAGGAATACGACGAGATGCGCGTTGAATTAGATTTTTCGAATCAACCGATAATTTTTGCGGGGTATGAAGTACGCGCATTAGTACACGACGTAGACGAAATAACTACTTAAGATCGATACGCCGGCCGGGTTCGCGTCGGTTGTTTATCAGCAGTCGATATTATTATGATTCATCGGTTATCGACGATAGATCAAGCGTATGTTTGTTGTACATATATATATATATATATATATATATATATATGATAAATGTGCTGAATTGAATTTTTGAGAAAAAAAAATATATATGTATCGCAGAGGTAAATTTCTCAGTACGCCGGGGCTGTATGACATGTGCGATTGATAATACCGGTATGTTTAAAAAACCCACTGTATACAAAGTTTAGAAGATTGAAAATGAATTTTATTTATCAACGATTAAAACCAAAAGACACAACATTTTCAGTGAGTGTCCAAAATACCGTGTCAAAATTCCTCGAGTTCGCTTTGATTTTTTTCCTCTAGATTCCCCGGGTTTTCCAGGTTTACTAAGTCAGGGGCCAACGTAAGCTTTTGCTGGACATGTACATTGATTCCTCTGATTGGATTAGCTAAACAAATTTTCCCGACTTTTTCCCGATGTTTTAGTTATTTTTACGAAATTCCCTGACGTTTTTAAAGAAAAGAAGATCCCCGACTTTACCCTGATTTCTCGGTAAGTGGCGCCACCCCGTTGTTATATCGTTAGATTAGCCGGTCGCAGAAAATCGACATGTTCTAATACCTGATAGATTGATGGATGCTTGAGGAGTGTTCAGACTGCTGTTTGACTTCAACGGCGTTTCGGTCACTGTCGTCGTATGTTGCTGGCCTGAAATATTACATTTAAGCGAAAAAAATTAATCACGTTTCTTCGAAGTTGATCGTAAAATCGAGAGGGTAACAGATACGGGTCATATTTATTCGGAAGACGGGATCTTATGGATTATTCAGATAAATCTGCATGTTCTATACGTGTAGGGAGTACATTTGAACTTAATGCCCAAAATTGACATTCATTTTTATTACGTAATAGCGGCAATTATTTTACATAAGTAGCAAATTACTACGTGGGGGAGTGATGATTAGGTATACAATAGAATGAGCTCGAGTCAGATCAGACTAATTCACATCTAACTCAGTTCACCTTTCACATCTCTATTGAAAAGATATTCAAACCAGAATCTCATGATTCAATCGACCGGGATATCGCTCAAGTTTAAAGCCGTGTATTCACACTATCGTTAGTTAGTCCTTTCTGATTTAGTCCGTACCTGGAACGGACCGATATTCTGTGTCTCAACTGGTCCAGCTTAACGCAAAGCGATTAAAGCAAATTTCCGTTACACCACAGAGAAATGATCAGACTTTTCAGTCGGTATAAATAGGTCTAGATTTTTAGCTAGCGTGAAAACTTGCATCCTCCCTCTGCAGGGACTCGAACCTGATGGCATCGCTACACTCAGCCACGGCACGAACCCCTGCATTAGTAGACCGGGTGCGCAGGTACATGCGCAGCTTTCCGAACGAAAACTGAGGCACCAATCAGATTGCTTGTTGTATAATCGTTGAGGCAAATTTCAAGGAAGAACTATAAATGGGAAAACCCGGGCTAAAATACAACGGGATTTCTGATTGGCTAAAAATCACATCATCTGAACTGCGCATGTATCTGCGCACACGGTCGATTATGGCAGGGTTTCGTGCCGTGGCAATCTCGATGCCATCAGGTTCGAATCCCTGCGGGGGGAGGATGGAAAACTTGCTCAGTTCTGAATTTCAGACCGTTCTAAACGACGTGGCGCGAACGCGGCTTAAGCTTTTTCGAGCGCGAAAATTTATCCGAAAATGAATCTAACGAGGTCAGAAACATGCGCGGACGAATCGAACGGTTATTACCGCATCCAACTTATGATGGGCAATCTAATACGTATTTAATAATAGCATAATGAACGACAAAAAAGCGACACATGCTGCAAGCAACTCCGTCTAGTCTAACTAACTCACATATATAACTATGATATCATCAAAAAACCTCTATAGGATAAGACAATTATGTCTAATGCTGTCATAGCTGGCTCATTAGAATGACAGAGCTATTCAATGTGGGATGTAATTGCGCTAATAACTGATTGAATGACATCAACTAAATTGACTGCATGCGGAATAGGCAGAAAATATCAGAGAGAGTTCGGTAGACTAATAATCGTAAAATAGGTCCTGATTGGAAGGGACATTTCAGGTCCCGGTTCCACAGAACTGAGCCTAGTTTTCATAGACCAGGTTTTTCATAGTCGTATAGACATGATTTAAAACTGGTCTTACATTGTTTATTGGATATAGAATCAAAATGAGTTTAGACTGGTCTTAAATTGTTTGATTGGCTATAAAACCAAAATGAGTTTAGACTGGTCTTAAATTGTTAAATTGGCTATAAAACCAAAATGAGTTTAGAATGGTCTCAAATTGTTAGATTTGCTATCAAAATGAGTTCAGACTGGTCTCACATTGTTAGATTGGCTATCAAAATGAGTTTAGACTGGCCTTAAATTGTTAGATTGGCTATAAAACCAAAATGAGTTAAAATATCTGGTCTTAATCTGTAAGAATGGTCATACAACTGAAATGAGCTCAGATTGGTCATAAGTTGCGTGATAGCTTGTAGAAACGAAATGACTTATACTGGTGTAGACTCAGTTGTTGTCAATTCAATTATCAGTTCAGCGCTTGTGAATCGCGGCCAAAAACGCCACAATCTAAATATCGACATTTCCCTCGATGGTTTCATTCGATGATATCATTTTCACCCCAAGAAAATATTGACAGCGTGAAAAAAAAAATCGGTGCAAATTACATCGAGAAAAAAAACAGCAAACAAATAAACATTGCAATACCGATACCAATACCGAATCGACGCAGACGACTATTTTAGATTTCGATTTTCAATGGATAATATATCAATCAGATAGATATCTGTTGATCTGTGACTCTTGAGTATACAGGTACATGCAACACAAGGCTGGATCCGACGACCTAGTCTGAACGTCTTGTTTTCAACCATTGAAAAGGCATATTTGGAGGCATAATAGTAATTGAGGCCATGCATTTTGAGAATTCGTGGATGGCTAAGATGCATATTACAGCATTTCCAAGTAGAAAACTTGTCTTTATCCCACCCAATATGCAAGTTTATTAGACTCCATAAGACATTCAGAAAAGGGCAACTTAAGACATGCGAAGATTGCCCGTACGACCCCTGGATGCGTGCCTGTAAACGCCATGCAAGGCAAAACGAAGCGTTTTCTAGAAAAGCTTTTTTCCGATCGTTTTTTTTTTTCGATATAGACAGCCGCGGCTGCTGAACAGCTAAATATACAAAGGAAAGTATACAAAAAAAGTTCTATCTTGAAAGTATGCGGTGTTAAGCAGTAATAGAAGTAGGTGGGTCATTCAACCAGAATCGGAGTTAATGCATTGATGAGATACCAGCACGTGGTACCGAGCTTTGATACGAACGCAGATTAAATAACTCCCCGACGATCATCAGCGGCAAAAAAACTTCCGACTGACGCCGTGTAGCGCGTAGAAATTCAGTTCGAAAAGTCGATGAGATAAGAGATATTGCGAGGGACATACGAGGGGAGAGACCGACGGAGATCAGATCAAATCTGAATGTTGCATACATAAATAGCATGAAAAACGATCTCAGTGAAAACAGACGACTAAACTGATGATGTATTCTCTACGAGTGATGTAGATAATTAATGATGATATTCAAAGTTTATTTCATCTCGTGAGTTTTCTATTATCAAATATTCCTATTGAGTTAATGACGTCCAATAAAGGTCTTAACGCGTATTTGTCCCGCGACTAAATTTTTTATTCCTTTTGCCAAAATTTTCTGAATACAAATTGTTCAGTAACGATTTTTGTCATAATGCAGCCCCTCCACTCCAGATGTATACTTGGTCATCCGGGGCAGTAAACTGCCATCTCTATCTTCAAAATCTGATTTTCAACGTCTCGTAACAAAAGCTGATTTTTGAATAATAGGAAGTTTCACCATCAGAAAGGGTTCGCTAATTGAAGGGTTCAGTAATTCATCTTCAGAAAAACAGTAATGAATTGTTATCAAATAAACTCTGAAATATCGTCATCGCGGGTATAGTATTCATTATCAGTAAAAACCGGCTTCAAATCCGGATTATCATTCGCATTGAAATAATCATCGTCATATTTGAAAAGATGTCGAGGCCCTGTTTCGCGGAACGACATTAAATCAAAAGTTCATCAGTAGCCTGCTGCGTCGGATTGAATCCGGATTAAGCGCGTTTCACTAGTATAAGCTCGGTGCACGACATGCAGCGCTTCAAAAGAATCCTCGTTTTTTTTCTTCTGGCTTTTCTTTCCGAAGGCGAAAATGAATGGAGTCTACGTAGTTGTTTTTTCAACATTCCCACAGGGCTGCCAACCTCTTCAGTAGCTAGCTATAATACGAAAGATGCTGGAAATGGAGGGGGGTTTAGACGCCCTCGGAAACACTGCTCGCTCATGCATTTCTTATCATATTACATATCAAAGAAAACCAATTCTGGACCCAGTTCCACAGATCTGCCTTAGGAAAAGGCGCTGGATATTGTAAAAAACATTTTAAGCGCCCCCTGAAAATGGCACCTTCAAGGGTACCAATTAAAAGGGTACTCCCACAGGCAAAGAGATAATACCCTTTCTGGTAATATCTAGTAACTTCGAATTGTTCTCAGAATGTGGGTTAAAACTATATAAAATAAGATATTCAAAATGATCCACATATTTGACTCATGCAATAGTGGAACCGGGTCCAGGAGGCGTCAGGCCGGAGAGAGATGGCAGCTCCGTATTTATAATAGAACGGGAATACTCACTCTCTGAAGACACATTATTACAGTAAGACGCGAGATAGCCTTCCTAAAAAAGACAATTGTTAATCGAAAAAATGAAGACCACGTGTTAGAAAAGAAAAAATATAATAAACCTATTCGTTTTTAGGAGTTAAGTGGCAAAAGCTGTCAATATGCCCTTGGTTAAAAAATTGTTAAAAAATATCAAACGCACCTCGGCAATGCTACTTTCGACCATCAGAAAGTGGCATTGTCAATTCAACGAGCCACTGCCCGTAATCATCCAAACTCAATCACTTAAATCAGCTCATCATCCCTTGAGAGTTCGTCATGTGATTCAAAAATGACTTTCACGTTCGTAACTCTAATTGGGTTTTAATAATGATGACGTTTAACTGTGATCAACTGTAAACATGTCGTATAATTAACCAACGAAATACAATCGAATTCATGAATTAATAATCATCATTCTTGTTTCTCATTTCTGGTGATCTTAAAAGTTCACCCTGTCAATCACTTATTACGAATCACGATCGAGCTAACCGTGACAAGACCCGGCAGTTATAGAAATGAACTGATTACAAATTCGATTGCGGTTTACGAAAAGTGACCGGGCCGATTAGGAGAAACGACGTATCATTCTATTTCAACGTGATCTCGATCGTTTTTCTCATCGCAGAAAATGTCAACCGAGCGAGCGAATAAAAATGGCCGAGCGAGTATTGCGTAATAAATGATCACGGCCCATTTTATATCGATTGAGAAGATAATTATTTCGACGTAGCCCGAAAAATGATCAATTATTTCACGAACGACGGATGATGAGAGGGAATCGTAGGCAGTAACTCATTGTTTTAACGGTGCTGATGTTAGACACGCACGCAGCTGCAGCTGCTGCGGGGGCGACGACGAGGAGGGGGGTTAAACTCCACCACGTCGTAGACTCTTCTCTCGTCCGCATCTACGACTCAAGGCCCAGTTGCCGAGTCATGACTTCTGCTCTTAAATCAAAAGACTTCTCTTAATTTAACCCATAAAACTAAGACCATGGGGCCAGTTGTGCAGTCGTGACTTAAGTCCAAAAGTGGTCTTAAATCCTTAGACTGGTCTTAAGTGGTTAGATTGGTTATAGAACTAAGTTGGTCTTAGACTGGTCTTAAGTCTAAGCCATGACTATGCAACTGGCCCTTGGTCTATAAAATCCAAGCCATAACTGCGTAGCCTGGCCCGTGGTTGTACAGTCGCGAATTACGATCAAAAGCGGCCTGAAATCTTAAGTCCGATCTTCAGTTGTTCGAATGGCTTCAAAAAACTAATCTGTTCTTAAATTAAAGCTATCACTGTATAACTGGTCTCAAAGTAGCGCAGTCGCAAACCTAGGTCTAGATCCATAAATCATAAGACTGGACTTAGGCAATAAGCTAAAGAACAAGACTATGCAACTGGCCCCGGAGCAGAATTGTCATAGATCTAGCTGAGAAAGGAATCTACGTTAAGCCTAGCGCACATCGACACTGCGATTGGAGACAACTAGTTGCTACCGAACGATTACCCCGCGCACATCGAAATCTAGTTACGACCGGTCAGTTGCAGCAACAACTGCATGGCGCGTGTCGATCGTCGAGATCCAGAGCGCGCACATCGACGGATATGACTGCGATTGAGTACAACCAGTCGCTCAAAAGTAGAACATGGGCAACTGGCTGGAACTGGAGATAGATCGACGCTTACCAATCGTAAGCTCGCTCACATCGACACGTTCAAGCAACTGATCGTATCCAGCCAGTTCCTCTCATGCGCCGAAAACTGCCTTGCAACTAGTTGTCTCCAATCGCAGTGTCGATGTGCGCTAGGCTTTAGAATCACGCAGCTGGACGCACGCACGGACGGACGGACGGATGGTCGGGCAATAATCAGCTTTTTACTCACTCTGACCCGACGCGGGTTGTTCAAACATGCATTTGTAGAGGCTGCGAAACGACGCGCTTAAATCATCCATTTGACTATCGATAAACGACGAATGCTGAAAAAATAACCACAACACAAACCGACATGCATTCACAACATAGAATATAGTCTTCATTGATCGAGGGTCACAGGGCTGTTCTATAACCCAACCCCCTCCACATATATCTAACCTTCCGACGCATTCAGGACCCCTCCTTAGACATTTAAATTGAAAATACATTATCAAACACCAGACATTAGACAATTTATCAGCATAGTTTCAAAAACTGATCATCCACACTTCACACTAAATCAATGGGCAATGTCTGAGAGGGAGGTTCCAGGCTGTAGGTGAACTAGCCCCACGGGTCACATAAGAGACAATCAGCCCATAGGCCGTACATAGACAACCAGTTCCTGCGGGCTGTACATATACAACTAGGCCCTGCAGATTATACAGATATAACCGGGCCCTGTAGATTATACAGATATAACCGGGCTCTACTGGTTACACATATACAACTGGGCCCTGCTGGTTACAACACAGATATAACTGGGCCCTGTTGGTTACATAGATTCAACTGGGCCCTACTGGTTACACAGATATAACCGGCCCTACTGGTTACATATATATAACAGGGCCCTACTGGTTACACAGATATAACCGGCCCTACTGGTTACATATATATAACAGGGCCCTACTGGTTACACAGATATAACCGGCCCTACTGGTTACATATATATAACAGGGCCCTACTGGTTACACAGATATAACTGGGCCCTGCTGGTTACATAGATATAACTGGGCCCTGCTGGTTACACAGATATAACTGGGCCCTGCTGGTTACACAGATATAACTGGGCCCTGCTGGTTACACAGATATAACTGGGCCCTGCTGGTTACACAGATATAACTGGGCCCAGCTGGTTACACAGATATAACTGGGCCCTGCTGGTTACACAGATATAACTGGGCCCTGCTGGTTACACAGATATAACTGGGCCCTGTTGGTTACATAGATTCAACTGGGCCCTACTGGTTACATAGATTCAACTGGGCCCTACTGGTTACACAGATATAACTGGGCCCTACTGGTTACATATATATAACAGGGCCCTACTGGTTACACAGATATAACTGGGCCCTGCTGGTTACACAGATATAACTGGGCCCTGCTGGTTACACAGATATAACTGGGCCCAGCTGGTTACACAGATATAACTGGGCCCTGCTGGTTACACAGATATAACTGGGCCCTGCTGGTTACACAGATATAACTGGGCCCTGCTGGTTACATAGATATAACTGGGCCCTGCTGGTTACACAGATATAACTGGGCCCTGCTGGTTACACAGATATAACTGGGCCCTGCTGGTTACATAGATATAACTGGGCCCTGCTGGTTACACAGATATAACTGGGCCCAGCTGGTTACACAGATATAACTGGGCCCAGCTGGTTACACAGATATAACTGGGCCCTGCTGGTTACACAGATATAACTGGGCCCAGCTGGTTACACAGATATAACTGGGCCCTGCTGGTTACACAGATATAACTGGGCCCTGCTGGTTACACAGATATAACTGGGCCCTGCTGGTTACATAGATATAACTGGGCCCTGCTGGTTACACAGATATAACTGGGCCCTGCTGGTTACACAGATATAACTGGGCCCTGCTGGTTACACAGATATAACTGGGCCCTGCTGGTTACATAGATATAACTGGGCCCTGTTGGTTACACAGATACAACTGGGCCAGTTTGGTTTAATTTGTGTTATTCCCCAATCTTTTGTTTTCATCACTTGTGATAATATCAATACACGCTGAGACAATGAATCAAACACAAAATGAATCGAATGCAGATTCGACGCTTTACGCGTAAATGAATAATCACAGATGAAAGCCGACGAAAAGTGATCCGCCATCTTCCAGAAGATTCGGTCGTGTAGTGAATATATATATATACCCCCGAGGTGCTCAGACTATATATTACATACTCTCTTCAACGGAGAGCACTTAATAAGCCAGTCGATAAAATCCATGGAAGTCTCTTACTTACAATTGGCATTACGCCAAACAATTACAGTAAGTACTTTGTTCCTCGTGTTAATTTTTCTCATCGCAATAAAAAAATGAGCAATTAAAAATGCGTGTAAAACTTGTAGGAAACACAAAACCCTTGATCTTTGCTTAGAGATTTATCCGCAGCCCGGACCCCTTCCTCCCTCTCAGTGCAGCGTGGACTCCTCCCTCTCAGTGCAGCGTGGACCCCTCCCTCTCAGCACAGCGTGGACCCTCCCTCTCAGTGCAGCGTGGACTCCTCCCTCTCAGTGCAACGTGGACCCTCCCTCTCAGTGCAGCGTGGACCCCTCCCTCTCAGCACAGCGTGGACCCCTCCCTCTCAGCACAGCGTGGACCCCTCCCTCTCAGCACAGCGTGGACCCCTCCCTCTCAGCGCAGCGTGGACCCCTCCCTCTCAGTGCAGCGTGGACCCCTCCCTCTCAGCGCAGCGTGGACCCCCTCCCTCTCAGTGTAGCGTGGACCCTCTCCCTTTCAGTGCAGGTATTATCTGGATTGCCCGCCCCTCAGACTTTCAATATTTTTATCACCAACTTTGTCAAATTTACGATCATCCACACTGTCTTTACAAGTGTTCAGGACTTCTTCAACTGAGATGTATTCGGAATTATGAACTACAAACACGTCAGACATTAGACACGTATTCAATCCATTCAATCACTGAAAGCATTTTCAAACGCGTTTCATAAAAAGGGTGTGGTGGTGAACTTTGTGTATTGAAGAAAAGAGACATGACTCGATTCAAATATTGATTTAAAGCCGAAATAATTCCCGATTTTTAGACGAGTCATTTGTCACCATTGAGGTGAAGTTCCAGGCTGCGGCTTATACAATTCAGCTAGGCAAATTATTCATTTCAACAGGTGGAACAGTTGTAGCATTAGATCATCACCGGGTTCCTGGGTGCAGTCCTAGTCTCATATCATAATGTTACACAAATAAAACATCAAACTCTATATCCACTAGTGCACTTAAGATTAGTTCTTTTAGTCTACTGGCAGGGTCCCTACAGATCAGTCAATCCCGGACATAGATAGAGTTTTCAAGGAATTTTCTATCACTGTCATATCCCAATTACTGCAGACTCCTCGTACGGAGCTGTTTATCACGGTAAACCCTCAATTTGGCGGTTAAGCGAATTTTCATCCTTGCCTCTACCAAATGCAGTAATCAGGCGTAGTCTAATGTACAACTTCTAATGTATCTAAATGCCTATTTCTCAAAATTGAATTTTTTGGTATGTTACGAGACCCGGGTTCGAACCCCGACGAATCCACGTAATTTCACTGTCTCTTCGTAATCATTACAAGACTGGACTGCAGAACCATTTTATGGGCTTAAAAATCTAAACAGCCTCAGACCGGCCTCCTGCCCATTTTAACGGCATAATTTTCTGAGATTTTTTTTAAGAAAAACGACCTTACCACGTGTTCGTTTGACTGCGAGGACGATGACGTCATGTTTAACGTGTTGAGGGTCGGAGAACTGCTCAAATTACTACACGAACTCGCGCTACCGGGTGAATAACCCGGTTCAGGACTATACGGCGACGTCTGAAATATCATATATATACAAGAAAATTAATCATTTCGTGGGGTTTATCAAATAGCGAAAACCTGTGCAGATCACGTGCATTCAACTAAAACTGTTTATTCAGTAGAGTTTTGACATAATGGAATGCATTAATGTTGTCCTCAGGGTTCGAACCATTTGCAGTTTTTTTCGATTTTCAATACGTTTTGCAGCGGTGGCCAAATATCTAAATTTCTATTATTGCTACGGAATGAGGTATGAGCTTAACACTGACCGAGGCAGAATTGAAAGTTTATGAAAACAATACCTAGGCCGCAACAATTATTCAGACCACATTGCTAAAATTCCATAGCTTTTTCAAAGCTTCACGCGTAAAACTTGACAAGGCTAGTACGAACCCTATTAGATAACTTGGATAACGTAACTAACCCAGTGACACCGGGTCCTCAACAGACAGTATTAAAGAACATTCTGAAGCTTTTTGGAAAGAATATTCCCCACACAGCAGTCAATTGTACTGTATCCCCTTATGATTAAACATATTGAAAAGAGACTAGGATAAAGTGGATTATAGGACAATATGAATACGTGTGTACTTTTCCAACTTTCTGATTCCCTGTGGATAAAATGTTCTCAATTTACAAAATTCTATACCAGACGCTCAGCTGAAGTGGGTTACCATCAATCAGGCCGATAGACCACTCGTCTCTGGTTGCAATTTCCCTGATCTACTTTTTCAAGATATCTCGATGACTGGCGCTTTTTTATTACGGATACTAAATAACGTTCACCGATTCGGTTTTTTGGGGATTTTTGAAGCCATTGGGTGCACGAATCAAAAAATGAAAAAACCTGCACCAGACGTACTTTACGAATGCTGATTTTTATATGCAGGTAAATTATGAAGGTTACATCAGTGCAATACAGAGATTAAACACTCTTCACATAACAGCGGAATATTCACTATTGTGTTATAATCATTATTTCCCATTTTCAGTACATGCTACTGAGAACCCAGTAGTGAGAGGTGCAGTAGCCAAGTGGTTCGAGCCTCATGTCTCAAGTCTCTCACTGGTCTCTCACCAATCCAGGGTTCATACATCCACGTGTTTGAATCCTGGTGGTAGCAGCCAGTCAGTCTTTCATTGGTCTCTCATCAATCCTGGGTTCATGTGTTTGAAATCCTGATGGTGGCAATAATTTCTCCACCCTCCCCTAAATATTGATAAGAAAAACCTCGAACCTTGCTGCAATAGCCTAAATACGCAGAGTAACGCTCAATGGATAGAGGGTGGACGGAAATTGGATCCAGTTCCACAAATCTGGGTTAAAATCCGACTTTGAGAGACAAAACGATCTCATTTTTCGACAGTCATCTCTCAGAAACCGAGTCAAGTCGATATCGTCGATAAATCGTCAAATCTTCTCGCGACTTAATTTCATAAAACGATCAATACCGAGTCTCAATACCGAATCGAAAGTGAAATAATGTCAGTTCGTTTTTTTACGTCGTCGTTGTTCAAAGCAAAGCACTGGTATATATATATATATATATATATATATATATATATATATATATATATATATATATATATATATATATATATAAATCTATATCAACCACTACACGATGCCGTGAGGACTCGCTATAATAATCATCCTCTATACATATACCTGCTACTGCTACTGCTGATGTTGAGGTTTAAGGCCTATTCGATTGATTGCTTACACGCGGATTTCATTACCAAAAACGTCGCTGCATCGATTTCCTTTTTAATTCGTCGTCATTTCAAAAGTTTGTTTTTTTCCCCGATTGAAACTTGTATTCAGTGTAATATAATACGATAAAGCACCGGTAGGAAACTGCACCCTCAGGGCTCCACGTAAATCGGGTGTTTCAATTTTTTAATTGTCTAGGAGAACGGTGGTTTGTAGAAGGTGAACGCTTGCTTACCCTTGTTTCGCTTAATCGGCGTTTCTTGTTTCGAGGAAGTGGATCGTCCGGTGGATTCGTATCGATCGCCCAATATGAACCCTGTGAAACATAAACAATGAAACACACTGAATTGTCAAACTTCTAGAAAGATCGCAGGAAAATATATAAAGGCGGGGACAGAAGAAAATAAAAGGCATTCTTCAGATAAAACTGCCATGTTTAATGTCACTAACAGGGTCTGACCCTTGATGTTAGATATTTTTGAAGATGCAAATTTTCGAGACCGTGTCAAATTTGCAGGTTTTAACCCATCTCTCTCCTGATGAAAAGGGCCACCTCACTGGAAAGGCAGGGGCCCGGACCCGTGGGACCACCACCTAAATCCACCCTGGATCAATATTACCAGAGGAAAATCGCGGGGTAACTTTCGACAATAGTCCTTAAGGAACATGACACTTCTTCCGGCAAAAAATTGCATCGAAAATCCCATTTTTATTCTCTATTCCTCTGAACTTCTGTAGAATGGCACGATGCCGCTCTGGACAAAATTTTGAAAGCGATCAAAGAAGGCACCTGATACACATCCACTGTAGTATGTAACTAACATCAGAATCCACCCCTACACTTAAAACACTATTCAGATATTTTTGAATTGTTTTTTAAATTTCAAGCATTAATTATCAGTGATCAAAGCAGAAGTCTACGTACCTTTCCAGGATCATCCTTTGAACGTGGAACTTTTAGGAAACATTTATTTAAGGAAAGATTGTGACGTATAGAATTCTGAAATAGAAACAATACGATAAAGCCTGACCCGATTAATGACAACTTATTAACAGTTCAGTAACTGACCAAACAACTGTAGTCCAGTTACTGAAAAGACCATTAACAGACTGTCCTGTCACTGACTAAACCACAGCAGCATGGTTACTGACTAAAGTGATGTCCAGTTGATGACTAAACCGCTGCAGTCCAGTTACGGACTAAACTTCAGCCTGGTTACTGAAATACTTCAGCCTGGTCTGGTTAGCCTGACTAAACCAAACTGCAATAATGCGGTCGCTTAACCTGTTAACTAACTGTCCGGTTACTGACTACTAAAAATCCTAGTCCAGTTAATGACTAAACCCCCTGCAGTCCAGTTACGGACTAAACTTCAGCCTGGTTACTGAAATACTTCAGCCTGGTTAGCCTAACTGACTAAACCAAACTGCAATAATGCGGTCGCTTAACCTGTTAACTAACTGTCCGGTTACTGACTACTAAAAATCCTAGTCCAGTTAATGACTAAACCCGCTGCAGTCCAGTTACGGACTAAACTTCAGCCTGGTAACTGAAATACTTCAGCCTGGTTAGCCTAACTGACTAAACCAAACTGCAATAATGCGGTCGCTTAACTAACTGTCCGGTTACTGACTACTAAAAATCCTAGTCCAGTTAATGACTAAACCCGCTGCAGTCCAGTTACGGACTAAACTTCAGCCTGGTTACTGAAATACTTCAGCCTGGCCTGGTTAGCCTAACTGACTAAACCAAACTGCAATAATGCGGTCGCTTAACTAACTGTCCGGTTACTGACTACTAAAAATCTTAGTCCAGTTACTGACTAAACCTTGGTCCACAGTAGAGATTGATTGAATATGTTGGAATACATGTTTGAGACGTTTTGAAAAGATGTCCTTTTAAAATAAAAAGCAACTGTTTTTGCTTATTAACGCAAAGTTAATCCAACCACTCCAACGCTTACCTTCCAGCCGTTACCAGCTTCTCTATAGTATGGAAAATTATCGCATATCCACTGATAAATCTCACTGAGCGTCATTTTCTTTTTATTTGAACTGTTTATCGCGAATGTGATTAGATTCGCGTACGAGTACGGTGGTTTACCATCTTTCTGATGTTGATGATGCTGATGGTGAATGTTGTTGTCGTTTTGAATTTGATCCAGCGTCGAATTCGGATCCAACGGCGAAGTCATTAATTTCCTCGCCATCCCAGCGGGTCCTTTAGATAAATCGGCTCCGTTTAGACCCGGTTTGGAGCCCGATGGTCCAGCCATAGCCCCACCAACTGACAAACGAGGGAGCCAGTCCATAGCTGTCAAACTGCTCTCCAACTCCGCCATTTTGATTTTTTCCACACTTCAGGGGAGCGTCTCAAAATGGAATAATCTATCTATCGTATCGCGTCCGCAGGCAGCCGGTTTGGCCTAGATAAGTCTATTCAAGACTTAGATAGTGACCTAATCGTTCTCTTTCATAATCGGATTGGCGTATTACCAATTATTAGTGATTTGTGAAATTCCAATCATGAAACCGAAAAAAGTGGCTGGAACAACGTTAAAACGTTAGTTGACTAAGAAATGAATTAAAACAAAGTCTAGATATTCATCGGCACAATCATATGCATTATTTTAATGTCCACAATTGCCAATAGTTCTTTTATGTGATGAATTTGGGTCTGAATTTGAGATCAGAACATGGACATGCCAAATAGTCACTATAATGAACTATTAGAACGCTGAGATGCTCCCTTTAGTATATTACTACGCGTTAGATCGTTACTTCTAAATCGCGATTTTTCTCGCACGTAATGAAATGGCCCCGCATTGTTTAAATGTTGTCACTTTAATTTTTCAAGTCAGTCGGATCTGTTTGATTTTCGTTGGTAAAGATTCATGATTTGGCATGAAACCGAAGTGCGCGCGTCCATTGCTAGGCAACGCAATTATAATAATGTAAACATACAATATACGCGCGAATTACGAAATGAATTGAGTTCGAATCCCAGAAAGTCAATAGTTTGCATTCGAATAAAATTACTCTGCTTCTAGAATCAATAAGTGAACTAAAAAGGGAGAAGAATTGCGATATTTTCAATAGACGAAATCCATAAATTTCAGCAATTCACAAAAACTAATGAATAATCAAAAATGTTTGTTTTATTATTCAAATAAAAGAAAAACGTACCTACAAATAATTACTATGAATTAACTATCATTAAGTTTTTTCGTAACCATATGTGTAACATACCTTATTCATAGTGCATTTCAACGGAAAATATAAAAATACTCAAAAATAACAATTGATGCCAACAATCACAGTAAAGATGAACAATAGAAATCTGCCTATATACATAAGCTAACAAAATGACAGTGAATACCATGGTATATATATATCGGTGCCCATATTATCATTATATTATCTAAGCTATTAATCAAAGCCGCAAAAAAATTGGTAAAACATGTCAGTTAAAGGTGCCAAGCAAAGACTAGAAAATGTTCAAGTTTCGAAATTTAATAAAAGAAAGAAGTTTTTCATCATGTCTCAGCAACCGTAGCCTAAGACGACTAGAACATACAAATTTGGTTATCGAATTCAATAACGAAATTTTCTAAAGAATCAAAACATTGAGAACAGATCAAAAAGTCAGCACAATTCTAAATAATCAATTTAGGAAAATATAAGCTTACAATATGAGTGTGAAAAAAAATCCTATTTCGTTTTTTTGTCTTAGACTTTAAAGCTACAAAGCTAACTGGATTACAAAACATGTACATAATTTCACAGCATTACATATAGAGAAGTGACCGATTTTTGAACACTTTTCCACAACCTTTATGAAAAACTCCATAATACTTATTTTCGGCAGTGAATTCTGCATACGACGGATAAACTGGCGAAGATAATGAACGATCTTACTATTGATTATATCAAAAGTTTATTTTTCTCGCTGTTAGTGTTTCTCTGAATATCGGATTTAGATAAATCTCAAAACTGTCGGATAGATAAACTTTTTTATCATCAATTGTGAGATTCTCGTTGATTTCTGCATATATCGATATACAATGAATGGAAGCACCAGTAATGAGCATCAAATGCATGTAAAATGCAAAGATATAATGCCCCCGATATTATCAGGTATTTTTTACGATAAATTCCCTTTCTTCGGGCGATATTTGTTGTAAACTCTGATCGATTTGTGTCAATATCGCGTCGAGTTGAAGTAAACCATTTCGCAGCAGCAGTCTGAAATAAAAGAGAAAATTAATGCCCTCAAAAAAAAGATGCTCAAATCCTTATCGCCCAGAATGAAACGCGGAATTCAAACCATACCTGTTCTCTTCATCGGCATAAAGAACTAACAAATGATTGGCGTCAACGTCGGGACAAGAATTCTGAAAACATATTCATGATGTCAGCATATATTTCAGTTACCAGGGGCTGTCCATAAACGATGTCCGAGGTCTTTGGACTTTTGTAGCCAAGGGGAGGGGGTTCGTTGTTCGGATGTGGATATCTTAATTCCTGTGAGCCATAACAAATCATTTAGTGCATAACAGGGATGAGTACTTCAACTTTGAATTAGGACAGAAATAGTTCACATACATGTATATGCATACTTTCAAGATAATGTATGGAATAACAAACTGTAGTTCAGAGAGATTGATAAATGAATAAGTGAATTGAAAAACATTAGTGTAACATCTAGCATTGTTAAAGGCTGCAACAAGCCTTCTTGGGATTGTAGGAATGAAATGATCCAATATGGATCTACGTAAGTTAGATGGATCCAACTTTGAGCCGAATCTACATTGTTACTTTGCCAGTATCCGAATAGCCATAGAAGCGATAACACTAAAAACCTCATTTTCTAATGAGTAAATACAGTTTATTAACACGACCGTTTTCGGGATCATATCCCCTCATCGGGTGAAATACAAGTGAATCAAATGATCAAAGTATTACTTGGTTTGTAATTAGCTTAGAATTTAGCAATTGTAATTTTGTAACTTATGTTGTATATGAACCTGTAGTTTAATCATTTGATTCACTTGTATTTCACCTGATGAGGGTTTAGTGTTATCGCTTCTATGGCTATTCGGATACTTGAACTCTCTTCCTAAGATCTACTTTGCCAGTAGCTCTGCAAATTGATCAATTATCTATTCATCGCAAATTTACCTCTGTATCGAGGGCAGGAAGGATCAAATTCAATGCATTGCCGAGTTCATCGAATATGAGTTTATGATTGAGACAATCTTCAACAGCCAGGTTCAACATACTAAAATATACAGAAACAGGCAGCCATTGGTTAGATGTATAAACAAAGTTTAACTGATTTTCGATGTACATCTGGAAAAATGGGGAAAAGTTGGCAGCTCAGCTGAAAAGCCCTAAACTTAAATTAAAACTTACTTGACATATAAAGTGCGCAGCTGTGAGACAGCTGGTAATAACTTGGAAGTAAATATCACAGTTTGCTCGTGTGTCGGGATTTCCGTGGACGAAATGGATGTGTTTAAACCTATAAACTGGCAAACCTGTTTCCTGAAACAGCATAAAGGGATCGTTAAATTCTTTACCATCTAAAAATCAACTTTTACCAGTTACCATTTATCTCAGCCCAACTGGTGCCATTTTAAAATCACATCTCAAAACTTTGACGTTTCATAACGCTTTTACCAGCTAAAAAGGCTTTTACCGGTATTCAAGAGTTCTTCATGCACTGTTTGATATTGTTAAGTGCAGTGAGTCATCATAATTCAGAAAATAACGCTTTATAAAAATGAAATTTATCATTATCAATACCGAGGTTTAATTATTACACTTACGCCATCGTGCTCAGAGTCGACCAAACGTTTTGGAATTTTTGTTTGCCGATGTTGATTAAGTATTGCCGCTGTTCTTCAGGAAGTTTAGCGACTGCGCACATCACCGGTGCTGCAGCTGCTGCCGGTTGATTCGATTCGTGCTCTAAGGGTGGAGTAATACACGGTGGTGTGCATGGCGGACTGCAACCGGTTAATTTCGTAGCCATCACTTCATCCTCATCGTCCAAAATAACGGCACCAGGCGTCTGCTGAGAGGAGACTTCATTTCTCAGATTCTGTAAAAGAAAACATCATCGGTTTTCATCGAATCGTTTTTTTGTATCTAAACCGAAATTTTCTTGTTTGTATCGTCTTTTACCATCATAAATGATTCGTATGTCTCGTGCTCTTCTACGTTGACGCCGATTAATTTCTGACAAGCCGCCGACAAGAAATCCAAATTTCCGATGACGCGTTTAGCGTGTTCTGCATAACTGAAAAATATCGTTTTGAGAATGTCAGAGGAGCGGGAGATTGTCCATGACAACAGTAGACGTAATCATAATAATCCTTACCAGCTTCCTTTCAAAGGATCGATCAGACTGTTTGATGCGCTCAAAACATTCGAAAAATCGTCAAAACTGAGCACAGCTGCAAACAGTAAATTTAAAGAAGAACAATATAGTACTATTTAATTCTCATTTGGTGGGTGGATCATTTTAGGATATGAGGAATTCATTCTTTACCATTGTCAACTTTGAAATACTGCTGTAATTGTTTGACGTAATCCTCTAGCGACCGCCCGAATAAATTTCCAAAAACAGCGATCCAATGCCTAAAAGTAGTATCATGAATTTCGAGTTTCATCATTCATAAAGAGTCTATGAATAGTAAACTAGAAAGTTTAGAAGATGTAGCAGTTATAGCAAGTTGGGTTGCGTGATACTCACTTGTTAAGGCACTCTAAAATATCGTGAAATGTCAATGGTGGTTTTCGTATGATAACTGTTTGCCTGGATAGAAAAAGATTCAACCAGTGAAACAACAAACTACACTTCAATCCGTGTATGAAGAAGTAATGGATGGTTCCTCGTACTACTGACCACAGTTCTTTATAGATTTTCTTCATTTCTATTTCAATGACCCTTGCCAGAAAATCACGAAGCACGGTCTGCAAGTCACATACCAGTCCACGTCTCTATCAAAAAACAAAGTAAGAATTCATCGAAATGGGCGCCGAATTTCTATAATAACTTTGGTTACTTTGGGAATATTTTACTTACGAAGTTCACTTTCCTCGTATTTTGGACGTCAATGACCTGCTCGGCAGTAGTATCAGCAGTACATGTAGAACCGGTATTTCCTAGATCTGAAGCTGAATGAACAATGAAATGAAGGTACAATATCTGCCAACGTATCTAAAATATTCATTTCCAGCGAGATGAAACACTCTGTCCGACTTCAATACGAGAGAAAATATTTTGCTCAAAATATAGACTCTTTTGCAATAGAACTTTTCATTTTTGGCTGATTTATTGTGGGATTTCTGTCGTATATTCACCTTACACTGATATTGCATATCATCTCTATTTATGTTGAACTTCACGTTTCATTGAACACACAAAATTCCAATTTAAGCATAAATTTTTTCACGCAACTGAACCCCATACTTACAAATGCATGAATCATCTTTGTCGACTGCGCTAGTGCTCAATTCTTTCAATCCAGTCATCAAATCCTTAAAAACACAAAACATTTCTTTAAACCGTTTTTTCTTCTATCGTTCACAGTAGAAATAAGGTCATCTAATCTAACGCGTACCTTTCTTGTAAAAGCTTTTAGACCATTGATCGTAGCTTTCAGGCAGAGATTCTTATCCTCCGAGAATATGACCACATACGACGAAGGATCTAGAACGGAGAATCATAAAATTGATCATTTCTCTTGCTTATTTACGTATTTTGAATGAAAATTCAAATTAAAAAGATTAACCGTACGTACATTTATCCTGATATTGCATACAACACTGTATGATTTTGTCATCGTTATTAGCTGCGTCAAACTTCTTCAAAGCTTCTTGGGACTGAAAGAATGACGTAAGTGATAGAATAAACTTATCTACCGATTAGTAATTAGAGGGTATATCGGCTGCTTACCTCTTTAATCGTTTGGCCTAAAAATTGCGTATTTTTCAGCATGAAACATCTATGAAGGTAACGAACGCTTGCTTTAGCTTTCTCCTGAATAATCAACTGAAAAGAGACACGCGAGCAAACAATTAAACGAAAGAGTCACAAAAATGGGTATGATAGAAGTAAATGTAAAATATACACATACTAATATATGTACAATAGACTCCTCCTAAATTGAATCAATTGGGACCAGAAATCTTTGAGTTAGGCGTAATTCGAGTTCGACAATGGAATTCAATTCACATTTTGTTGCAATGATTCTAAAATTTGTGTTCCAGTTAAATGATGATTCAGCAGAAAGCATTCATGTTAAGAGGAGTCTTCTGACTGAACAGCAGAGACTTACCGTTGACATACGACGTTTATTGTCTTTGATCGTATCGATTTCTTGCATTACGATCCACGGTATGACAAGTGTTGGTTTCCCTAAACCTACGAAAAAACGTTAAATCAAATAAAACACTTCTCTTATCTGTGTAAGCATTTCAGCTATTGACGAACGATCATCAACAAGTGCTATGGGTTCATTCCACATGATGGTGGCTGTTAGTAAACCAACAAGTTATCTACAAAAACAGTATTGGTAGGTGCCTATATGCAGGTCTAAAGAGAGGGAACAAGGGGTGTGAAGTTACCCTAACATTTTATGGGAAAATGAAAAATATTAAACTGATACCTAAAAAGTTTAAATTCATAAGCTTGTTTCGGTATTTCCAAAAATGAGTTTATATTTTCAGATAAGGAATTTTTTTTACAGGGTGCCCTTTTGATCATATGATACTTCTTTTTTGAGGGTGCACCCTCCCCTGATATGAGTATCTTATTAGCCATGTTGCTGGACAGTACAGTGTGGAGTATCTTACCGGGGATTACTTCATTCTGGATGTTGTCGATAAACATTAAATGCTCAATGAGTGTATTGGTATCCAACACTATCATCAAAGCCTGCGAATAAACAAACTTCCAAATTATAAAATATGAAAACCGACAAATATCGTAATCCACAAACTGTGTATATATTATCAATTACCCCCTTGCTGAATTCAACGTCCATATCAGATTCAACACGAGTCTCGGCTGTGGAAATAAAAAATTTCATTTAGGTAAAATCCAAAAAAAAAATCAATTTACGGTAAAACGAACTGAGATTGTCTCATTACTCACACGCGACCTGCGCCACTTCAACCAGTGACGGCTCGTCAATGCTCTGTTGCTGCGACTCCGTTTCTGATAATCCGTAACTTCCAGGGAGTCCTTCGAACGTAGCCTGATAACATTCTACCGGTCGTTTGCCTCCGAATTGACTAGGATGTCCGGACGACATCGATGACCGATTATCTAACGACGGTCGTGGTGCATTGTAGAAACTGAACTGAACCTGTGGCCGATTTTGTGACTGATTTAAATCGGGAACTTGCGACCATTCTCCAAAAGTGGATCCCGCTTTCAGACTTTCGATTCGATCTAATACAATGCCCTGAACAAGATTTCTATATAGACTAGGTACACTAGGTGGTCTAAGGGGTACACTAGGTGGTCTAGGGGGTACATTGGGTAAACAAGGGGGACTAGGTGGTCTAAGGGGTACACTAGGTGGTCTTGGGGGCAAATTGGGTAAACAAGGGGGACTAGGTGGTCTAGAGGGTACACTAGGTGGTCTAGGGGGCAAATTGGGTAAACAAGGGGGACTAGGTGGTCTAGGGGGTACACTAGGTGGTCTAGGAGGTACACTAGGTGGTCTAGGAGGTACACTAGGTGGACTAGGAAGTAAACTAGATGCACTAGGAAGTAAACTGGGTGGACTTGGAAGTAAACAACCCAGTATACTAGGCTGTCTAGGAGATATTTGTAGTGAACAAGGCGGTGCGGCATTCGAATCGGCAGCACCATTTTTATCCTTATTCTTTTTATTCTTCTTTTTCTTCGACGCGACCCCAGCTACGGTGTTTTGAGCGACTGACTGACTGAAATTCCGTGCGATGATATCAGGTTTATTGGAATCCGTTGGGGATGGTTTCGTCGATGACCCAATCGGGCGAGGAATGCTCGAAACATCGCGACCGGTCGAACTCATCGACATTTTTGACGTCGCCGACAAAAAAGATTTCGCGTCTTTATAATTACGAATATCCTGAGATATAGAGGCTACAGGGTTTATAGCGGGAGCTACCCGGCCACCCGTCGACTTATTCACCGCCTTATTACCGAAATTTTCGACTCGCTCACTTTTAAAGGGTAATCTTTCTTCGGTTTTCGGAGGTTTTACGAGTTTGCTACCCGTCATTTTTGGACGAGGTTTCGCTAGTCGTGGGCAGCTGGCAGATCGAAGAGCACGCTTCTCTATGCAAGAACTCAAGTTTTTTGCATCGTTCAAGTCATATTTCGACGGACGGCGACTATGAGCGATCGGTTGTCTCAGGTTCGGACTGTCCGGTGGTTTCTTCTTTCTCGGCGAGGAGTCCCTCGTTTTCGACGTCTGGTCGGCGGTAGTTCTACCAGGAGGCTTACTGAATATAGAAGTCAAAATTGGATCCGTTTTCACTGCAGTTTTCGCCCTCTCTTGGTAATCAATCGCGGTTCTCCTCGCAGTCGGTAACGGAATCCCGAACTCGGACGGTTTAAGCGGAATTCTAGAACCTCTTCCGATTCCTACTCGCGTAGTAGACCTAACACTGGGATTGAACTGATCCGATTTAACATTACTTATTTCACGTGCCTCGATCGCAGGCTTTTCTAAACCCTTTCTCTTTAAAACAGCCGCTAATTGCACCGTGCTAGTAAACGCTTCCGGTTTCTTCGCGTTAACGGATTTCGAAGGTATTTTTTGGCTCGGTTTTTTCGGAGACGACTTTCTCGTCTGAACGACGACAACGCTTTTTATCGGCGATCTTCGTGTCTTGCTCGGTGAATTCGACAATTCCGTTTCGTCTTTGCGACCATTTCCGCCGGAAAGTCTCTTGATAGTTTCGGCTTTCGGACGTCGTAATCTCTGAGTCGTACTCGTACCGGACGGAGTCGGCTGTTTACTGGGTACATTTGGAGAAATCGATTCTTTGACGCTTTTCTGTTTGACATTTCGAAACAGGTCAGTCACTACGGATTCCGCCTTGAACATTTTCTTGACATCCGATGCGTCGGTAGAACTCCCATCGGAAAGCGCCGATTTTCTCTTGGTCGCTTCTTCCTAAAATGATCGAAACAAACATTTTGAATGTACAACAATGCGGACGTTATTAAAACGAATTCAGAAATAATGACTCGGAAACTTAGAATTTTTATTCAAAGTAAGACAATTACTGACAGGTAATATAATGGAATAATGAACAGGGGCCAATTGCTCAAAAATTGGTTAAACTTGACCGGTTGACAAATCTCATGGAAATTAACAATACAATTTCTGTTCTCACTATGGCATGAATTCACCTTTTAACTTAAACCAACTTGTAAGTAAATGACCCCGGAAATTCATCAATCTAACAAGGTTCTAATTATGTAAATAAGCTGCATCATAAGATCACTAGTTACCTCTAGAAGAGGGAACGACTACTACATAGGCCTAATAGATAATCTATATAAAGTTTTAGTTTTGAAACTGCAGTGTAAACCTCGCCTAATTTACACGAACCGTTAAAATCTTACGGAGAGCTCTGTAAACATATCTATAGGCTATCTACCTTTTTGGATGCGGGGTAAATCCAGCTCGAAACCTTCGATTTCTGATTGTAGAAATATTCTTTATCCGGATATCTTTTCGAGCGCAGCACAATCCATCCTAATTGTTTCAGTTCTGGAGTCAAGCCCTCAGATTTACTCTTAGTTGTTGGAGCAGTAATAGATTCATCGGTTTCCTTCTCATTCATTCTTTTACCTGTCGAAATCAGAAAAAGTCGATGTCGTTATTTTTGTTACGCGAAGTAAAGACAGTGCGAGTACAGTGAAACCTCGTTACAACATACTTCACACGATTAGAAAACTTATAACTGATTCGTTCGTTAAATCCAGTATGAAATAATTATCTCCTTTAAGACAAGAATTTATTTTCTTTATATTCAAACGATCGTTGTATCATAGTTCCGCTGTAACATTTAGATTGCACAAAGTTAACATTCTTACTGTCTGTAAGACTCAAACTGAACACGCGCTGAATATCATAAGGTCAGCGTAGATGTTTATTTTTGAAAATCGGTTGTTCAAAAGCTGTGATTTACAGCACAGTTTAAACACACATACTTGGCACATTGGAGGCAATTTTTGATTGCAACAGCCAATTGCCAATGTTTGACAGGTTCTAATATTTGGCAATCTTGCAATTTCATCAAAAACATGGTTTAGAAAGACACATTGATCAAATAGTGAATATTCCTGTATTGGTGCAATATCCACCTCAATTAGAATAGATTTTGAGGATACTACTTCCTATGTGGGCTCCTGGCAAAATAAAGGGGAAAATTACCACGAAACAAAAACGAAACCAAATGCAAAAAACTGAAAATATCGACTTTTTGTCTACTATTTGTGATAATTTGATTTATCAATGGAATATCATCATCAGTGACACTCGCATGCGGCCTCAAATTGTAACTTAAACTACGGAGAATATCAGTAAAGTAAAGCGATCCCACTTACGAGTTCAATTAAAAGAATTAAATTTAATTGAATTTGCGGGTTAGAAAAATAATGTTGAATGCAGGTGTAATGGAAAAACTAGACTGGTTGCCTGTGACCGGTAACCAGTCTATGGAAAATACAAGTTTCCGTTGAATCAGGTTCGAATCCCACGCGTTGATTTCTGTTGTGAAACCAATCCTCCTACTTGCTAATCATCATTACGAATTTGGCGATTTGCAATATTATTAAAAGCCACCCCACTTTTTTGCTTAACAAAGATTGAAAATTTATAAATGCTTTTTTCAAAAGCACGCTGTACCGCGTAGCAGATCGTTGTTCTCTGGTGGTTGGCTCACGACTTCTCATGCTTCTGTGAATGGAAATGGCCCCAAAACGCATCTCCGGCGATTGAATTTTCAAAATTTTTCAGGGGCGGGCCCAAGACCCCCCTTCAAAAATAAGCCTCGCCACTGAAAAAGCCGACGGCTCTGAAAAATCAAACCGATCTTCAGTGGAAATATCATATTAGCGGCGGGTGGTGTAACATATGCCGTCACAAAAAATATTGCAGAGGAATTTCGAAGGGCATTTAAAATTTTAGACCGTGTTGGGCATGACGGCCTGGATCCACCCCTGTGAGATGGCTATATTGACAATCAAAAAGATTGCTAATTTCGTAATTACTCCCTCGGCAGCTCAACGCCGCTTCTAACCGGTCAACAAGTGTCAGTGTGTCCGGGTTAAAGTGGCAAGCTGTATTGCCAATTTTCGATTATCATGTTTTCCGGACATCCTCGTCTCCGCACCATGTTGGTGGGAATATTGGGTTGAGAAAAAGGGGTGGATTGCAAGATAACAAAAAACACTGACTGGTGGTGAACTAACAAAGTTCAGAGTAGCTAAACAAATAAAGAATTTCAATCATATTTATTCTCATACAACAATACAAAATGCCAGGTTTGTGCTCGAGGAATTATAATGTAAGCTCCTCAAACACGTGGACTGTATTTCAATAACAGTCCAACCATGGATGTATAAACTATAAACTAGAGTTTATACATCCATGGTCCAACCATAGACTCTAAAACAGAAACGTATGGCCCACAACCATGGACTCTCAGTCCATGGCTCCCCGCACTAAAACCAGAGATAAACCTGGCCAAATACTCTGGAAAGCGTTAGATTTAATGAATCAATCTGATTTACATTTTTACTTTTTAAATCTATACCCGGCCGGCCACCTATCTACCAAGATATTACTGTAAAATCATGATCAAGCTAACCATAACAGCCCTGGCAGAAATATATAAACTGATTACAAATTTCATTGATTTATGAAATGACCCGACCGATCAAGAAAAACAAGGTATCATTTTTAGCCTTATAATAATGACTTAAGATTATTCAAAAAATAAAATTACTAGCTTTTAATATCACATATCATGCAAGGTATTTCAAGGTTTTTATTCACCCAAAAAAATTTCCACTGCAACGGATTCATACAATTTGAATCAATAGGAAAATAACGAAATTACACAAAGAATTGTAAACTTGGATCCATAAAACACCGACAATGGGGACCAGTCTGACTATTAATTTGACATTTCATGATGTCACCAGGCATAAGGACACTTGTCTATTTCATGAAATATGAAGCATTCTATCATATCAACTATTCAGCAAATTACAATGTAAGAGAAAGATTTCCGTTTATACAAAAAACTACAAAACATATTTCCAACATATAAACATTAAAGCTGGACATAAAACCACAAATTCACTCAAATAATCCAGCTCTAATTTCATTTCATTAACATTATTTTTACAAGAAAACTGAAATTTTGCAAACTTTGCATTGTATTCTAGGAATTATCAGTTCTTCCTTAACTAATGGGTGAACTGTATTTGAAGAAAAAACAGTTCAACATAAAAGCATTAAAACCAGAGATAAAACCTAAAGATTCAACTCTGGAAAGCTTGAGATTAGCTAGTCAATCTTTATTTTCATTTTCATTTAAATTATTCTACAAGATAACAAGAGTTTTACAAGATAGCTAGAGTTTTTCCAACTTTGCCTGAGATTTTCAAACATTATCAGTTCGCTCATTTAATACAACGTTATTGCAGGGAAAACATGACAATAATTTTACTATCGATAACTTATCACGTTTATAGCTGTTTAACATTCTTTCTAGAAAAGAGTTAAATGTATCTCCCAGATATTAGCCCTAAAACAATTAACAGTTACAGCAGTGACAGGGTGTGATACATAGGTAAATGGACGCGTGATCTTTCATCAGTTATTTGAAGCATTCTATCAAAACAGATATTTTTTAGTGTGTTTGATTTAGTTAAGGTTTATGGTTATTTGTTTTGTTTATTACTGAGCCGATAGAATGCTTAAAACAACAACAGAAAGGATCTCAAGAGGTTGGGAAACACGGAGAAGGTTGTTCTATGAAAGAAGAACCTTTAATAATTAGATTAAGTTGATTAGAAAAAATGCCTGATGATGAAGGCCTATAGAGTATATACTAATTGTTTGTTGGTTTTGTTTACTTTTATTACTTATAATTTAATTTGGTTTTTTTTTGTTATGTATTTTTTTATTAATTGTTTTTTTTAAATGTATTTTTTTAAATTATGTTCTATGTATTTTGTACTATTTATTACAATTTACATCATCAGGAATTTTTTATCAGTGAAATTATGGGCTCACTTAAAAAAAGTGCTACAAAATCACCGCTGCACCTAAATAATTGTTTATTATAAAACACCACGATTAGTATGAAAGCCACTCAACCTTATGATATGGATGACAATGAAAGAAGTCAAAACAGCTATAAACAAAATTAAAACGATCAAAATCATTGCAGGTCATTATTATCATTCCTTTATATCATTTTACTCCTAGCTATACCTCTCTTATATATACCTCTGTGGATACAATGTACTTAGATATAAGTTTTCATATACCAAGCTATGATTATCTACATGGAAGCTCAATGCTAAAACTCTGTGAAAATCAATATATTAGACTCATTAGTCAAATCGCTTTTATGGGCCTTCAAAAAAATTAATGTCATCAAAAATACATCAACAGTTTGGTATACTTATTATTTGTACCAGGGAAGTGTAATGAGTATTGAATCTCATTACACTTCCCTGTTTGTACATAGAACACTGCCTAGTCTATGTTTTTCTAAACTACGTGATGATATTCGGGGGGCGTAGCCAGTCTATACTAATTGTACTAAAGGCCCGGCCCTTCACTTTTCGGCCAAGGAGTCATTTTCAATATTCAAAGTCCATAAACTTGCTGGGCGAGTTCAGGAGTTCAAACTAATAACGTTCCAACATCCATTTTTGCGTTTAAAAGTTGCAACTGTTTAACTGACTACGCTCTCCCTTTTGAACATTTAGGCTATGCAAATCATTTTCACCCACAGATAATATAAATGAATCACTATTTCTAATATTAATAATCGAATAAAGACTATGAGAGTAATTCATCCTATGAACTATGTCATTATTACAAATTATGCAAAGCTATGTTTAACTGAAGTATGAAGATTATCTGAACTATCCTATCAATATTATATCTCAAATTAGGTGTATTTCAACCGACCTACAAGTCGAACTGATCAATACCATGCATTAATGGAGCGCAAATTTTATGAGACTCCAAGAAGGAACTTTAAGGACTTAAATGACTCATCTGTTTAACAAATCTAAACAGTTTGCCTAATCAATATAAAGAATCAGGAGGATGCCATTTTTTTGAAATATTCAAATATGAATAGTTCCTTCTCAGGCCCAGAGCCCAAATTACCTAATTTTCATTAATCGACATTTCAACTACTAATCAACTATTTCTTTAGTTTATTCCGCCCCTTCAAATAGACAGTGAATTTTGTAAACTCATGTTACACATCAGACTGATTTGTAAAAAGGTGATACGTAAAATAAATGAATACTTCACATATTCTACTGTTGTTGCTGCTCCTGAATAAGGGTTTATAAGATACGCATTGTCTCTGCTGCTCCTGAATAATTGTAATAAGACACGCAATGTCTCTGCTCCATCAATTGTAGAAGAACTCCATCATTGAACCGATGAACCGATGCTGGCTGAATTTCTCATCTGGACTTCAGCAGTTAAATTCAAGTTGGATTCATTCTGCTGACTGTTCTAATCAGTAGATTCTAGATGGTTAGTTGATCTTAGTATGGGCTTTATCTCATGTGATTCAGCTGAAAATATCCTGTATTCACACAATATTTCATATAACATTAATCATAATAATTTCCATGTAAATCAACTTACCTTTCAAGATTGCTGAGTATCGGCTAGGATTGTCTTAGTTGGTTCATAAGTTAAATTTGTTGGACTCTTCCTTGGTAGTTGATGAGTTCAATTCAAGTTGTACCTTCTATGATTGCTGGGTTCATTATCGGCGAGGATCTCCTGGTTTTTGAGTTTCGAATCGGCCCCTTCTGTGCGCTGTTCTCTAATTGGCAGATTTCTGATGATTTGTCGACATCAAGCTCTCGTTTGAGTTGGTGTCCCTTACAATCCTACCACACCTGCTGGGAGCGAAACTGAAATGGGAAATCGAAGTACAGATATAGTTGTGTGATCGGCGGTCGAGTTTACAGAATTCATTTTCTTTAAACTCAAGCAAATAATTGGAAATTTGGTTCCAGTTCATTCAAACAATCTTCCAACCAGTCTAAACGGCAAGCGACTGATTGGGGTTAACTTTTTTTCTCTGCCTATTTTAATATCGAGATTTTGGATATCTATATTACAAGGTTAACTTTTTTTCTGCCTATTTCAATATATCTAGATTTTGGGGATCTATATAACAAGGTTAATTTTTTTTTGCCTATTTGAATACATCTGGATTTTGGATATCTATATTACAAGGATAATTCTTTTTTCTGCCTATTTGAATACATCTAGATTTTGAATATCTATATAACAAAGTTTATTTTTTTTCTGCCTATTTAAATACAACTGGATTTTGGATATCTATATTTATACAAGGATAATTCTTTTTTCTGCCTATTCCAATACATATAGATTTTGGATATCTATATTACAAGGTTAACTTTTTTTCTGCCTATTTGAATACATCTAGATTTTGGATATCTATATTACAAGGTTAAATTTCTTTTCTACCTAATTTATTACATCGAGATTTTGGATATCTATATTACAAGGTTAACTTTCTTTTCTACCTAATTTATTACATCGAGATTTTGGAAATCTATATTACAAGGTTAACTTTTTTTCTGCCTATTTCAATACGTCTAGATTTTGGATATCTATATTACAAAGTTTTTTTTTTTCTGCCTATTTAAATACAACTGGATTTTGGATATCTATATTTATACAAGGATAATTCTTTTTTCTGCCTATTCCAATACATATAGATTTTGGATATCTATATTACAAGGTTAACTTTTTTTCCTGCCTAATTTATTACATCGAGATTTTGGATATCTATATTACAAGGTTAATTTTTCTTTCTGCCTATTTCAATACATCTAGATTTTGGATATCTATATTACAAGGTTAATTTTTTTTCTGCCTAATTTATTACATCGAGATTTTGGATATCTATATTACAAGGTTAACTTTCTTTTCTGCCTAATTTATTACATCGAGATTTTGGATATCTATATTACAAGGTTAATTTTTTTTCTGCCTGTTTCAATACATCTAGATTTTGGATATCTATATTACAAGGTTAATTTTTTTTCTGCCTAATTTATTACATCGAGATTTTGGTTATCTATATTACAAGGTTAATTTTTTTTTCTGCCTATTTCAATACATCTAGGTTTTGGATATCTATATTACAAGGTTAACTTTTTTTCTGCCTAATTTATACATCGAGATTTTGGATATCTATATTACAAGGTTAAATTTTTTTCTGCCTTATTTATACATCGAGATTTTGGATATCTATATCACGAGGTTTACTTTTTTTCGTGCCTTGCTGCTCCTGAATAAGTGATTATAAGATGTGCATTGTCTGTGCTGCTCCTGAATAAGTGTTTATAAGATATGCATTGTCTGTGCTGCTCCTTAATAAATGTTTATAAGATACGCATTGTCTGTGCTGCTCCTGAAAAAAATTGTTTATAAGATACGCATTGTCTGTGCTGCTCCTGAATAAGTGTTTATAAGATACGCATTGTCTCAGCTGCTCCTGCTTAATTGTTTATACATCTGGACATCTGGTATATCTATATTACAAGGTTACCTTTTTTTCTGCCTATTTGAATACATTGAGATTTTGGATATCTATATTACAAGGTTTATTTTTTTTTCTGCCTATTTCAATACGTCTAGATTTTGGATATCTATATTACAAGGTTAATTTTTTTTTCTGCCTAATTTATTACATCGAGATTTTGGATATCTATGTTACAAGGTTAACTTTTTTTCTGCCTAATTTATACATCGAGATTTTGGATATCTATATTACAAGGTTAAATTTTTTTTTTCTGCCTATTTCAATACATCTAGATTTTGGATATCTATATTTATTACGAGGTTAATTTTTTTTCTGCCTAATTTATTACATCGAGATTTTGGATATCTATATTACAAGGTAAACTTTTTTTCTGCCTATTTCAATACATCTAGATTTTGGATATCTATATTACAAGGTTAATTTTTTTTTTCTGCCTAATTTATTACATCGAGATTTTGGATATCTATATTACAAGGTTAACTTTTTTTTCTGCCTATTTCAATACATCTAGATTTTGGATATCTATATTACAAGGTTAATTTTTTTTCTGCCTAATTTATTACATCGAGATTTTGGATTTCTATATTACAAGGTTAACTTTTTTTCTGCCTAATTTATACATCGAGATTTTGGATATCTATATTACAAGGTTAATTTTTTTTTCTGCCTATTTCAATACATCTAGATTTTGGATATCTATATTACAAGGTTAATTTTTTTTCTGCCTATTTCAATACATCTAGATTTTGGATATCTATATTACAAGGTTAATTTTTTTTTTCTGCCTAATTTATTACATCGAGATTTTGGATATCTATATTACAAGGTTAATTTTTTTTTCTGCCTATTTCAATACATCTAGATTTTGGATATCTATATTACAAGGTTAACTTTTTTTCTGCCTATTTCAATACATCTAGATTTTGGATATCTATATTACAAGGTTAATTTTTTTTTCTGCCTAATTTATTACATCGAGATTTTGGATATCTATATTACAAGGTTTACTTTTTTTCTGCCTAATTTATACATTGAGATTTTGGATATCTATATTACAAGGTTAACTTTTTTTCTGCCTAATTTATACATCGAGATTTTGGATAGCTATATCACGAGGTTTACTTTTTTCATGCCTTGCTGCTCCTGAATAAGTGATTATAAGATGTGCATTGTCTGTGCTGCTCCTGAATAAGTGTTTATAAGATACACATTGTCTGTGCTGCTCCTGAATAAGTGTTTATAAGATACGCATTGTCTCAGCTGCTCCTGCTTAATTGTTTATACATCTGGATATCTGGTATATCTATATTACAAGGTTACCTTTTTTTCTGCCCATTTGAATACATTTGAGATTTTGGATATCTATATTACGAGGTTAATTTTTTTTTCTGCCTATTTCAATACATCGAGATTTTGGATATCTATATTACAAGGTTAACTTTTTTTTCTGCCTAATTTATTACATCTAGATTTTGGATATCTATATTGCTTTATAACTTTCCTTTCTGCCTATTTGAATACATCTAGATTTTGGATCTATATTACAATGTTAACTTCTTTTTTCGGCCTAATTTTATTACATCGAGATTTTGG
The DNA here is from genome assembly GCF_964204645.1 of Tubulanus polymorphus. Lineage (NCBI taxonomy): Eukaryota > Metazoa > Nemertea > Palaeonemertea > Tubulaniformes > Tubulanidae > Tubulanus > Tubulanus polymorphus. The sequence continues at coordinate 2,468,261 of NC_134031.1, forward strand.
ATATCTATATTACAAGGTTAACTTTTTTTTCTGCCTTTTTGGATACGTCTAGATTTTGGATATCTATATTACAAGGTTAATTTTTTTTTCTACCTATTTCAATACATCTACATTTTGGATATCTATATTACAAGGTTAACTTTCTTTTCTGCCTAATTTATTACATCGAGATTTTGGATATCTATATTACAAGGTTAATTTTTTTTCTGCCTGTTTCAATACAACTAGATTTTGGATATCTATATTACAAGGTTAATTTTTTTTCTGCCTAATTTATTACATCGAGATTTTGGATATCTATATTACAAGGTTAATTTTTTTTTCTGCCTATTTCAATACATCTAGGTTTTGGATATCTATATTACAAGGTTAACTTTTTTTCTGCCTAATTTATACATCGAGATTTTGGATATCTATATTACAAGGTTAAATTTTTTTCTGCCTTATTTATACATCGAGATTTTGGATATCTATATCACGAGGTTTACTTTTTTTCGTGCCTTGCTGCTCCTGAATAAGTGATTATAAGATGTGCATTGTCTGTGCTGCTCCTGAATAAGTGTTTATAAGATATGCATTGTCTGTGCTGCTCCTTAATAAATGTTTATAAGATACGCATTGTCTGTGCTGCTCCTGAAAAAAATTGTTTATAAGATACGCATTGTCTGTGCTGCTCCTGAATAAGTGTTTATAAGATACGCATTGTCTCAGCTGCTCCTGCTTAATTGTTTATACATCTGGACATCTGGTATATCTATATTACAAGGTTACCTTTTTTTCTGCCTATTTGAATACATTGAGATTTTGGATATCTATATTACAAGGTTTATTTTTTTTTCTGCCTATTTCAATACGTCTAGATTTTGGATATCTATATTACAAGGTTAATTTTTTTTTTCTGCCTAATTTATTACATCGAGATTTTGGATATCTATGTTACAAGGTTAACTTTTTTTCTGCCTAATTTATACATCGAGATTTTGGATATCTATATTACAAGGTTAAATTTTTTTTTCTGCCTATTTCAATACATCTAGATTTTGGATATCTATATTACAAGGTTAATTTTTTTTCTGCCTAATTTATTACATCGAGATTTTGGATATCTATATTACAAGGTAAACTTTTTTTCTGCCTATTTCAATACATCTAGATTTTGGATATCTATATTACAAGGTTAATTTTTTTTTTCTGCCTAATTTATTACATCGAGATTTTGGATTTCTATATTACAAGGTTAACTTTTTTTCTGCCTAATTTATACATCGAGATTTTGGATATCTATATTACAAGGTAAACTTTTTTTCTGCCTATTTCAATACATCTAGATTTTGGATATCTATATTACAAGGTTAATTTTTTTTTTCTGCCTAATTTATTACATCGAGATTTTGGATATCTATATTACAAGGTTAACTTTTTTTTCTGCCTATTTCAATACATCTAGATTTTGGATATCTATATTACAAGGTTAATTTTTTTTTTCTGCCTAATTTATTACATCGAGATTTTGGATATCTATATTACAAGGTTAACTTTTTTTTCTGCCTATTTCAATACATCTAGATTTTGGATATCTATATTACAAGGTTAATTTTTTTTCTGCCTAATTTATTACATCGAGATTTTGGATTTCTATATTACAAGGTTAACTTTTTTTCTGCCTAATTTATACATCGAGATTTTGGATATCTATATTACAAGGTTAATTTTTTTTTCTGCCTATTTCAATACATCTAGATTTTGGATATCTATATTACAAGGTTAACTTTTTTTCTGCCTATTTCAATACATCTAGATTTTGGATATCTATATTACAAGGTTAATTTTTTTTTTCTGCCAAATTTATTACATCGAGATTTTGGATATCTATATTACAAGGTTTACTTTTTTTCTGCCTAATTTATACATTGAGATTTTGGATATCTATATTACAAGGTTAACTTTTTTTTCTGCCTAATTTATACATCGAGATTTTGGATAGCTATATCATGAGGTTTACTTTTTTCATGCCTTGCTGCTCCTGAATAAGTGATTATAAGATGTGCATTGTCTGTGCTGCTCCTGAATAAGTGTTTATAAGATACGCATTGTCTCAGCTGCTCCTGCTAAATTGTTTATACATCTGGATATCTGGTATATCTACATTACAAGGTTACCTTTTTTTCTGCCCATTTGAATACATTTGAGATTTTGGATATCTATATTACAAGGTTAATTTTTTTTTCTGCCTATTTCAATACATCGAGATTTTGGATATCTATATTACAAGGTTAACTTTTTTTTCTGCCTAATTTATTACATCTAGATTTTGGATATCTATATTGCTTTATAACTTTCCTTTCTGCCTATTTGAATACATCTAGATTTTGGATCTATATTACAATGTTAACTTCTTTTTTCGGCCTAATTTTATTACATCGAGATTTTGGATATCTATATTACAAGGTTAACTTTTTTTTCTGCCTTTTTGGATACGTCTAGATTATGGATATCTATATTACAAGGTTAATTTTTTTTTCTACCTATTTCAATACATCTAGATTTTGGATATCTATATTACAAGGTTAATTTTTTTTTCTGCCTATTTCAATACATCTAGATTTTGGATATCTATATTACAAGGTTAAATTTTTTTTCTGCCTAATTTATTACATCGAGATTTTGGATATCTATATTACAAGGTTAACTTTTCTTCTGCCTATTTCAATACATCTAGATTTTGGATATCTATATTACAAGGTTAATTTTTTTTTTCTGCCTAATTTATTACATCGAGATTTTGGATATCTATATTACAAGGTTAACTTTTTTTCTGCCTAATTTATACATCGAGATTTTTTGTATAGCTATATCACGAGGTTTACTTTTTTCATGCCTTGCTGCTCCTGAATAAGTGATTATAAGATGTGCATTGTCTGTGCTGCTCCTGAATAAGTGTTTATAAGATACACATTGTCTGTGCTGCTCCTGAATAAGTGTTTATAAGATACGCATTGTCTCAGCTGCTCCTGCTTAATTGTTTATACATCTGGATATCTGGTATATCTATATTACAAGGTTACCTTTTTTTCTGCCCATTTGAATACATTTGAGATTTTGGATATCTATATTACAAGGTTAATTTTTTTTTCTGCCTATTTCAATACATCGAGATTTTGGATATCTATATTACAAGGTTAACTTTTTTTTCTGCCTAATTTATTACATCTAGATTTTGGATATCTATATTGCTTTATAACTTTCTTTTCTGCCTATTTGAATACATCTAGATTTTGGATCTATATTACAATGTTAACTTCTTTTTTCGGCCTAATTTTATTACATCGAGATTTTGGATATCTATATTACAAGGTTAACTTTTTTTTCTGCCTTTTTGAATACGTCTAGATTTTGGATATCTATATTACAAGGTTAACTTTTTTCTGCCTATTTCAATTCATCGAGATTTAGACATAAGAAACTTTGAATCATTCCCACACCTTGATAAATCCAGAATTCAGCAAAGTCTTTTTAAAGATTCAATAAATCCTTCGCGCAAGAGCCAGAGTTACACTTCCTGTATTCTTTTAAAATCACACAATATTAATTTATACAATTGTCTTATCAACCCCTATGGTTTAGCTTTGAGCACTTTTGAGATGAAGATACTGAATTAATCTTCATCGTAGATACCTAATCAGTCATCTAATCTCCTCTATGATTTAAATTATCTGGGACAATATTTTATACGGGGCTTGAAATTTCTACACGAGATGAATTTCTGATCCGGAACAAATTTGGATTGATCACTATTTCAAACTGCTAATTTTGCATGAGAGCTTTCGATACCTAGTTTGATCCAGAATTCCCCAAAACCTAACTGATTCAACAGATCCTACACATATGTGGCCCAGTTAGACGCAGACGACATTGCACGATACAGTCGTCTCATCCACTGCACTATTTTTTGAATAATTTTCACTTATATTAATTATATTGAATTGATTTTAATCAATCTTCTAGATATCTAAAGCAATCCGTTAATTAGTAATCATACTAGCTGCATTTTAATTGTCAGTTGAATTCATCACTATTTGAATTCATCAGAACTTAAGATAAAAGCACATTTTTAGTGGTAAATTAGAAATTCTCATAGCCAAATTGCTATATAATCTTTATTTCCCTTTTACAGTACACTGTGTATAAGGACCGAAAGACTTTGTTATGACTGGACCTCCCTGGTGCGGTGCGAGTCATGATGCTGGAATATAGATTGAAGGAGAGGGGTTAGTAAAAAAGAGCTATTAGCAAGAGGAATAAGACCTAAGTTTAGGATATCCCGTCAAAATAAGGCTTTCGATCTGACATACACAGTGAAATTGAAATATTCCCCCTTCCAAATTCACGAATGTATTTGTGCACAGATTTGTTTTATCACCCTTCGATTGGAAGTCAATCTGCGTGAAATGATTTTGGCAATATGTATCAGAACTAATACAGCTGTATGAAGACACAATAGGTTCACTTTAGATACAGAAAAATAAATGTGCTCAGATACGCATGCATCAGCTTTAAATGTCCATGGACCTGAATTAAAAATAATTTCATATAACATACTGAATTTACCTTACCGGTAATTGTAGATATCTAAGTAATACGTTAATGAGTAATTCAAGCTATATTCTAATTGTCAATTAATAAACTATATCTATTATGCGTCACTTGACACACAGTATGGCTTTTAGATATCATTTGAATCAGTAAGGTTTTGGTAAATTTTGGCAATATTGAAGAGCATGACCAGTCGCCGTAAGTACGGCAGTTGGAGATATAAATACTGATCAGTCAAAGAGCCTGATTCACTTATCATAAAGATATGCTCAAATATACATACATCAGCTATATCTAAATTGTCAGTTTAATGATATTTATAATGGACCTGTATCACATATATATTATTTCATACATAGCAATAAATAGTTTTTGATCTTACATGAAATATTAAATTCATCTTAATTGTAGATATCTAAGCCATTGGTTAATGAGCAATTTTTCCTAGCTATATATATGATGATTAAAACAAGGCACAGAGTATGGCTCTGGGGAATGACTTGAATTAATTACAGCTTTCTTTATTCTAGATTTATCAAAGTGCTGAGACCTAATCACAATTTCTAAAAGACCTGCAGTCCATCACTCAATCATTTCGTCCAATATTGTAAATATTCAAGCAATCATTGCCCTAGCTATATTTCAATTTACTTTTAACAATATACCGGCCATAGAGCTTCAACAAAGTAGTGCGGAGATGGTGAGCTTGACCAGTGTCTCTATCCTCTCCAGTGCCTATGCATTCTACCCCAGAAATATCAACTTAGCTTTATGTATGTATGCATTCCTGTTGCCATGCAGGATGAGACTGCCAGGTTTGGTTGCGGCAGACTTTCGGTGTTTGGTTCATTCAACATGGAGTCTTTTGTGGGCACTTCTAGTGGGTAGATTTTAGATGGGCCTTTCCGGATTAACCTGAAATGAGTAAAAGAACGATATTCTGTAGTTACACAATCCTTTCTGTGTCATACATCGTAATTTTCACATGTATCAACTTAACTTTCAATATTGCCGCGTTCAGTGTTCTTTTTTCGCCATCTTCTGTAGTCGCCTTCAGCATCTTCTTCTTCATCTTGGGAGTCCTGAAATGAAAAAAAAAGAGAAGAGCAATGAAAACCTGGTACGGAACAAAAATAATGTCTTTACAGCTCTCCGTCGCCGGTCACATGCCGAGAACACCAGACAAAGAGCCAGCCAGGAATATACTGCCCTCTACACGCCCTCACACAGAACGCGAAAACCAGGATGACAACGCCTCACATTCCCCATCTAACTGCAGGATGTACTGGGCGACGTCAGTAACTGACACACCTGTTAAATTGCACGAAACACAAATAGCGCAGTACAACCAGCTTGACCGGGTTGAGATTCAGGATCTCAACTAGCACCCAAAAGCGTGACAAGAGACTTCATCCACTGACCGAGGTTGTCACAAGGACACAATGAAACTAGCACTCACAAGCCGACGAGAGACTTCATCCACTGACCGAGGTTGTCACAAGGACACAATGAAAACTAGCACTCAAACTAGAAATCAAAGAGCGTGACAGTAGAATCATCCCTCAGCCGACTCAGAATACCAGAAACAAAGAGCGTGACAGTAGAATCATCCCTCATCCGGGCGGTCACAAGGACACAATGAATGCTAGTAGCGTGACAATCCAGTATAACCGCTCCATTTGTATCCCGCGCAATCCCGCAAATATGCCCGTCATTGACATCACTCAGCACACTTTGTAGATAGGTGGGGGCAGTGAGGCCTCGTCATCCTGGTTTTCGTGTTCCGTATGAGGGCGTGTAGAGGGCAGAATTTCCTGACCGACTCTTTGTCTGACATCCTCGACACGTTACCGGCAAAGGAGAGCTGACGCTTTCGGACATTAGTTTTGTTCCAGCAAACGTTGAAATTCGACAGAGAAATCGGCCCTGAAAAATAAAACGGATTAAACCCTGAAAAATAGAACGCATTAATTAACACGGAACAGTACAGGACAGCACAGAGACGAACAGTAACACATAAAACATAAAGACGTCGTTCCTCAGGAAGCAGGAACAGGAGCAGGAGCGCAGCGAAAATCGCCAGGAGGAGAATCCACGGTAGCATGTTCACAGTGTGAGTTAGCCGAGGTGAATGGTCTATGCTTATGTACACCGTGGTCAGCCGGTGACGTATTCAATAGCGCGTATAAATGATATCAACAACTCTGAAAAGCCGCAATTGTGTCTCTATTGTTGAATAGATTTACAATGAGAGCTTATAGAAGGTTCCACTGGGTTGAATACGCGCCAGCTATACAATATCGTGGAACTTTAAAGGCCATGATTGCATGAAATAAATGACTTGATTCCCAACAGCTTCCCTCTCCGAATTTAGCCGCCGCCGTGATTCGACCAGGAGTAAATTAGGCCCCTCAAAGTTGATACTTTGTTTCTCATCCAAACCTCCCTCGCCGGCGCCGGACATGAGGGCGGGCGAATTTTTTGGTTATGAGATTTTTAGAAATAAGCTTATAAAACAAAAGTGGAAATAAACTCGTATCTTATATATTTTCCAGGTAGACGAAGGCGGGAAGTTTTTTCTGTTTAAATCCAAAAATTATTCACTGTGTAGAGGTCTAGAAAATTAGTGAAAAACATCTTAATGTTTTGAAAAAGTGGATATCTTTATGTCATGAATGTATACATTTACTGGGATTCGAACCAAGCGCCACGTGAATTAATTACCTCCACAATCAAACATTGTAATCAATTCAAATTCAATTCAATACTTTATTTAGATATTTTGAAGACTTTATATGGTGTATCGTTGACGGGTTGTTTGTGAATTGAACTCGTACATCTTTCGTGTCAGGGAATGATCTGTCGATGAAGAAAGTCAATTCGGTCAGTATTTTCTTACCTAGAGTCCATGATGAAATATACTCATCAGCTGCTCGTGGTCTTCAGCAGCAGCAGCAGCAGCCAGGATGGATAAAAAATACCAATCTCCCGCGCTCCCGACTGGCGACTCGACTTAGTGGTTACATTCTCAAGCACTCCTCAAGACACCAGTTCTCTGCATTCGTCAGTTTGAGGCTCTACTCAGCAATATCTTAACCAGTTTGCTTTCTCCTCGACCTCACCCTGTCGCAATTAATGTTGATCATGCAACTTACTCCTCCCTATTCTGAATACCAGTCGTTGTTACGGTTCCGTACAACCAGGAACAACGGCTAATGTCCATTTCAACCTGACTTGAGAGCATTTCATGCCTTCGTACCAAACTTCAATTGGTAGGCATGGAGACATATTGTTAAACTTTGAAATCATGGAGTCACTTCTCTTCATTTAACCCCTTTCAGTGAAGACTTTTTGCATATCCTTCAATACAGTTTCAAATGGATTAAAAAATGATGATTTAGGTCGACTGCTTGTCCTGTCTGGTCCTGATAAGACCTTCATCAGGTATGTACTATAAAAAATGAGCAAGCTAGGCCACCCGGAATGCTCTCAAGTCAGGTTGAAATAGACATTAGGTACTAGACTAACTCCTCCCTACTAAAGATTACAAAATTACAGGTAGCCTCTCTAGTAGACCATCCATGCGATGATGATGTATGTAACCCATAAGATTTTTTCCCTAAATAGCTCTTATAAATTTATCATATAGTTCATATAGGCCTAACAAGAAAATTCAATGTATGATAAAATAAATCACTTATGATTTTGAAAATATATCAAATATTACATGAAAATCATGTTTGGAATACAATCTATGATTTAGATATTATTACTGGCTGATCATTGGGTAGAGATGATGAGCTGGCAAGTGTTGTGAAAATTGATTATTTAGCAGCAGGCCAGTGAAAGGTCAGTGAGAGAAGAATTTTATTAATAGAAAGGCTCTGGTGACACGTGTTGTCTGGTGACTGGAGAAAATCAACAACAGATGTCGACATTAAATTGATGTCTTCCCGTGCCGGTATTTAATAGACATGTCTCACCAAGCATTTAAAATACTGAGAAAAGAAAGTCTTGTACATTAATCGTTTGAACATGAATGAAGAAGTTGATAAGACGGAGGTCTCCGCCGAGCAAGGAGGCAGTGTTCGCAAACGCGTTGTGGAAAAAGAGGATTCGAAGGATACCGCTGCGCATTCTAAAGCCAATGAAAAGGAAAAAGATGAGGCGTTGGATAAGAAAAATGATGATTCGGATGATGAAAAGGTCTTAGAACTGCAGTGAAGTCCGCTTAATTCGGATCATTTAGGACCAACAAAATTCATCCCGTTTACGGGAGATATGGATAAAACGTCATTTTCTCGCATATTAATGAACAAATCTGGACTGCAATGTCCAAATTAGACCAAAATACGGATTAAGCCAATCCGGATTAAGCGGTTAGACTGTATATTTAGTTTAGGAAGCCTAGATTTATGAGGTCGTTAAATGTGATATATGAATAAGGCTTTCAGTGTTAACTATCAGACTTTGACCCAATTTCAAAGTTCATTATATTTCCATATTCTATATAGCCTGTGCTATTGCTATCATGCATCGATTAGGAGAACTGAGCTGAGAGCTAGGATATCCAACTAAACTTGTTCTTATATCCAGGTTTTTTTATTTCAATAGGCATTACGTAGGTTTTCAGGGGCAAGTTAAAATTAAGTTCATGTTCATAGAATCAGGGAATCAGGGAATTTCTGGTTAAGGGGTCAGGGAAATCAGGGAAATATCGTGGAGTTGTGAATTCCCTGATTTGTACGAACCTTTAAGTTTTTAAGAATTATTTATTTTTTCAGGGTAAAAACGGCACCAATTCCACTAGTGGAGTATGGAATGCGCGTTGGCATAAAGGACTGATATTCACATTAGCGTGCGTCGTATGTTCGAGTTCATTGATCGTTTACTTGATTTATAACTATTCGTCGATCGTCGCGCGGCACCGGAAAAACCCGTTGATGATGTCGTGGAAAGATTTCGAAATGATCGATCTGCCGGCGGAAATGATAGCGAAAAGTAAAAATGTTAAAATTCACACGCGAACCGTGGATTTCAAGTTAGATGGACAGGTAAATTTTGCTAGTTCAATACCCGGAGCAGACGCAGCCCTTGTGTTGCCGTGGTTTTGAGTTTGGAGACTTTGAAATTAATTCATGTTTCTTTTACTGAATATTCTGAATGAATCCCTGTCTTTCTCTATGAGAGTCAAGTAAAACCCTTAAATATGAAGAAAAATGTTCAAATACCATATAGGCCTATCTAAGCCCCTGTTTCATTTAGAAGACTGTTCATAAAGGATTCATACCCCTTTAGGTGTAATAGTTTGTTTTTTTTTCAGCCCAGCTTGAAAATCATATTTTACTGGATGATAATGATCAACGATTCATGTTTTACAGGATGTGAAGACGTTCGTACGCGAACCTGAACAACAAGGCGATAAAACAGCGGTATTACTGTTGCACGGCAACGCGTTCTCTTCGGAAAACTGGCAGAAAATCGGAACGATTCAACTGGTAGCGACTTTCGGTCATCGTGTGTTCGCCGTCGATGTTCCAGGTAGTAAGTTAGTTCATCATGTCTGACAAAATATCAATGGCACATCGGCCTAGTGTGACCATAATACGCATTGTTGTTTGTAGCAAGGAGCAATGCGGCATTGCACTGCTTTACAATGCTGCAAAATATGACAAGTTGCTCTTTCAATGAGGATTCTACGTTTGACTGTGGCAATCAAGGATTCCACTTGTGGCAAGCGAGGAAGCACTAGGTAGTTTGCTAGCGTGTTTTAGAATAATACCACGATTTCTCTTTCAATAGCGAATAATGAATTAAACTTGTGCTATACATGAACAGAATTTATCTAATTTCTGATATGGGCTAAAATCAATCTGCCCTGTTGATACACGCTATCTAGTGAGATAACCAACTGCACAGGGTCCTCATTGCTGGAAATAATATCACATATCCATAAAAAAATGTATATCTATTTTCAGGTTATGGTAATTCCCCTGCCATCGGAAAATACGATAAAGGCTCATACGTGGAGAAATTGATCGAGGCTCTGGGTATAACCCGTCCAATATTGGTGGCGCCATCGATGGCCGGATCGTTCGCTATGCCTTTTATATTGAAGAGTCCTGAGAATGTACACTTAAAACTGAGTGGATTCGTACCTATAGCGATCGTAGGAACGGAATACAAAAAACATTTCTTCTATCAGAAAGTATTGGTAAGTATAAGTTGAAATAGGAAATAACGAAAATTTGATGAGTAGAACTTTCATCCAACTAAATAATCAGTGATTACCTGATTCAGTTAGACAAGATATCAAAGTTCAAGAGCCATATGCCTCGAGTCCTCAAGATGTTTAGATTTTGAAAACCAGGCTCTTAAGTCCATTTTAATTCTATAGCCAATAGAATATGTTTTTATTATAGAAATTTAAGTGTTCATTGTATTAAAATCTGAGACCAATTTTGGCCGGGGGGGCAGTTGCTCATAAGTTGGTTAAAGATAACTGGTGCTTTGCTAGTTGCCACTATGAGATATCTCCTTGTTAGCCTGTAGCTGAATGCCAAGACAATCTTACCAGTTACACCAACCAGAAACTAGATACTAGACTGATCTCGTAGTACTTTACCAGTTACCGCTATAGATGTACCATGGATATGTATGGAATGATGTTATAAGTTGTCTCAGCTGAACTGTATGAGACACGAGTCTATTGTGCTATTGTACGTATTGTTATAGTAGGAAGACGGCACCAGCTACAAACTGCTCATCAATTACAAGTTTTATTAAAGAAAATGACTCATCATTTACAAAGAATAATATCGAGGAGACACCTGTATCTTAGAGCCAGATGTTTAACTATTATTGAATTTAAACCGTTCTTTATTAATATCGCATCAATTTTTGTTTGATACGTCGACTATAGCCGTGATCACATAAATATTCTACTCGAGTCAAATGTGGCCCACTTTCTCTCGTTACTAAACTGCTATCTAAACGATGCTGTGGCAAGAATGAGGCGAGTCACTTCCAGAACCAGTTAACATTCACTAGCAGTAATTTGACCTGTACTAAAATTTGGGTACAGGCCTGGTCCGATGTTTTTGGTCGGGCCATAATTGGATCAGTTCAAGAATGCTTGTGTGATCGCGGCTTGATGATAATGATTATTAAAGGTACCATTTAATTAAAAGAAACCCACGATATCAATTCAAACATCTGTTTTTGTTATCGGCTAGAAGGATTTTACTCAAAATTAAAGAAAAAACAATAACAGTTGTTTTGAATTGATATTGTGGATTTCTGTTAATGATATTCATCAAGACTGTGAATAGTTTAAAAACATATTACAGGTACCTACACTGATAGTGAGGGGATCACGAGATAAACATTTAGGCAAACTTTCGCAACGCAACTTAAAACATATGAGAAACAGTCGCGTTTTCGTCATGAAAAACGCGCGACATTCGTGTTATTTGAATAAACCGTACGAATGGCATCGTCTGCTTCGTAGTTTCCTAGCGACTATTCAAAAACACGCGAATAAAATCAACTGATTCGTATTGTTGTAGTAAGGATTTGAATTTGGAAGTTTTGATTCTGTAGAAACCCTTCGTAGAACGCGGGCAGGGGCCTGTTTTATAGACCAAGGATTCCCCAGTCCCACAGTTCAGAGTTAACTGACTACTGAGAACTACTAAACTGAATCCAGTTTGTGAACAGGAACGATCCTCAGGTCAAATAACTCAACTATCAAACTCAAAACTACTCCATATAAATGGCGCTAGATTTTGTCTTTTTGACAAAGTAGTAAATGTTAGCCTACCCCGACTAGGTGGTTTTGTGGTTTTTAGTAATGATCTTTCTTTTTTTTCACATCAAGTGAAATGTTATTCATCCTTTTCTTTATGATCTTATTTTCTTTTTACTTCTCTGCTTTGTACGTAGTGGGCATCCAGAAAATATTTTCCCCTTGAAAACACCTTTAAACTTCGTACCATCATCATTCTTATCTGCATTAAATTTCATATTACATGTTTAGAACGTTCTAAACTTAGTCCATTCCTATTTCAAAAGAACCAAGCGTTCACACCTGCAAAAGGTCTCTTCTAGATTGGGCCAAATTAGAACGTACTAACTAGTGATAGTGTGAGCGTGGCTTATAAATAGTGCGTGTACCAGGGTCGCCACTTACCATGAAATCAGGGAAAAAGTCTGGGAATTTCCTTTCCTTTCGAAAAAGCCAGGGAATTTTGTAAAAAGAAAGAGCTAAAAATCAGGGAAAAGTCTGGGTAATACGTTGAGATTTCTAGATTGTGCGTATAATTAAACAGTTTCCATCTATGCTGTACATATTTGACTGCTAATTGATTGTATTCTTTTAGCAGATCAAGTCAGGGAAAACAACATGCGTGTCAGGGAATAGTCAGGGAGAATAGTCAAATAAAAGTGGCCACCCTGATGTACATGTATGCATTTCAATGCTTTTAAGCGACATTGAAATATTAGGTTATCATTGAAATATTTCATGTTGGAAAAGGATCAAGAATTCAGGTATTTTGATGATTGTTCTGACGATTATTTTTTCATTATTTCAGGTACCGACGATGATCATACGAGGTGAGAACGACCATGACCTCGGTGAACAGTGTCAAGGTAACCTTCAAATGATGCCGCAACACGAGACGTTTGTCATAAAATCGGCCGGCCACGCGGCTTACATTGACGTCCCCGACGACTGGCATCGACTGCTTTTCAATTTCATGTTCGCGATCGAGAAACGGAAATTATCGACGTAAAATACTTTTATCATAGAATTAACTTTAAAGATTTCGGATGGGAGTAGGGTTTAAAATGCCCTATTTATACTCCTTTGTACATTATGCTTAAAATGTATGGACGGGCTGGGGTTAAATTCTCGAGCCCTTCACTTACCAATAGGGCACATCCTCATTCCAGAAATTGCCGAGGAAAAGGGACGTTTTTGGTTTTTTTAAAAAGGTTGAGTTTCACGCTCTCTTCATCTGTTAAAAAATATTGTAGCATCGGAAAACTTATTTCCAGCGTGTAATCTTTAGTAATTAATAGTAATGCGTACATTTCATCTGACGGAGAAAGTGTGAGGAAAAGGGGCGTCTTTATTTTTGTGAATCTGGGAACGAGTACGTTCTGCCACCATTAGAAGTGACGAGCTCCTGGGTTCGAATTGCCTAAGGGGCCGAAATGTTTGTAAGGTCAGTATCGGTACTACACTGTAGTTGTATTTCTATTGTATAAAAACGATACTGGAATATTAATAGAATTGTTAACTACTGCGTTAAAACATAATGTAATTATGTTCGTATAAAACTAACCATTATGTTATTATGTTTACATCATTGACAAATCCATGACATATAAAACTGAATGGATTACATACATTTTACGAGGATTTATAAATTATCTCTTTTTCTATATATTTCAATAAATGTTTTATCCTATTCTACACGTTTCGTTTATTTCGTTAATTCCATCGGTGCATTTTACTGGTCTAATCTAGAATTTGATGACTTCTCTTACCATTTTCTGCAAGTCATGTATGGAGCATTAAAATGGTGTTAAGTGCCTTGGATCATAGAACTCAAATCGAAATGGAGTTTGATTTGAGTTCTATGCTTGGATGGAATAATCTGAATGCCATACCACCAGCTATTGGAAGAAAATACACGTAAGAAACAAACAAATTTCATTAAATCTAAATGAATTATATTTATTCTCTAATTTGGTGGTCTATGAAATGAGTACAGATTCCAGTGGATTAATTTATCATTTGTTCCTAGATTCGTCTACATTTTGATAATGATTGTAATCAAAGATATCTCATTGAAAAAAATGCAGCAGGGACAATAAGATCTTTAGAGTACAGATAATGAGTATCAAGAATTTTGCATAAAACAATTATGTAACCTTTCACTTGAAATTAACAAATTTAGTTAAGAAATGTAGGAGGTATTCAGTACTAGGCCACTCTCTTAGATGTCCTTGGAGATCTACCTTGTGCAGACCAGACTATCTGCTATCTCTAATTGTATTAGTTTTCACCAACACCGAGAGTAATTTGACAAAAAAGTAGTAGTTGGAAAAATGAAATAATTATCATTTTCTGAGTATTTTGGGAGTAGTTGAGCTCGCAAATAATAGTCGGGTCTGTTTGTGAGTGGATAGTTGCTCAATGCTTGCTTAGCATTTAGATACTCATTTAGTTTAAACTTACAGTCAAGACGACATTTTGTTCTCAATTGACCGATGAGCATTTTGAGAATGAAGTAGAGTTCACTATGCCAACCGATGATGTTGAATTAATGCAATTGCCAGTGAAAGAACGGTCGAAAGGTGAACTCAAGCGCAAGAACTCGTCATAATTGATGATAAATAGATCCAAAATCAATGACCAAAACAACTATCCTTATACATGTGCTTATCTCAATTAGTGATAAGTCCCTGTATACTCGACAAGAATCAGCCGCGAGATATCTCGTAGTAGCAATGATTGCAGAACTAAAAATAATTCATAACAAATACTTTATAATTCAATATCTTTGCACTTCAACAACGTGCTCTGTCTAAACATAGAAAATAATATTGAACATCTTATGTACATTTTCTAAGTACATTCATACTTAATTACTGCTTGTTTGTACAATAGTTTTTGTAGTCAATGAGTTTTTGTTACCTCATTTTAACTCCTACGTTGTATTTACAAATAACTGAAAACTAGTGTGTGAATATTAACACATTGCACGAAAGAAAGAGGGAGAAGGAGAAGGAGAGGGAGCGAGGGAGAGATCATGTATTTAAAACTACTATATACACGTATATAAATAAAATATGCACAAGACAAATTCAGCGAATTAAAACAATAGTGTGACCTCTAAATCATATATTTATAAATATCACATTTTCGCTTTCTATAAAACATCGAAGAATAAAATTCAGTCTCCATTTCTCCATTCGACGTCACTTTGGTAATAGTTTTAGAATTCTGAGTCTTTCAGAACATACAGATATACACGTTAAACGTTCAGAAAATGAGAATTTTTTTCTTTCTTGAGTTGAGTCTACACCAAAAAGAAAGCTCGTTTCAAACTGCACAATTTCAATTCAAGTTTTTGAAGATTCTACCTAACGAACTATGCAGAGATGGTGCACGCAGCATACATTTATCTTCAAAAATAACCTACTAAAAGTGAGGGAATTCATTCTAATAAGAAATAGTCGTTTCCTTTTACATAGCTGAAAACATGTTCTATTCCACTCATTGAAAACATGTATTTCTTTCCCACTAGCCAAAAACATGTTTCATATTTCCACTCACTGAAAACATATATCTCTTATCTACTCATTGAAAAACAATTCCAAAAACATGTATTTTCACTTACTGAAAACATGTATTACCACTCTCTTTCTACTCGGTGAAAACATGTTTTTTCCAGCTCACTCGCAACTCTCGTTATATTTGAACTCGTTTATTGCACTCGGCTCATCAGATTTACTGAAATTACGACCCATTTTCGTGGTTTTCTATCACAACTGTCGGTTGCGCCGCTTCTAATATCGTTCCTGACTTCGACTTATTAAACGCGCTGTCATCATCATCGTCGTCTTCCTCGTCAGCCTCATCATTGTCGGTAATCGTATCGTTGGTGTGCGTGTCGACCGAGTGTAGACGATATTTGTCGAAGTTTGATATGGTGGCGCCACCGTCGAAATCGGAGATATTACTGTCCGTGTCGGAGTCGACAACCGCTGCTGAGCCGAGTTTATATCCGATTCCGCTTAAGCTGCGATTCATTTTGAGCTGCAACACCTGCACAATAGATTAGAATGAAATACAGTCAGTTTTATATAATAAAGGCAGCAGTTTTTAACAAAAGCTTAAAAACATGCATTAAAAACATCCATGGAAGTTTAACAAGCTCCCTGCCCCCAATTGCCAGCATGAATATACTCGTAGGTTGGCACTGGTGCTGTTACGTAGTCAGCCTTTGGTCGAAATGACCAATGAGCATTGAGAATGAAGCCGAGTTTGTTCACATTGCCAGCCAATCAGGCACTGTGTCATTCCCGTGTGTCTGAGTGCGAATATCTTACTGTAAACAGTAAGAATCAGCTACAAATATATTCACAGTGGAAGAGTATATTTGTAGCTGGCAGCGAATATTTAAAGGATTGAGGTTGAAAATAAATAATGAAACATTTTGCGGTAAAGAAATTGAGTCATTCATATAATGAAACATCAGATTGTTGAGGGCCTTATTCATCATTACATGATTTTGTTACCTCATCTTGTAAATCAGCAATTCGATTTTCTAAATCGTTATCTTTCTGTTGTATCTGTCCAGCAGTTACAAGTTCTTGAGTCTGGAAGAAGAAAAACAGCAACATTTACGAAAGGTTTTACACGAAGAGATGATGAGCACGTTATCGCACGCTCCTCACCTCTATCTCCAACTCAGCGATCCTCTGTCTCATTTCAGCTATAGTCTGAGTATGTTCGGCATCTTTTATACGAACCATCATACTTTCCTCTTTCCTCTGAAATTTGATAATGAAATGAAAATATCAGCGGGAACAATACAGGGGGCATACCAATGTATTTAAAGGAATAGAATATAGAACTGTAGCTAGAAAGTTTGGAAAAGACCCTTCCCCGACTAATCCCTAAAGTGAATCAAGCAACATTTTAAACCCCCATATAACTGTCACTCAACCATTTTTAAAGACCAGTTACTGTTACTCAACAGGTTTTACCTATCCCTTACTATCAATCAACAGCTTTTACCCATCCCCCTCTGTTACTCAACAGGTTTTACCTATCCTTTACTGTCAATCAACAGCTTTTACCCATCCCCTTCTGTTACTCAACAGGTTTTACCTATCCTTTACTGTCAATCAACAGATTTTACCCATCCCCTTCTGTTACTCAACAGGTTTTATCTATCCCTTACTGTCAAT
Organism: Tubulanus polymorphus; assembly: GCF_964204645.1. Taxonomy (NCBI): domain Eukaryota; kingdom Metazoa; phylum Nemertea; class Palaeonemertea; order Tubulaniformes; family Tubulanidae; genus Tubulanus; species Tubulanus polymorphus. The sequence goes on from NC_134031.1 coordinate 2,485,844, forward strand.
CAATAGCTTTTACCCATCCCCTTCTGTTACTCAACAGGTTTTACCTATCCCTTACTGTCAATCAACAGCTTTTACCCATCCCCATCTGTTACTCAACAGGTTTTACCTATCCTTTACTGTCAATCAATAATTTTTACCCATCCCCTTCTGTTACTCAACAGGTTTTCCCATCGCCTTCTGTCAAGTGAGGTAGACACAATGAAACTTGCCTTCGATTCTAAATCTGCTAATTTACGTTCGTTATCCTGCATTCGATTTTTATATTCTCGCTCGCGTTCGTCGCATTCGGTCAATCGCGATTTCAACTTCATGTTCTCCGTATCCAACCGGTGGATCTGATGCGTGCAGATCTGATTCTGGGTTTCGAGTTCCATCACTTTTTGCTTCATGTCTCGCAATTCGGATGCGGCTTGCGTCTCGTGCAAACGCGACAGAATCAGTTCATCTTGAAGCTGTTGAGCGTTCGTCTTACTCTTACTGCCGGATTTACCCAGCTCCATATATCGCTGAAAATAAAGACAAAATGCAAAAGATTAATAAAGAGTCACAATCAGAAATTAAATGACACAACGTTTTGGACCACAATAACACTACATGACCCGCAAAAACAATCTATAGAGAATCCCACAATAATACATCTTCACCCGTCAAGGGATTCGAACCCACTACGCTAAAGCTGTTCCCCTAAGCTGTAGGTGGAAGTGAGTTTGGGGAGTGATACCGGACCCCTGGCAAGCGAGGAGATGGCAATAATACCGAAAAAATAAAATCCAAAAATGTCCCCTAAAGCTAGTAGTTTATTCATTGTTTTGACTATAGTCATCTTCAGATTGCTGAAGACGCTTTATCAATCGTTACCACAATAACAACCCTGCTTTCCTGTTATCCGGGTATCTTAACATCTATCAGCCATGGTTTTACGAACCTGGTAATCTTCTTCATAATCTTTCAACTTTTTACTCATTTCTTTCATTGATAACGTCGCCTCAGCCTCCCGTAGTTTACCAGCTATCAGCTCCTCTTGTAAACTGACTATTGTTACGCACGGCTCGCGTTGTAGTTGATCATTCTCCTGTGAAACACAAGTTATTTGTCAGACCGTTCTAATCTAATGAAAATATCAACAAATTACCATAAGACTAATTTATATTAAGCCTTTCAGTGCGTCTACTAATAAATCAGTTATAGATTTTGCTAGTACACCGCACTGCGGTGTATTGATGTAATTAGTAATTATCTCTCTTGAAAAATGGCAGCACCTATCAAACAGTAAAATACTAATGTCTATTTATTAATGGATGAGACCTGTTTTTCTGGGATATTTTGCTTACTTTTTGGGGTACATACCTCATTTATGTCTTAACAGAATGCCAAAAATCGCGGACAACAACTGAATATCCGATATATTTCCAGTTCTGTACCAATTAGATGCATTGGCAAAAAGACTCCTTAAGTCCAATTGAATGAGAGAGAAAATCCTCCATTTTGTGAAATTTCTTGAATTTTTACATTGTCACCATGCCTACGAAATGAAGTTATTTTTCTTGTGGGGTCTCAACAACTAAATCAGGGTGGCGTAGGCATGGTAACAATGTTCAAATCCAAGAAATTTGACAAAATGGAGGATTTCCTCTCTCATTCAATTGGACTTAAGGAGTCTTTTTGCCAATCCATCTAATTGGTACAGAACTGGAAATATATCGGATATTCAGTTGTTGTCCGCGATTTTTGGCATTCTGTTAAGACATAAATGAGGTATGTACCCCAAAAAGTAAGCAAAATATCCCAGAAAAACAGGTCTCATCAATTAATAAATAGACATTAGTAACTAACAATACACTGCACCGCGGTGTAGACGCACTATAGTGGTATTCCTGTTATTCAACATACTAGGGTGGAATTTTTTAAAATTTTCAAATTATCTTCAGCACTATAGGGTATTAATTAGTCAGCACTGAAAGGTGTAAGCTGAAAGGTGTAGGCTCGACTACAAAACATGTTTGAATCTTATGGGAATTTTTGTATCACTCATCTCTCCCTGGGAAAAGTAGCATTTCAGCTGCTACTAGCGCTTAGTAGTTTCCTATTTGACCAGCTACCCAATTACCCCTAGGCAGAGATAGCCAATGGGAATAGGTTTCTTGCCCAGGGAGACTGCAGGCTGGGTTCCAACCAATGTCCTGGTATCCTGCATTAGCGTTAGCCGGCACCGCTTGCCCCTGAACACTCATCTAAATGTCTTACTACAGATTGCTACAACGTACCTGTTCTAATTGTTTGATTTTATTCGTCAGCTCTTTCACGTTTGAAGTCGACGCGGCGTCTTTCATTCGATAATGCTCCACCTCGCGACTCAGCTGTCTGATCAGTTTCTCCGCGTGAGTTTGATCTTCCTCTGACGTCGAATTATTTTTCTACGAGTAAAACGGCAAGAAGTTAACAGGCATGACAAGGTCAAATCTAATCTCTGGTATAATAAGAACTGTGGAACCCAAACTGGTTCCTAAATATGAAATAAAATACAACTCGGATTTGTGCGACTCGCAAATATAGAACTAGGTCCTGAAACTGACCTTGACTTGGTGGTTGATACATGATAATTAATGCTTTTTACTTGGTTCTTACTCGATCTTATTTTGCAAGGCTGTTTTGATGGTGAGGGTGTATCGTTTATGATCAACATCAATGTAAGACAAATTGACCGTCTATATAATCAGTCAGTGAATTGTAACCTAGGTTTCTCCCCAAAAAATCGACAATTGATAATATTCTAGCTGCTACAGGCATCACTTGCAACAGCTCACTACTCGCTAAGTTTTAATTCATAATAATGGGTCCCTCTTCGACAATCAACTAACCTCTTGTTGCAACCGCTGTATGACTTCCTGTGCCTCCGATAATCTACTGATCATATCCTCTTCTTTCATTTTTGACAGCGATAACGTTCTCTGCGTACAGATGACCATTTCGGCCTGCTGCGCTCTCGCTAACTGATCCTGTACTAACCGATCGGCGAGTTGAGCCGTTTCTTTCTCTAAATTCTCGATTCTTTGTTTCAGCAGACGATTTTCAGTTCGAAGTCGCTGAAAATGAAGAGAAGGGTCGAAAAAAATCATTACAAATTTATATGATTCCCACTGTAAATGTATCTAATTTTTACACAGACCTGTGGAACAGCTCATGGGGGCATGTGACAGTTTTTACTTCATTAACCTGGATAAACTTATGTTAAGCCCAGTAGCTAGTTTTATAGTTACGCTTAACTTAGACCCAGTGGTTAACTCAATTCATTGTCAAGTGAGTAATTGAGTCAATAGAGTCAGGGAGGTGCCCACCTCCCTGATTGAGTTAACCCCAGGCAAAAGTTTAAGGTGATCTATAGATCTTGGGCACCTTGAGGCTTTCAGACTGGTTTCAACTTCAACCTTATATAGTGAACTTGCCGGTTAATTCATATTCTAATTCAATTAACCCCCTGCTTAAAGTTGAATACAGGTCTATGAAATCCACTCCTTGGAAAATAGCTCATGTTGCCTTTGAGACCTACCCTTAGTTCGACTTGGTCTTCGTGTTCTCGACTTTTGATTTCGTTATACTCTTTTTCTAATCGCTTCAGTTTTTTCACGCTGTACTTGATTGTCAGAGCGAGTTGGACTAGATTTTCGGGATTCCCTTCGTATTTGGCAGGAATGTCTTTTTGTATATACTGAAATATATGACAAGTTTCATTGTAACTCTTACAGTTAAACTGTGGAACCGGGTTCAGACCTTTCAGTCTGTTTCACTCACTGTAATCATGCCTTCCATGTCTAAAGCGAGCAGATCTTCTTGACTGGAAACTAATATGGCAAGAGCAACTTTGAACACAATTTCCATTCCCTAAATGGAGAAATACTAGCGATGAAGCAAGTTTGACGCTTGTCAGGATGTTAAACGAAGGGAAATTCAGTTTTACAAACCTCGGAGAGGAATAAATCCATGATTCGGCAAGAAATGCTAAGTGGTAAAGCCGTAGTGAACAGGGTCAGGAACCAGGATGACGCGTACATTGATGTGTGAAAACACTGAGACTGGAAATGCAAATAAAGATCGGGCAGTTGTTCCTACAAAAAATAAAACAATTCATTAGCGGTCAGGTTAGATTAAGCCCAGCGGCATAAAGACAGGGTTCACACTGATGACCTTTGGAGGAATTAACACATTCTTTTCAGACCCTTACAAATGGCTTTTATCACATTTTTACATGACAACGCCAATCTAATAACCATTGCAACAGAATGTGAATTAAATTCCATTATCTAACTTCATTTATCGACTGACTCAAAAGAAATTCACTGATCGATTCAAGTTAGGGGAAGTCTACTGCATTTCTATTTCGGAATATGTCTCACCTGGATCAAACACTCTAGCTTGAACATACATAGACCTAACTCAGCCATACCGGGTTTAAACAGATCTCTTAATTTATAATCTTGCATCATACAAACTAAACAGGCGAAAGCTTCCTCCTCGGGCATCTGAAATAATAAACAATCGTATCGAGTTTTATACCAAAACCGATCCTGAAACGGAGATGAAGAAATGATGTATTTACCTGCATTAGTAGCAAACCGACAATAAAACCGCTTCCTTGACAGTAGCCAACTTCTCTGTCATATAGAGAATAAGCCTATAATAGACAATACAACAAAGTTAAGTTAAGCAGCATCAAGTTATTCCTTAAAATCCTTTTTATTCGTTTTTCAAGGTAGCTTATTTCATCTAGTTTCATCAGCGCTTGTTAGCAACACGGTGTTACTTCTTCCCAGGGAGAGATGACTGATACATGTTAGAGTATAAAATTTGGCTGGGATAATAATACCGAAAATGTAAAGCGCTCTGTGCAACCTAGCTGGATTTAGCGCTATATAAGACACATATTGTTATTATTATTATTATTATTATTATTATTATTATTATTATTATTATCTACAAATACAGCCCTCTAGTGACTCAGTACATAGGACTACCAGTACTTTAAATATTCAGAACTGATACCTAAATACAACGCATTTCTCCACCGAACAAACTACGCTAGCTCCTGCAGTGAACCGACGTAGACCAGACTACCTGATATCATAATGAATAGTAGTTTTCACAAAAAATGAGAGAAATCTGATGATGAAAATAGTAGTTCGCTTAAAAATTAAATGAAATTATTTAGATTTGGAAATTATTTGAGAGTACTATTTTAGGAAGTAGTTGAGTTCTTAAGAGTGGAAACTATCTCAAATAGAAGTAGTCGCGTATTGTATGGACTAATTGTTTCTAATTTACCGGTTCCAGAACTGACCTTCATAACGTTAAACAGACTCTCCTGACCGAGTCCATCTTTCTCTTTGAAGAAGTCGTGTTCGGGGTAGGTGCGCGCGATATCGCGACGGATCACTTTCTCGAACGGCGACGTTTTCTTCATGAATTCCGGATACCAGTCTTTAGCCGAATGATTGTGAGCGTTACACAACAGCTGCCAGACTAACCCTCGGAAATGATACGGTATTCCTTTCCTTACCAGATCCTACACAACAGAACGCAACGTTTAAGAATTCCAGTCGTCGGGTCAAAGAATTAAGCCGTGATCGCGGGGAGACGATTTTTGCCCGGCCCAAACTTCCAAGCTCGGATCAGATCCAAGTTCAAATTAAGTCTGTACTTAATAAGGTAGCGTGTTCAGACATAAATCACTCATTCGATGCTAAAATGAGGTCAGTCACATACTGGACCCATTAGCATTCACGAGCTAAGATTTGGCATGGTCCTGTTCTAACATTCTCATTACTGGTTGGGGTGAATTTTGTCCAAGCCAAACATGCACGAGCCACTTGGCACAAGTGAGAATATAAGTAGGCCCGAGCCCGATATGTCATTGGCCAGGTCAAAATCACGTTGTTTGATCGCAGCTTTAAGCTTGACTACGAAACGGGGCCCCACAGGTACAAGAAATAAATCGATTATTCATTGCATTTATACGAACCTTTCGGCTACATGCGGTTTCAGTAAAACTCAGCCCCAGGGGCCAGTTCCATAATTCAGACTTATGTCCAAAAGCGGTCTCAAATACAAAACTGGTCTTAAGTTGTAAGATTGGCTATAGAACTAAGACAGTCTTAAGTCTAAGCCATGACTATGGAACTGGGCCCAGGAGCTCAAACAGTAGATTAGTTATTAATTCTACTTACACGAACGTATGATTTGCGTTTACTATAGGAATCCCAATCATTGATTATTCGTCCCCACATTACCCATGAATCTTCAGTTCCATTCGCTACAATATAGAAATAAAAGCCTTTATTTTCAAGTATCCTATAAACCATTGAATAATGGTCGTGAGAAAATGACATTCTATCCTAAGAAGAAAAATTAGAATTTCATTTCGAATCATGAAAAAGGAAATTGTTTCGTTTATTCATTTGATTGATTGATTTGAAGTCATACCAATTTTTGCTGTGTCCCTTTCGAACCCACCACGCACCCACCAGCCGGGAACTAAGAAGGGGGTTTGATTTTAAAATCACAAATCAAAGTAAAGATACCAGACGTAGTTGGATGGCCGGTCGAATTTACACAAATTTTTTTCTTTATCAAATCGAAATACATAATAAGAAATTTCGGATCTGGTTTATGTAAACAATCATCTTTCATCCAGCGTGAACCGGTGGCAAGCGATTGATTGAGGTTTGATTTCGTTCCAACGCTTTAATCCTGGAATCAAATTTTAACCCCTTTATTTTCATTTCATTTTAACCCTTTGATTTTAACCCATTCATTCGTAGTTAGTTTATATACATGCAGTTTAAATGGAAATTTTTTAATGGATATTTGCCATGCTATTATTGGTGTTGCATCCAGTAGAACCTGGAACCGTGCGGCACACACCTATATAAATCAGTTCAATATTGCAGTGCGGAGACAGTTGTGTACATAGAAACGCGAACACGACTAGCAACTGAATTAATCAACTCGATATCATTATATTCTGATACTGATATCACAATTTGTATCGGGATGATTGAAATGGCCTTTAAAACTGAAGGCTTTCATTCTTCAGATCACTGGCCAAAATTGATACATGATTTACATAGGTCTTATACAATTGTGCATCATGCTCCATTGTCTATGGCTAATAGTTGGTTTTAATACCTTGGACTTATAAACTTGTTTATACATCCTTGGTATCACATATTGCACAGATCCTCCCAGTTCCACGGTGGTGAGCAAACAGCTAACCCAATTAAGGTAATCTTAAATGTTTTAAGTCAAATTGGCACTGGTGAATTGGGTTCAGGGGCCGGTTGCATAGTCATGGCCTAGACTTAAGACCAGTCTAAGACCAACTTAGTTCTATAGGCAATCTAACAACTTAAGACCAGTCTTAAGATTTAAGACAACTTTTGGACTTAAGTCATGACTGCGCAACTGGCCCCAGGACCCAGTTCTATAGTGGTGAGTTAACTCAGTTCATTTAAAATGCATCAAATTTAAATCAAAACTGTGGAATTGGTTTCTCAACAGAAATCAAAAGTTCTTTCAAGCATGATAACACGAGCGTGACTTCACAGTCTACTCATAGCAGCCCAAATTCATGTTTAAACATGCAGCAAACACTAGCAATTATCGCATTCAAAACTATCTGAATCTATAGTGAAAATCCATTTTTAATTCCAGGGTTGCAACATTCTCAACACGCCGTGTGTGTATGTTATATCAATTAGCATCAAGCTCGGGCGTAAATGGCGCCACATTCATCGGAATTCTACCAATCGAGAATGTAAAATATTCCCCAGGCTAGAGTCGAGCTCTTTATACTATAATTACTCGATGGAGAAATTCAGGGCTTTTTTTCGAAACATTCCATTCTTACTCTGTAATATTTCAGCATTTCAATGACTGTAATAATGTAATATATATTTCAATCCCAAAACCAGTGATGGAGAATCAAAGTTAAAAGAGGAGGAAAGCGTTTAATTAGAAAATACCGCTTCCCAAATAAGCTGATCATCGCTAGCACCCGATATAGGGGGAAAATAGGCTGTAATTTGAAATGAAGGCAGGCGCGGATCTAGGGGTCTTACGAACTTCTGTAAGACACTCAAAATATAGAGGACCCTTTTTAATTCAAAAGGTACTTTATGTGAAAATTTTGTCCAAAGGAAATTGTAAAGGCCCAATTTCATTGTTAATTCCAGAAAGGGTATTCCTCCTATTAATTTGGAACTGCCAAAATGTCGCTTTTATTCATTTTCCCTAGAATATTTTAGAAAGACCCTCAATCTTGCTCCTGGATCCGGCCTGCCGTGTATGGGAAAATGGCAATATAAAGATTACTTAGGATGATTTTGAAGGTCCAACTACGGCTATGCACACACGACCCTGTATGGTGAAACAAAATGATGAAAATTCACTTTGTTTAGAAAAGTGTTGTATTATTACATGCCTATAAAGTATAGATAGTCAGTTAGGAAGTCAGACCTGATTACCATAAGGGTATCTACCTTCGTAGTAATTTTCACCACAATTTGACACCAAAAAAGTAGTTTTATTATTGAAAATGTACTAAAAATTATTCTGATTTTAAGAGTATTTCGACAGAGTTGGCAGAAATAGAGTAGCGACTACTCTCAAATATGTAGTAAAATGATAGTCAGGTCTGTGTAGTTTAACATGGTTATGACATGCATTACATTAGAATATATAGATATATTTTCTAAACCGCGACTGAAGTGAAAACCAAATCGATTCCATCGATGTTTTTGATAAAATCCTGAGCACGCGAGTGCAGCTGAAGTGTTCAAAAACGTTCGAAGTTATCAGCCACGTTTTTTTAATTAGTAATCATTCATCTACACGCGATGAAATAGAGACCGAACCGAAGCGAAATGACACTCCTCTACACGAGAGACGTCGTTCTTCACCGGAAAACTTGACAAATCTTTGAAGGATGAACAATTGATTGTAAACTGGTAGCAATTCGCCACCGTAGTTGACTTCCAATTGCTTTTTCAATATTTTGCGAACTCTTTGACTATTTAGTCTTTGCCTTTCAGGCGTACTGATGATGGCTAATAGTCTTTAGCCGAAACGTTGCTCAAAAATATAAACCTTTTCCTCGAGAACTTTACACGTTTGGCTGAAATTATTGTGGGATTTATCTTGTTCACTAATTCTGTACATTCCATCTATTCCTTTTGTAATTATTTGTATCCTTTTAATTGATGACGAAATAAATATCATTATTATCATAAGATATGCTCGACACAGAGTAAAAATCATTTTCACTTATTTCCGAAAACAGTGCTACTGCACCTTCCTAGTTCAGGGTTATAAACAACAATCAATAAATGAAAGCGCTTGCCCGCTGAAACTGACAATCAATTCACGTTCAAATCAGTCATTGATTAGGATGGAAAGAACAAGTGCTCGAATGGAGGCCTAATTACGTTTCGAGCTAATATGAGAAACTGATTGCATTGATTATTAATGCGTGTTCTTCTTCATTATCGTTGCATGCGCAAATAATAGAAATCATTTCATGCTTTCATTCATATCGTTTTCGCACTAAATCGAACGCGGTCCCGGATGCGGATGATTCGAGACCTATGACCAAAAATTGTCTCAAATACTAACCAGACTGTTCTACGTTATTATCTTTGATTGTTTTTTTGATCTTAAAATAGGGATTGTCCCTGTTGTTTATTTGGTTTGTAAATTTCGTTAGACTTTTTGATTGAGTGTCCCTTACAGACCCGCCACACCTGCCGGGAGCAAAACAGGGGGTTTGATTTTGAAATCGGAAATCGAAGTACAGATATAGTTGTTTGCTCGGCGGTCTAATTTACAGAATTTTCTTTTTTAAATCGAAGTACATAATTGGAAATTCGGTTCCGGTTCATTTAAACAATCTTCCAAGCAGTCTGAAACGGCAAGCGACTGACTTGATTGTTTTTTAGTAGGAAGGTGCGAGACAACCTGGTTATATAACGGCTTTTATAACATACCCTGTTATAAAATCGAAATTAAGTCGCGATCACACGAGCGTTCTTGACCCCGGTCGAATTTGGTCTCTGCCAGAGTAGGCCCGGGGGCCAACTGTTCACACGGGTTCCAAATGGGCTAGACAGAAAACTATGGCCCAGGCCCGTGCAAAATCATCCCATACGAATGCTTATTGGTTCTGGAAGTGACTCACCTCACTTGCCACAGCATCATTTTGATAGCATTTTTTTAGTAATGAGTCAGTGATACATGTGTGAACGCACTCTCTTATTAAGCATGGGCCAAATTTGATACGAGTCTAGCAAGGTATGGACCGGTTTGAACCGGGCCAAATCATCTCCATGAGATCGCAACTAGAGAAGTCTTGACTACAAAACCAGCCACACAAGATTATATTTTTTTCATAATGTCATGAGATGACTCAACATGCTAAGACATCAATATCAATCAAACAATTCATGCCGTCATTTGTCTCAGTAATTAGGAGTGTACAGTTCATTAGATAGTTTAGTCAAAAGATCATCGGATTCAAGTATATTGTGTTTAGTTTTTTTATAGAACATGCTACCGTTGTTCCTACCCTCCAAACGCGGCTTGCGAATAACATTAGTACTCAATTTCACTAAAGCCGATTCCAGAACTGAAAAATAGCCATTTTCGTTACGAGCAGCAGCAGCAGCATTGGTATCGCAAAACTTATCACTTTACTTTTTCCATTTACTTACAAAATTCTGAATAATCTTGTCTGTATCCTTGTCATTAAAAACATATAATCCTATTTTAACCCTTGATGTTCTGAACAAGCAAATTGGTCGGGTCTGGTAGGCCCTCATATTCAATAAGCAATTATTGGTACAACCCCAGGTCAGGGGCCATGACAATACACCGAAAGATAGCAGAAATCTTGGATTTCAAAAAAGCCATCTATTGTGCATTATTAGCATATCTATATACATTGTGGATCCATTTCTCTGAAAGTTATAAATTTATTCTTCAATTTCTCAAAAAGTTCCAGAAGTCGAAGAGTCGTCTAAAACCAGATAAGGTTGGATTCGCTTCAGATTAAAAATTCAACAGAATGAATTCTAGGTGATCTTACATACAATTTTGTGCAGTAACGAACTATGAACTGTTCGTATTGAATAACATATGTTACAGCTTTAAAAGTGGGAACATAATTCCAGTTGGTGTGGTATACCTAGGATGAGTTGAAGCCATCAGATCATACTTGATAGCCTGCTATACGTAATACATGTTGTGTGTGTTTATCTAATAATTAATCATTCAAATTTGCATTAAATGAAGGAATGATCGGTTGTGAATAGTTTGCACTCAAATACATATCCAACATAAATAAATACCGCGCCATATGGATATATGCTATTTACTGTTAATTACATGAATAGTGTCAAATAAAATAGAAATTCCTACGATTAAACAGTCAACTTTCCCGTGATAATCAGGTTATTCAAACAAAGTACCACAGATTTGGAAAATTTGAGTGGAAAATATAAATAGATTTGGAGTTAAGTTAGCAATGTTTAGACTCTAGACAAAAAAATCTAGTCGAAACGTCACAATCACAAATTAACGCTAATGGAGGATCGACTCGATTTCTTTTACTTGTTAATTGTGACTTTTTTCTTCAATTTCTAATAGCCTTATTGATTGGTAACAAGGATTCTACTCTATTTTCCTATTTCTACGCGTGGTGTCTTCTGGTACAACCCTAGTTTTTTGGTGCAGAATAGAAAAAGAAAGAACCCTGTTCATCTAAAAGCTATGTTATCAGATTTCTTACTCACCTGGGTCTTCATCGTACGTCAAGTTACTGACGTGACTATTCACTGAATTATTCGACAAAACACTCGACAACGAATCTTTACGAGAATGACTCGAAGCATTCGACTGAACGCTTAAAGATTTCAACGATTTCTCATCAGCTTCCAGTAACCTGCAATAGAAATATACCGATATTCATCTCGTTAGTTAATAACAACAGGCTTTGAAAAGCCTTCTTTCGGATTGCAAGAATGATCACCGGACCACAGGTTGACTTTCAGTGACGAAAGATCAACACTATTACACAATCAAAAATTCCACTAGAATCCACTGGAATTCCACTAGTAAGGAAGATCAACAAGGTGCCACTAGTAGAAAGTCAGTCCTTCGCATTCAATTCCAAGTACATTTAGTATTTAAAATGTCGTCTCAAATCAAAAGAATCATCTGAACTGATTACCAAGTACCGGTAGTTAGGCTCTGGAACCAAAATGTGCTTAAGGTCTAGTTCTTCGAGTTGCAGTCAAGATTAGATTTAAAACCAGCCTAAGTACATCTTGTTTCTATGGGATTCCTATGAAATACACCTAACAACTTAAGACAAGCATTAAGATATAATTAAGAACTTTGGATTCAAATAGCGATTATACAACTGGGCCTTCAAGACTCAAAACAGCTAAGGTGGATAAGGCCTAAGTGGATATTGAAATGCTTTACCTATTCGCTGCCTCGAGTTTAGCCAACAGTTGTATCTCTGTATCTGATATTTGTTCTTTACCACTAGTGGCTGGTAATCTTAAAGGTGACTGCTCGCATGAACTCATTTTCGTCAATGGTACCGATTCATCGGATGAGTCTGAAATAAAAAGTAATCAACACATTAACATTAAAAATTTAGACAACACCTTCGCGGCGCAGATGTCACATTTCTAGGAAGCTTTCCTAGAACACAGATGTCATTTCCAGTAATTTTTCCTGGAAAATGCAATGACATCTGTGGTGTATTATTGTCAACGTGCGTAGAGTGGACCCCACCCTCAGCAGTCTAGTCATTTGAGCCCAAATGCCTCACGGCTTTGTTCATGAAAATAGATACATCAAGGGGCACCGAAATGAAATCTTGCTTAAATTCTCATTTTCGACCTTACCCGATGCGTACTTTAAATGATAGCCCATATCATTCAGCGTAAAAAAATTCCTACACCATAGAACTCACTAATTCTATAATATATAGTCATATCTAGTTCTAGTACTGGTTGATGAATGAATGGATTTAATTGTAGGAGTTATCAGTCTAATTACATTTGTGACTGACAGCAGGCCAAGAAGAAGGCTGTTTCTGTTTGTGTTTTTACGTTGATTCAATCATTGCGGCAGGTTCTCTACTATGTCTAATAGTTTGAGATGCTGTCACTTCTGACATCAAACATGGAAACTTGTAATTGGCAGTGTCGAGTTAAGATTCATCCAGATTGTCAAAAGGTTTTGTAATGTCAGTCAATGAACTGATGAAGAGGAACTTCTTCAAATTCAATCAGAAAATATGAAATATATAGCATCTTCTAATTACCTGCTGATTTTAGCTATTAGTTTGTAAAACTCCCCGGATAGCCGATATCTTATAGAAAACAAGCAATCAACATTTCAACACGTTCCGAGCCTCAATTACAGCGATTTTTCAACACGATTAATTCCTCCAGTTGACACAACCCAAAACATTAGTCACACATAGGTACCGTCAGCTACCGCCACCTAAGGAGTCGATTGATCACTACCACACTTCGGAAATTTTTGTTAGGGCCTGATTCTAAGAGGCCTGAAACCACCGAGGAAACTATTATTCATCGGTAGAAATTATGCTAAAAACTAATATTAAATCTGAAAATCCTGATAAGAATTATGTCGTGCAGGATTCGAAACTGCTGAACCATTCTCATGCATTTTGTGATTCGAACTCAGTTTCAAATTTGGAGTATCTTTTTGAGTATTTTTTTTTCGAAAAGCAAAAGTTATATATTTATATACACTGAGGTTAGAGCATGCAAAAAGATTACAACTAAAACCCAGTTGCTTCGTGTGCGTAAAATGCGGGATTCGACCTCGGCAGGCGCTTGGTGCCGCCGGACAAAGCCGAAGCAACCCGAACAAACTCGAACAAAGCCGGAAATTACCGACGGCGAACGCGTTAGTTGAACGCGAAACACGCCATTTGCATTTTCATTCTCCTTGCACCACGTTGTTTTTTGAAGAAAATTAACCCGATAGAAACATGGCTTCAGCAAGACCAGACCAGACAGCTCCTATAGATAATGCAGCATTCGCTGATGCAGTAGCTCGAGCTAAACAGGTATCCGTAATTAAACAAATAAATCTGTCGTAGTTAGTAAATTATTTGGTAGAAGTTTCTTCAATTTTTCTTCGTTGTTTGTTTGTGGTCGGACCTCGTGCGTTGTTGGGGAAACCAACTGGAAGCTTGATTGATTCTACCTCCTCCCATTCTATTCTTGCTTCGTCCAGCAATATCAGAATGACATCATTTACAATAATTTCTTGTTTTTGCGTCAGTAACTTTTGTTGCAGTTAGTGATGACGCCGACGGAGGTTACTAAACTTCTGGCCATGTTGTTGGACGAACTCGGGGGGACTAACATTGAGCAGTTGGAAAGAACTTTTAGGATGGGTGCCAGAATAGTTCGGTCTACATTAATGGCATCATTGGGCTCGTCATTTTTACTGGGTTTTTATCAAGTTTACTGAATTATTTGATTTTGTGTCAGGATATTAAACCATCCATGTATTCTCTTTACACTCATTTCGAGTTTCTTTTTTCAAATCTCTAAAGATTACTTGATCAAAGTTGAAAGCATCTTTTTCTACCCTACATTCATTTCTATTTCAGATCGCTGCCAAAATACAGCAGAATCAACCGTCTCAGAGCCCTGATGCCGGGGGTGGTGGAGTTAAACGCCCGATGGAACAGGATATGGGTACGTATCACCGCGATCCGTAGACGGCTGGAGAGATCGATAGATGAAACAGTTTTTGTCTATTACGAGTTTGACCCGCTGTGTTTTGATTAGGCTTGCAACCGTATTACACACATATTTAGAATGAATTGTGTTTCTATTCGTGATCGAACTATTTATTCATTTGCATCGATACTAAGAATTCTCTATTTAAACAATTAAACTGCTACTAAAACGAAAAGTAAGTTAGAAATAAGCTGATAGCATTCCCTGTTTTTAAAAGTTTGAATCTGAGGACGTCAACGAAAACAACTTTTACTTTTGTTACAGTTTCTGGCCATAACGGTCATAAGAGACATGCTAGTGAAGCTTGTAAGTAGATCAATAGCAGCTCATCCCTGAAATATTGCGTAATCATGAGCTTTAAGGGAGGACAGTTCACACAATCAACTTAACTTATTGTCACTAAGTCTGCAATATGACACGAATGAGAGATCTAATAATATATGTCATTTACATCCTAATTGTTAACCCTTTCCTATTCCAATACATTCGTTTATTACCAGCACCAACCTTAAGAGAATAAGATTCATGTTGCGCTTGTCTAGTATTGGCCGGGATCGATTAATTTGGCCTAAGTCAAAATTGGGCCAATGTTTTTAGCCAGACCAGATTTGGGACTAGTGTTAGCTATTATTTGGTTCCAGACAAAAAAATTCTGGGGCAGTTAGAAAAATGAGAGGCAGCCGTCTTAAAAAGAAACGAAAGTTCTAGTGGATTTTCGTTTTAACCCCACAAATCATTTTTAAGGACGAACCTATGTAGCTGGTACCGGAAAGGGTTACAATATGGTTTAATAATGAGTTTACTTAAAGATTAGCGGACAATATTTTCGGGAGAGCTAAGAAAGAAAACGTATTTTGCAAACGTGAAATTCATACCTCATCGAAAACACTATAAATTATTAATCCTCATCTAACATTATACAGTCGTCTCATATGCATAAATTACATATATATCATATTTAATTAGATATACTATTAGAGAGTGGTTGACGTATATTTATATCCTAAAACAAACTTTGAAGCTTGTTTCATCACTATTCCCACTCTAAAAAAAATCTGCTTTTTTCGAATAACTTTCGTCGTCCTCGAGTAAAAAGAATATAACTTGATTTGGTGAAAATAACTGTTTGTCGAAGTAACATCTTAAATTCATAGCCCTGAGATCTCTGACCTCGTCACTCTCTGTATCTTTCAATCATTAAATATTTTCGTTTTTTTTTTTCCACAAAAAGCACTTCAATTCATACGATTTGAATTTAAGGAAGAAGAACTTGACTGAAATGTTTTCTGTAATTTTTGCCCTGACAACAGGTACATACAGTGGACTCATCCTTACGTGGTCTGGTGCCGTTCAACAATGATATTGCTGATTTCCTTGAAAAAACAGATTCTTCTCTGGGATAATAAATTCTTGACTTCCGATTATGATAATCAGAAGTCAAGACGTTGTTATCCCAGGGAAGAATCTGTAATCATTGTAGTCTCGACACCAATAAGGAATAAGGCTGAGTCTACGCCACACAAATTTTTAATCAACTATAATTTTGTAGTGCCAGTTACTAACTTTTTACCATTAGCAGTGAATGAATGGCTAAATTATAACAACCTAATAATATAGAGCTGTAAAAAGCTTGGCTTCTTCATTTCATGTAAAAATGTCTCTTTTTGCGAGTGTCCTCTCTACGTTATAACAATATCTGTGTTCTCAGTGTATGATATTTAAATAAAGTGTTGATAACTGTCGAGGTTCCGATTCAGGATTGTGGGTATGGGTTTCGATTGATCGAATATTTTTTTGTAGTTTTAATTTTGATCAGTCATCCACGATTATTTGAGATTATTTGGACGTTGCGCGACTACGAGATGCCATACGCCATCTATTAGTTGAATGATGGCATTGATATAGTCGCAAATAAACGTGGCATGTGGAACTGAATTATAACTAGATAACGTGGACACTGCACCCTATTGGCAGCATAGAAGGTTCGATCTCGTTCGATACCATATTGTTCATATTTGCTGTTTTTCTATTTCAGCCATCAACGCGCAGCTTCGAGCTATGGCAGAACAGCAACAACAGCAGAGGTTAGTATTTCGTTCATTAGATCTCTTTTTATTAACGCTTTCTGGGTTCATAGCAGCCTGTCGAGTCGACCGTCTTTAATTCATCCGATCGATCAGTAAACTAAGGGTCTTTAATTGGACAGGTTCCACGTCTTAGATGAAATTTTTTCCTTAAATCTGAAGATATTTGGTAAGCTGTTTTTGACTCAGTAGCTAGGTGGGCTGCTATGAACTATATCTAGGTGTATTCGGGTAGGATGAAGGGTGGAACGGTGTTGAGTTATTCGATGATATTAAAACAAACCTTACATGATTATGTACTTGTAGCTTCAATATTGGCCACTTTGATCAAAGGTAAGAAACTGTTTCGTTGTCGTATGGATTTTGGAAACCCTTAACCACAACTCACTGGCCGGAAAATTTCAGTCGGAAAATTTGTTGATTTGTCCATGAAAAGTTGTCTGTATCCTGAGTCCTAGGAATGTCTATTTGTAACGTATTGTGCGGAAAGTTTTGAAAGAAAAATCGACGCAATCTGCGTTTATGATTTAAGTGGATGGTTTGTCCCAGGGTCCAGTTCCGCTGTGAGTTCCAACCCAATGAAAATGCTCTGGCGGTATTTTTAACTCGCCCTCAACTTTGGAACTAGTCGTCTACTCAGTGAGATATTTAAACAAGAGTCACAAATGAACTGTGAATATATGTTTGTACAGTTAATGGATGAAACCCGCTATCAAAGAAAAATAGAGTGCATTTTCACTTTTCAACTCAAATGCTATGAGCCATTTTCAAAGACATTTGAGTTGAAACGTCCAACTCTCTCTCTTACAGTTTCTCCTGAGATTGTGGGTTTTATGACAATCGCTTGTCAGTGAAAACTGGAATGTGTTCACAGTTTAATTACATAGACAAATTGTCTTCGTTCAAATGATATTTTCGCTCATTCCTCGCAAATTACTAACAACTATATTTACGAAAACTGATGGTAACAAACTTATTTATCCAAGCTCGAGGGTTTTATTTCAGCATAATTTGACTTAATGTACTTTAGTTCGCTAGCCACCCTCTAGTATCTGTGTGACTCACTATTATAAGGTCATATTAAGAGTTAAACGATTCGGACTTATTGGTAGTCTGTTGAATCGAAAATGTGCAATGATCGAACATCGAGTCAACAGGACTTGAGCATGTTTTAAGTTTTGAGTTAATGGTGCTGAATACAATCTTTTGAGACTGATAGAATTAAAACCTTACTGGCTTAATGGGTTTAGAATTATCTAGTTCAGGGCCCAGTTTCACAAAAAGGTTTAACTCTTAAATCGATTTAATTTCTCAATTAATTCAGTTTATCTTAAATCAATTTAGGCCTTAATCCTTTTTGTGAAACTGGGCCCAGAGTGGTAGAATTTTGGTCTTTGTTCTTTTGTATGAACTGATAAACCTGTCCTCAATCAGGCTCAATACTTCTTGATTCCTTGAAAATCTTCTCAAAATTGAAGAGCGTCTCCAATTTCTTATGAATATAATAAATTTCTTGGAAGGATTATTTGTATGCGGCGCGCGGGGCGTTCATTGAACCGTGAAATGTATATTGTTATTGTAGAAGTCAAGCGAATGAACAGGCCGTTCAAGCGGCTCAAGCCGTCGCGCAACAGATCAATCAGAAGATCGGAGTATCGAGCGCGTCGATGCCCGAACAGTCTTTCGGACAGCGACCGGGACTCGGCGGCATGTCCGCTCCCGTCGGTGGAGGCGGTGGTGGTATGATGTCCGATGAACACGCGATTCCAGATCGCATGGTAGGATTGGGTAAGCATTGCCTCATTCACGATATTCGCACTTCATCATCGACAATCATACAGTATCTCTTAATTCTTAAAGTGCTCGTTCAAAACAGAAAATGCGCTTAAAGGTGCTCGAATCCCCTTTAATTTAAACTAAATACCTGAAACTCCTTTGAAACTCATTCACTTTAGAGAAATAGGTGCATCAATTGTACCTCATACTGACGATACGTTGTTTGTTATGAGTTTTTTTTACGATGCTATATTAAAAGCCGATGCTAAGTTATAACTGCCATACTGTTCCCTGAATACATATTGGTTTTAAGGCTTAGTAACATTAATATATTGACTGTTGTTACCCTTCATTCAATAAATTCCCTACAATCAGCTCCTCGGATTTGTCTTTTTGGATGGATTTTAAGCTACTAATTTGTAGAATTAAAGCCACATTAGCACTGTTCAGTGTTTGTTCTATCGTGCTTATCATTGAAATTGTTCCATTTCCCTATTTCAGTGATTGGTAAAGGTGGTGAAACGATCAGTACGTTGCAAGCGAAATCCGGATGTAAGATCCAGATCGCAGCCGATAGTGGCGGTGAACCTAACAGACTGTCGACCCTTACTGGTACCCCGCAAGCGATTGCGTAAGTTTAGTTGAATCACTATAGCAGGGTTGAACTTTTCGCATCATTTGTACCTCATACTTACGATACGCTGTTTGTTATGAGTTTTTTTATGATGCTATATTAAAAGCCGATGCTAAGTTATAACTGCCATACTGTTACTTGAATACAAATTGGTTTTAAGGCTTAGCTACAATTGCTATGATTAAATCAGTCAGCGTTAGTAGTAATTCAATGAGTATTCATTTCTAATGTATCGATTTGACCTTTGATTCCTTTGTGAATAAGTGTATTTGGCAATACGAAAGCGCTGAAAATTGATTTAAGAGAGAGGCCGAGTGGTTTAAGCTGCCGGTCACTGGTCTTGTCAATCCAGGGTTTATGGGTTCAAACCCTGGTGGCTACAGAGTTTCTTGGTTGAAGGTTCTTCTCTGGTCTCTCCTCATTGGGAAAAAGAAACATCGAACCCGCTTATAATGCCCTGCGTGGTGCTTAGCGCGTTGAGGGTGTTAAAAAAAATAAAAAAAAATAAAAAAAATGGATTTGAATCAACAGCGTGGTGAATTTATTTTCAGATGCGCCAAACGGTTGATACAAGAAATAATTGACGGTGCGTGTAACACGATGATGGGCGGCGGCGGCGGCGGTGGGAATCAAGGTATGCAGGACCACTGCCTCGAGATGAAGGTTCCCGGAAACAAAGTCGGACTTGTTATCGGTAAAGGAGGAGAGACCATCAAACAAATTCAGGTAAGTTTCCGGCAGACTCGACCTGGGCTTAATTTTTCCAGTATCCTCGTATTCCGACCATACAAGATTGTTTGTAAGGATAGTAATAATTGAAGTGAAACTATCCCGACCGGATACGAGAAATCTCCGATTTCACCACCATCAGAATCAAATGCAAACTGGGATTCCAAACTTGATAAGGCAGGATACTATCAGTATAGGATCTTGAGTCAAATGTTTCGATATTGATATTTTCTCTTCGACTACTCCATACAAAAAGTCCTCAAATTCTGGAATAATATGATTATGATGATGATATAAATCCTGATGTGCATTTTAGTTAGTTAAATAACGTGGTATTTGTATTTGTGATTGTGTGTTTCAGGAGGAAACCGGCGCTAAGATGGTCATGATACAAGATTCAAATCAGCAGACTCATTGCGAGAAGCCTCTGCGTATATCCGGAGATATGATTCAATGCGAGGTAATAGTCGTCTGTCGGAACAGTTTTGATGCGCGCACAATCTAGAGCCTTCATTTTCTACTCATGAAATGTTACGGTGTAGAAATTGTGCGAAATAAAATCAACGATTCGATGGTTCATCGTTCGGGGTTTGAACGTCGCGTTTGATTCCAACTGAACCACTGTCGTTACACTCAACAATGCTTCATAGTCGCTATATACAAATGTTTAGACAATCTACGACTCCATTATCCCTTGAAAACTCCTTCCCATAGAAAATGCTTACAAAGGTGGTTGTTACTCGCTTCATATGAGCAAAATGCCTGAAACGCTTCAAAATTCCTTTGCTTTTTAAGAAATAGGCAATTAGAAACGTTTTGTAGTTGTCCAGTAAACTACGCCTTAATTGGTACAGTTGGAACTAGGATCATTTCTTAACCCAATTAGGTGATTACTGAATTAGTAACAGAGTTTAGGTAGTGTAAAGGATAATAATTGCTAACAAAACCACTGAATTAATGTGTGTGTGCCTTGATAAACGGTACCGTTATTGGAGTCTACAGTAATTGGGATATGAAAATGATGCAGACGCTTCCATCAAAATTTGAAATTTTCTCCTTGGAAACTCCTTTGACCTTATATCCAGGAATGACTGATCATCTGTCCAGGAACCCTGTAGTAGTTAGAGGAGTCATTCAAAAATTTTTGATAGGCGCGCGCACAATCTAGAGCCTTCGTTTTCTACCCATAGAATGTTACGGTGTAGAAATTGTGCGAAATGAAATCAACGATTTGATGATTATCCTTCCGGAGTTTAAACGATGCGTTTAATTTCCGCTGAATCGTCGTCGTTACACTCAATGCTTGATAGCGTTATAAACTGGGTTCTTACGGTTTTCTATTCGGAAATTATATTTTCTTTTTACCGGTAGATAAAAAATCAGAGAATGTCCCGAAATAATATAGCAAACTTTATGAAAACACTTTGTTTGCCTGTTCTATGTTGGCGATGTGTAACTTAGGGGTGTAGAAGATTCATAATCTGGGTGAATGAAAGTAATAAAAAATGGAATTGGGAAACCCATAAGAACTCTGTACAGATGTTAAGACCATAGCGTGAAATGTTTCTAATGTATGTTCGTGTTTTTCGCTTTAACAGAGAGCTAAAGAACGCGTGTTGGAGCTTATCACCGATAAAGAGGAGGTATTTTGTGTGTTAATGAAATTTCGGTTGATTTGTTTAAAAAAAAGTATTGCACCTTTTTATTTTAAATTCTGTTCATTTCAGCATATGCATAAAGCTGGTAGTTACGGCAGTATGGGAAACAATAAACGAGATGTAAGTTATATGTTTTTTAAATAAAAAATCTGTCGATATTTCAAATGTTGCTACCGATTGATTATTGCTCTTTTCGTATTTGTGCGGGAGTACACCTGAGACATTATTTTAATCGAAAATTTCAGATCACGGTTCCAAAAAATTGCGTCGGCCACATTATCGGTAAAAAAGGTGACATGATTAAGAAAATTCAAGAGGAGACCGGAGCGAAGGTTCAATTCAAGCAAGGTAATTAATGATTTCAACTTAAAACTCGGGGCCAACTGTTTGAAAGCAAGTAAAGTATCAGATAGATGCAGTTTTGATACAGTCGTGTAGCAAATCCCAAAAATATTGAAAAAGGTTTATTATTTGACATTGACTTCTACATCCTAATGGTCATCTCAGAAATAAACTTCGAATAAACTTTTCCTGAAGATGACTACCCGGTACTAGGTTATAGTCGAAATTTCATAAAATAGATCATAACCGAAGAAACCTTTTCAAGCACTTTTCCGAGTGATGGTTATTATATTGAATCGTAATATATATTTGAATCGTCAGTTAATCACTGGTCAACTGATGTCACAACTGTAGAGATAGATGTTGTACTAATGGCATTGTTTCTTGTAATTTAGATGATTATTACTGTGAAGACCCTCACATGAATGACGAACGAACGTGTTGTATATCTGGTTCTAGTCAAGCTGTAGAATGCGCTGTCGCTGCTGTCTATGAACTCATCGAACAGGTTAGTGCGTTTGAAAGTGATGCAAATGCTTACTCAAAAATTTAAAATTTTCTCCTTTAAAACTCTACACCGGAAATGACTGGTCTGTATGAAACGTTACTATGATAACTCGGTTAAATTTGTCTTGTAGAAACAGCGTCAAGCGGAGATGTACGGTAATCGTGACGGCGATATGATGGGTAATCGCGGTGGACGCGGTGAACGAGGCAGTCGATTCTCGGACGGAGGCCAGTCGCGAGGCGGTCCGAATGGATACGGCGGTTCGGGAGATGAATCCGGAGAAGGTTTGACGGAGACGACGTTCTCGGTTCCGTTCGATAAATGCGGTTTGGTCATCGGAAAAGGTAAGAGACATTTTCAGGCCTTCAGGTCAAACTACTTAATAGAGACAAATTTATTGTCTAATGTGCCTTGAAAATGCTTATTTCTGCCGCTAGACGCACATAAGTACTTTCAATTAATAAGGAGGCATTATTCCATTTCCTTTATTTGTTTGATCAATTATTGATTCAAAAGTTTAAACGAATGACTCACACATTTATCCTCCCTTGACTGGTATTTGTACATGCTGGTATGGATCCTGCCATGGCACGAAACCCAGTGCGCAGATTAACCATGAATACATGCTGTACCGATCAGATTGCATACTTATTTAATTGCTGTTTCTGTTTATTTCGTTAGGCGGTGAAAATATTCGTTTTATCAACAACTCCTCGCATGCGCACGTCGAACTACAGAAAATACCGCCGCCTGACGCTAGCGTAAAAGTGTTCAACGTAAGAGGAACCCCGAAACAAATTCAACACGCCGTGGAAATTATCTGCGAAAAAGCCGGCCTGGTGAGTTATAAATCAGGGGTTAGAATGGGACATGTGAATTATATCAGAGGGCTGCACGATGTCTGAAAATGTTTTTAAAAAGGAATTCAAGAAAAATGTCTCAAAGTTTTTTCGATGTGGATGTTGTTCCTGCGTAATCGTTTCTGCTTGGTTTCATTGTCTCCTCGTGAGATGTTGAAGTTCACAAGCTGCTAATTTGCGCGGATAGAAACGCGAGATTAATTTTAGGCCTTGTCAGTCGCCGTTGACGGGTTAATTAGTGCACCTCGCTACAAAACTTTTAAAACATGCACGTGGAAAATTCAGTTAAAATTTTAGACTAGGTGAATCGTGGAAAAGCCGAGTCGATCACTGGATGAGGATTTCTTAGCTCAGCTGCACAGTTATGACTTCAGTCTTAAGACCGGTCTTAAACTTGCCACACAATTCATTCATAGTTTTACATATTTTATTAACCATATGAAATTGTTGTTTGCTTTCCGTAGCCACATCCAGGACTGGGTCCGCATATGACCCATTGCCAGGGAGGTCCTCATAACGGAGGCCAATCAGGAGGTGGATTCAACAATTATGGCGGGTAAGTTATCTTCATTTGACGGGGCTTAAACTATTTCATAACAGAGACGTATTTAGGTTTAGTATTTAGTTCTGCCATAAATTGATAACATGAATTTTTTTTTGCAGACAACCGCAGAATTCAGGCGGAACCCCTCAGCAGTACACGCCCCAGGGCTGGAATAACGTCTATCAACAATGGCAGCAACAGGGCAGTAACGGCGACCCGAGTAAACAGGCCCAGGACGACAACACGGCACGATGGAACGCTTTCTATCAGTACTACGGACAACAACCGCAACCAGGACAGGCAGGACAAGCGCCTTCTCAACCGGGACAGTCGCCATCACCAGCAGCTCCAGGTCAGTCAGATTCTGCACTCGTTTAGGCCTCGCGCATTAGTGACGTAAGACGAGTCAGTGTTCAATCATCGCGACTCGTCAGTCATTCTACGTGTGCTACAACAAGTTAAAGGGAGGATTCGCTAACGCCAATAAGGGGAGTAATAAACCCCTGATGTTTGGAGTTTGATAGTAGACCTCTCTACAAGTTATAACTTCTAAACCCCCAATTATACAATTTTGACCTGGGCCAACCCTGCAAACTTATGATTAGTGGGTCTGCCTGTTTGACACTTGCCAAATAAGGTCCCACCAATGATGTCAGACCAGGCCCATGGCAGATCTTAGCATGTATCAATTATTTCATATGAATGCTAGATATTTCTGGAAACGTCCTTACTTGCCATAGCATCATTTTGATAGCATTTTAATAATGATTGACTGATTTACGTGTTTTGGCATTAAACGGAAGCAAAGTTTGAGGATGGCCAGCTCCCTGGAAATCAAGGAATTTTCTTTTCTTTAAAAAAAGTCAGGGATTATTCGAGGAGTTTTGTAAAAAAAAAAAAAGTTAGAAGTCAGTGAAATTTGTCGAGATTGCTAGATTGCATGTAACATCAAACTGTTTCCATCTATGTCTTGCTGTGCTAATTGTTTGGATTCTAAGCAGGTCAAGTATAAGTTGCCACCCTAACGAACGAACTGTCAACGTCTTTGAATGTGAATGCTGTTCTTTTTACAGCTGTAAATGCAGTGACCGGACAACTAGATTACAGTCAACAGTGGGCCGAATATTACAGATCGCATAACATGCCCGAATACGCGGAAGAGATCCTACGCCAGGCTGCGAGTCGACAAACCGGACAAGCGCCGATGAATCCTCAAGGGCAGTTCGGACAGGGCAACCAGGGCCAATTCTACGGACAGAATCAATGGGGTGGTAATCAGCCGGGACAGTACGGACAGTACAACCAAGGATGGCAACAGGGATCGTGAGTTAAACAGGTATTTATTTATAATACGTATATATATATATATATACGTGTAACGTGATCTTAAACGATGTTTATTAGACAGGGCGGTTAAGGGCTAGAGGGTCGCCGCGGAAGGTGAGTATTCGGGATATGAATGTCTAATATAAACGGGCGTTTTGATTTTCAGGCTCGCGTATCGTCACTCATCACTTGATGACGGTCGACACCACCTCAGTCTCTGACGCGCTCCAAACACATGTTTCTTTTCTATTGTTTTTCGCAGGTTGTGCATTTGATGAAGACACTTGTATTCATGTTGCCGATATGTAGTAGTGTGTACTCTATCTCTCTCTCTATTATATATATATATATATATGAATATAAATATATATATACAATGCGTGTGTTATCTCGTGTCGAGGTGACCGCCATCTAGAACCATTCATTCATTCACAGTTAAAATCGATCGAACTATTTGAACTATCGACGGGAATATTAGCAAAAAAAGTAACCGTGAAATTTCGTTCACCGGGCGCGGCTTGAACAACGACAATTTCAGTGCGCTTCGATGAGATACCGATTCACCAGGTGTCGCTAGTGGTTACTCGGATACCCGCGTTTCGATTTCCTTCACATTTCGTTTAGATTGATATCAATTATCTGTGAAATCTATACTGGTAATGGGAACTGATTAATCGTTCTCAATTCATCGAAAATGAAAATGAAAATGTCACGTCATCTGGTGAGCACCGCCGGTACCTCATTGAAAATGTGTATCATCGAAATACTACGGCGGAGATTGTCGCTGTTCGGCGAAGGAAAAAGAAGGTTTTATTATAAGTAACTGCTATATTTGAATATCAGATCTGTATCATTTGTTGTTAGTCGCAATTTTCCATTTTTCGTTTCGAAATAGATCAAATATGTTCGTATGAAAATATGATCATTGGTTGCTTGGTACGTTCGTAGACAATATTCGTTGACCAAAAGAAAACAAAAAACTGCGTCTCATAGCGGGTTTTTCTCCTGTTTTTTTTTTGTTTTTTTTTTTCGACGCAAAGATATTTAAAAATTTAAAGGTATTTTTTGTACTTTTTCGGGGAAATGAAAAAAATAAAATCATTCGTCATCGCCTGTTTTTTTAAAGCTGCCTGTTTTACGTCTAATGATTGTCTCTCTCTCTCTCTTTCTTTCTCACTCTCTCTTCGTTGATGATTTATGAATTGATCCTGTGCATATCGTGCGAAGTTTTTGCTCTCGTTCGAATTATTTTTCGCCCAATGATGATTGATTGAAAAAATGCCTTGCCTTCCAGCAGTTGTCATCATTTTCATCCTGGTGGTGAATCCATGCCTGCATTCAGTCAGTATTCGTTCATTTTCATCGTAGTTTTCGTTCATGAATATATATATATATATTTTTTCCCGTCACGCCCCGTGTCCCTCATATCGACCAGGTTTATTCAAATAACATCCATACATGTCTATGATTATGATAATGATTCTCCATGTTTTATTTATATATGTATATTGCTGTGATATCTGGTAGAATTTGATAGTATATTCCCTATTTAAATGATATCCCTTGCATTGATAATTGATGTTGAATAAAATGCTATTTTCATCACTCTCCGTTATGAGATCCCCGGCGGCCGCTGGTCCTAATGCGGTTATCACTTATCCGTATGTAGATAGGGGTCGACCTACACAGACATACCAGTGCTATGGCGACCTGTGCTGCTAGCTACCTACAACAGTCGTCTTGTGTTTATGAAGAGGGCAAGTATCTGGCCTATACGTCATAGGTTAGTTGAACTCTGCTTCCAACTTCACATTTGAGGCATTCTCTGAAAGCAAAACAAATGACACTGCCTCTTCTAATCCATTTGTTTCACTCGTATATATGTATATTTTTACACTGTCTTGAATTGATTTGAATTGTCCATGATTTTTTTTTTTTGTATACCTGATATATATTATATATACATGTATGTACGACCATTGTCTCTTTTGAATACGAACTTGAATATCGAATCGATCTGACGCTGATGATGTCCTTCTTACTATTTGAAACCTGTATTTGCGATATGATTACCTGTGACCTGTTGAATTTATTATTCACATTATGCTCGCTCTCACATGCTAATATTAATGATATATCGATATATTTAAAACGCTAACTTTTGACGAATGACCATTTCGCTTCATACTATATATAATAGATGTATGTTTGTTGACCTGTATATATATTACATGCTATCAAGAATTTCATTCATTTTTGCCCAACTGTTTAATATTCGTCCACGCATTCTCAGCTTGGAAAAAGCTCTGTTTGAATAATATGTCCTTCGCTCCATGACTTGAAATACATGATGATTCTAATATCATTCCAAAGTGTAGATGATTATATATTTTACCCTCCCGAACCCCCCATTGAACTCTCGATATTATTCTTGCTCTGTTATTATCATCATTATTATTATTACCATTCGCACCACTTGTTTTTTCTCTTCTTGATTATGACTTGTAATGCTAGGTTACGGTAGTGGCTTGGATGGTCGGATTCCTATAACTTCCCCAGCTACTGGACAGCCTGTCGGTTTCACCTGGTGAAGATTCCTCATTTGTCTTCTAGCATCTGTGTCCGTTTGTGTGTGTGACTCTAGCAGAGCTGTCAACCCGGTTGACAGCCTCGGTCTCTCACTCTCTTCAGATCCAATCCCTTTTCCAAACATTATCAATTCATTTCTGATCTCGCGTATCAGAGAAGGACGTCTCTGCGGTTGTCAGCTCTCGTTTGTATCAAATGAATGACGTTGTCTTCTCTTCAAAAACTCCCATTTTGACTGATGATGATGATGCGATTGTTTACTTACTCCTCCCTACAGCAGCTAGGATATCATGCTGCCTTGTACTTTTCAAATGTACTCGTTGACTTGTGTAGCCATAAACCCAGGCCGTGTCAATCATTGGTGAGCTTCAAAAGCTCTCGATGAAGTGGCGATGTTTAGCGTTTGAGTCCCGATCCACATTATCGCTATATTCTTTTCATTAAACAACAACCACTTGAAGATTTGGCAAATTTACTATCGATCCATGGTCCCGTATAAATCTTGTAACTTCGGCAGAACGTTGGCACCGGTCGGGGTTTACGGTGTTTGTTCTCCTAAGTTTCGACTGCGTATGATTCTGTTCTTCCATATGTTTTGATTATGCCGTTTTCGAAAAACAGGTCTTACTAGCGTTGGCTCATCCGTGAGGTGATGACTTGATCTGAAGAAGGCGTTTTTTAAGATGGCGTTCGACATCAATCCCTCGGATAAACAACGTATATATTTTACCATGTAGATTTTCTCATTAGGCAGGCGGTGTATTTTAGTATTTTGATATTTGTTGTCGTTTTTCATTTCTGCCAAACTGACAAATTATTGATGAACGGATCAAAATGTGAAATGGAAAAAAAACTAGTCAAACTTGGGGTCTTTTTTAAACTGTTTTTGTAACCGGAATTCGAACTTGAATATGATGATATGATATGGTATTTTTGTTAGTTGTTGTTATAAATCGGTATATTGCGCGCACTTTGACAAAAACTATGACGATAAATTGAGAAAAATGTTCTCGCTGTTTTTGTACTGTTTAACGTATAGGCGACCGAAAAAAGGTAATTGAAAATGATTATCGAATATTGAAATAATGTCGACGACGAAATTTTTAATCCGGCGAGCTTTCTCTTTGCTTCTCAGTTGCTTGCTTCTAATATTTTTTTCGTAAAATGTCACCACCACAAACGGTAAACGATAACGATGTATTTGTTGTTCATAAATTAAATGAAAAATAAAAACCACAGGGATTGTTTTTTCATATATGCATGATAACGTTGATGATCATATTCTTGCCAGGTTCACTATACGATAATTGATGATATATATTTGAATATGATATGATATGATATGATATGATATATATATATATACTTGCGTTGCCTCTATTTGTGTTGCCATGATGTACGTTTTGTCGTTTTCTAAACAGGCATACTTTAAATATGGGAACAAACAAGTCGAGGTAAGGCCGAGTGGTAAGTCAATTCTATGAATTGATCATTGATCCGCAAATATTGCTTACCTGTATTGAATGATGATATATGATATTATTGACTTGGCATCTATATTGATGGTACATGTATATTGATCCTAATCACACACGTTTAACTCGTCTTAATCGGACGAATTTTCTCTCAATTTGTCGCCTCTTGAATATTAATCGGATGAAAATGAAAACGATATTTTTTAATGATAATGATGAATGATTATTGTGCTCACTCGTAAACTGATGATAATCGCGCGTTTTAAAAAATGATATCACAATTTCTGCAACTGTATTTCTATTATGATTATTATTATTATTATGAACATGTTTATCGATTGACACGATCAACAAAAACGTTTTAATGCATTTGTCCACCAGGGGGTTAGGTGTTCGACTGGCTTTCATGAATTGCGAGGAATATTTTTCTTCTAGTATTTTTTTTTTTTTTGTGTACGTACCAAGCAGGAAATAAAGAGCAGACTTTTTCGTAACATTTGTGAATATATATATATATATGCATTAAGAACTTATATCTATCCGTACAGCGAAATGCTTAATGGTTGAATATTAGTAAAATATACCTTGTCGTTAACTAAAAGAAAAAAAAACTGGTGCCGCTTAGATGGATAGATGGAGATACGAACGCGCATGCGCGGAAAAAATCCGGCTTTTGTAAATAGGCGTCTTGTTTAATCGTGTTGGTTCTCTTTTTAAGTATCGAAATCATAATCTAGGGATAGTTGTTTTGTTAGATGTAAAAACAATGCAATAATTAACTAAACAGAACAGTGGAGACAATAGCTGGCAGCTGTCGCGGATCAGATTCTATTTACCGGGTAATAATAGTTGATGATTTGCGCGTTTCGGTTGATAATTATTCATTGCGTCTTCGTATATTGCTCGGAAGAAGTGTTTTTATTGCTTTGAAGATGGAATTGAATATAGAAAAAGAAACTACTAAATACTGATAATTAATAATGCATTGTATGGTATATGTATTAACACTGCTGTGTGTATATAGTTTGTTTTCGTTCAACTGTATCTGAAACGTATCTTAATTTTTTGGTGTCATTAAAAAGAATAAACTTCATCTTGATTGTGTATGTTTCGTGTTAAGAGTTTGTTTGTTATTCTGGGAGTGTTGCTGACTGTGGTTAGAATCTTCTTTCCCTTTGATGTCGATCTTACATTGCATCAGTCTCGAGAGGAAGCCAGTAGATGACACCCCCAGATGAGAGGGGTCTACAATACCAAATGAATATACGATGATAAATGTCCCTACAAACCGAACAAGAAATTGTCCATGCGTTGAGCAGTGAAAAGATGCGCACATGTACCAGCAGGTAATGTTGGTACGCGTTGAGGATATTTACTTTGCCTCAGTGCAGGAGGTGTTCCGCACAGCGATTGATAATTGGTGGATAACACAACGTAGATATCAAGAGGCTGTCATATATGTCACCATCGCGTTTGCCAAACTGATATAAAGCGAGCGAGTTTTGCTTGTGATGGAATTCCTGTCTGGACAAACTGCTTAGACTGAAATCCAATTGGTTATAGTGGCAGCCGGTCGGCATTGATACCGAGAAAGAATAATTTAAATTTGATGCTAGGATAATTTTGAGGATTAGAGGTCATTAGAATATTGGACTCTATAGTTATTCGTAAAGGACGTGTACCCGACGCTTGCGGGTTTGACTTTACTTAAAAACTGTTTTCGTCGGTAAATAGCATTACGTGATTAAGGAGTTACGCACCCGCTGTAATCAAACCGTATTTCTACAAACTGCGAAAAATTTCGCCGATTTTCAGGCATTAGACGGTAAGTTTACGGGACTTAATATCAATTTATGCATATTTCAGCATCAGCTTATTACAACTGATAATACACAAGTGAGATATTCGGTAGCAAAGAGTGGTGATATGAGTAAATTGCAAATATCTGATAGTAGTCACTTGCCAGGGCCCAGGGGCGCTTTTTGCCAATCGGCACAGAGTGTTCAAATCAAAAAAGATCTTACTCATTATCCTGTGTATCTTAGGATGTCATCTAATGTGTATGTTAGCTTTGTGTTTGGCCCTCTGATGTAAGCAGCCCCTGCACGAGTATTATCTAGGATGAGGAGTATATTTCACTAGTAGGATTCGAACCCACGACAACTCGTCGCTCGGTTGTGAGTCAAACATCTTATTTACCAAGCCACTGAGACGAGACAAAGTTGGTAAATGTTAAATCTTATGTAAACGAGTCGTAAACAAAAGGGCAGCTTTTTCAACTGTAATATTTTCAAATTAGGTCTGATGGGCAAAAGGGCGAGGGTTAAAGAGATTTAATATTTTAAAAGCTGTAAGCTGTAAGTAAGTTGTGGGTCTAAAATCCGGTCCAGTTGTAGAATGCTACACTTAGTATGGAGGTCAAGTGTTTGAATCCTGATATTTGTGATATTTCTCAGAATTTTCTAAGTCCATTAAAATTGTGCAACGAGTCAGTTATAGGTTCTAACATCATCTACCCTGTAAGATGTTAAATGGCAGATATCTTATTTCTAATCTTTTTCTTTTCTCCTCTGTTCACTGCAGCACAGGTTGAGGTTATATTATATCGTCAGCTGTTCGCACTGTTTTTTAATACCTGCTGCTGACCATAGAGACAAAATGACCGATCTACCAATGTGTAAGTATCTTATAATAACAATGAAACTATTCTCATAAAACCTCTAAGTTTTCACTATGATTTATGATGGTTAATCACAAACATCATATAACAGACCATGAATCCTGCTCTGACTGCCACGGATTCATGTTACTGCATCGACCGAATTGACCGCGAGACCCGAGGCATTCGGAGAATAATGTTTCAATTCTGTCTGATAAGAAGAAGTTATCTTATCATGTTATTTTTGTTTCTCCGATGATGAAGTTTAGTCAAAACACTCGGAATAAACCGTTTAATCATCAACTGTGGGTTTTGCTCATTAACTCTGAAATTCTGATATTAATCAATACCAGTCAAAATTAAGCTTAAAATTCTGTATTTTTTGGGGATTGAAAGCCTTGCTACTTCACAGCCACGATGTCACACTTAACAATGAATGCAGCCCGTTTAAAATTCCAGCATTTGGAGAACAGTGTCCATGAATCTTGTATTGTTTGTGTATTGCGTTTCAGATTCGGTTCAAGAAGTTCCGATCTCGAACGGTTTGATATCGCAGATAATCAACACGAGTCAACTCGATTCACAGGCGAATAAATGTCCGTGGATATTGACTAAAGCTGAAATAGTACAACACGCTCAATTTGACTGCGAATATGAAGGTTTGTACTGAGATACAGAAACGGTTGTGATGTTAAATTACCCGGCCTGTCGGAAGCAAAATGGCAGAATTTTCCACGCAAACTCAGATGATGTTAGACGAAACCCCAAAATAAAAAGAAAAACTATCTGGTAGTTTAACGTTTCAACTCAATTCTATGAGCCATTTTCAAAACAGTTTTTGAAAATGGCTCATAGAATTGAGTTGAAACGTTAAACTACCAGATAGTTTTTCTTTTTATTGTGGGTTTTTGTCTACTATTGATATTGGACAGCCAATTGTCTATGGAAACCAATCAGATGATGTTCATTGTCTGAAACAAAAATGTTTGCAGTGGCCTTTATATATATAGGTAGTCTGCTATACCTAATATCTATTTCAACTTGACTTAAGAGCACATCAGGTGCCTGCCTAGCTCAGTCTGTTTTGGTGGTAAATACCTGATAGAAGTCTTATTAGGACCAGAAAGCACTGGCAGTGGACCTTTAAACATTGATTTTCAATCCATTCTTCACCTTATTGAAGGATATCCAAAAAGTCTTCATTGAAAGGGGATAAAAAGAGAAAATTGAAAAGTTTAACAATATGTTACCATGCCTACACACCAAACTTCCAGTGCTTTCTGGTCCTAATACGACTTTTATTAGGTAAGTACCAACACAGACTGAGCTAGGCAGGCACCTGATGTGCTCTCAAGTCGAGTTGAAATAGACATTAGGAACGACTGATCGTGGATATTGACCCTGGATGAGGTTTTCTCATTTTAATTCTAGAAAAGAAGGCCGAAACGCTGGGATTTTCGCAGGCGAATTCAAATTGTGATTTGTCGAATAGATACGGTTTTTGCACCGAGTCGGACGACGAAATCATTAAACAGATGTTGCTGAACGGACTGATGATTTCCAACGTAAAATACAACACGCTCGGGTTCAGTAAATGCGGCTCTTACGTGACGAGATTCATCGACGTCTGTTTGAAGTATTATCACTTCCAGAATCCGAGCGAAGATGACGTACGCGTCGTTATATTCAAGGTAATTTATCAAAACTCGCGCGTTAATATCGTCGTGGTTCCTCCTCACTGGGAAATCGGATAAAAACGGAAATATTTGCGAATTCGATAGATTTTCCTTGATTATCCGGGAAATGTTTGGGAAAGTAGTTCAGTGTAGTTTATGGATGTCATATGTTTGTAAACCTGAACGCAAATTTCTTGAATATCGCTAGTCAAAAATGTTGATATCGCCCGTAGAATGATGGTATTATCTGTTTTGCGAATACCCCGTTACTAGTTGGGGAAGTTTAAAAATCATCTATGAAATACTTTGAATTACAAAACTGTGGGAACGGTGTAGTATGTTGGATTTTATTCCTATTTTATTCAAGAGATGCTTTATTAATTTTTACCTGCTGATTAATTGTTTTTCAGTATTTTCTCGGGAAGGTTACGAAATGCGTTCCGAAAGCGTCATATGCTACTGAAATAATCGAACCGACGCAAGGATTCGACGCCCACCAGTCGGTCATTGAACCAACTCCCATCGAACCTATTCATCAGCAGTTCGAAAAATCACAGGTAGGCTTATATCAGTTATACTCTTCAGCAATCTCATGTGGCTGGGTGAGTACTCTGACTCCTGGGTGAGTACTCTGACTCCTGGGTGAGTACTCTGACTCCTGGGTGAGTACTTTGATTCCTGGGTGAGTTCTCTGACTCCTCGGTGAGGTCTCTGACTTCTGGGCGAGGTCTCTGACTCCTGGGCGAGGTCTCTGACTCTTGGGCGAGGTCTTTGGTTCCTGAGTGAGGTCTCTGACTCCTGGGCGAGGTCTTTGGCTCCTGGGTGAGGTCTTTGACTCCTGGGTGAGTTCTTTGACTGGTTAGTTATATCACAAGCCCCAGTTCCAGCAGTTGAAATGAGTTCATTTTTTCAATATCTCAACTTTGCTTAACCATGTAATTTGAGGGATAATAGAATATTATTATTTCAATGTTACTATTATTATTAACATATATAATTTTGTTCAATATTTCGTAGGTGTATTTGTATGAATTCGACTCACTCCGTGGTATTCCGGTAATGCGTCCACGTCAGTGTATACCAGTAGCTGTTTTGTCGTACACGAAAGACAAAATGTTGGAAGCGGAAATTTACCGCACGCGAGAATGCGCGAAGATGTCGTCGAGCGACCTTGAAGACTCCGGGTCGCAGTGTTCGAACAACAGCGCGTCAGAGAGTCTGAAAGGCAACGATCGATTCGCGAATAACCCGCAGTTGAAGGCGATCGTCGACGCCATCAACTCGCGCCCGATAAACAGCGCGCCGATTCTACCGCGTCGTAAACGAGTCGGCGCGATACCGACGGGTGGCGCCGGCGGTGTCGATAACTGCGTCTCCGTGTCGGAGCGGTTAGCCAACAATCCGCAGCTGAAAGCGATCGTCGATCAGATTAATTCGCGTCCAGCGTTGGAGAACGCTCCGATGTTACCTCCGCGTAACGGACGCGTGCCGCGCTCTAACGGTAAAGCGACGTATTACAATCAAACGCCGGCGGTTACGGCGTCCAGTCCGAATTACGGTTACAACGACGCGTATTACGACTACAACGACCAGTATTACGAGTACGTCTGCGATTCGGCAGCGCCCTCTACGTCGTCTTCGTCGTCATCGACCGCGTTTTACCAGAACAATCCGTGGCAGACGCAAGAACCGTCTGTCGGTCGTATCGGTGGTGGCGCCACCGGTAGCGTTAACGCCCAGCGAGGCGCTAACAATCTACAACACCATCGAGGAGGCAGCATGAACGCAGTGAGTCCGCGTCGTGGCAGTAACGGCTACCACTACAACCCCGGTAATCAAAAACAAATGCCGCCATCTGGTGGTGGCGCGTCGTCGTCAAAAAATTTCTGGGATAGTTACGAGTACGGCAGCGGGGCGCCTGCTCCGTCACGTGTCACCAATCAATATCATCAGCAACAAACAGCGCCGCTGCAGCGTCACAATGAAAACGGCTCGGGGGGCGCTGTTAATTTCGGTTACCACAGTTACAACAATGACAGTTATTACAACGTACAGCCTCAGAATCATCGCGGCGCCATTACCGGAGGCAACGGAGTCGCGAAGAGTTATCAGGGAGGACGTGGATTGTCTTTTAGAGGACGAGGAAGAGGTAGGTGAAACAGCAGCGGCTAGGTGACTTACGAGCTCAGTTCCACGCTCAGGTTTTATTCCATATTCCTCATGCTTCAGGACAGATAAACAGTACCGATTCTACAGTAATTGGGATATGAAAGTGATGCTGACGCTTCCATCAAAATTTGAAATTTTCTCCTGTAAAACTACTTGGAAACTAATTATACCTAGGAATGATTGATCTGTAGCGACCCTGTCTTATTAGAACGGCGCTAAAAGAAGCAAAGCTTGCCATCGATTCATTAGTGAAATTCTCGTTTTATCATTTCAGGGAGAGGCAATGGTTTCCAGCATTTCCATTGAACTGTCTGTATTGAACTCACATCGGTGAATACGTACCCCGCTAAACTCGTGATGATTCTAATTCTCTCATTCTGTTCAAACTGCTGTAGTTTTAATAAACGATTCATTGGTTCTTGATGTGCCATAAAATACAGTGAAAGCACTCTGCTCGCCTGGTCGCGATCCGTTGAGGCGCGGTCATTCCCGACAATCCGGGAACGATCGATTTGATGAAAAAACTGGGAGTTTCAAAGCACGGCATCGATATGTATACATTGTAACTGATGTTAGCTCGTGGCTTTTACAATACTCAGTATTTTATATTTGAATTTATGTATCATCATTATTGTTATTATTATTATAATTATCATCAGCATTATTATCTGATTATCATCTTATTATAATTATCTTATTATTATTATGATTATTATTATTATTATTATTGATTACTCTGTATTAAGAAACATCGAATAATGTTTTACCGACCTGTTATAGCTACACTGTCCCGATGCGTATAGTGTTTTTCCTGTTTTCATTTTGAGGGGCCATTATGCAAGCTCCCTCCATATACCTTCCCCTTATGTATGCAATATCTGCTGATTTGCATACTGGAAGGTGAGCTCCTTCGCTGCGGATTTGTACAGTAGAAGTCGCTTCATTCGGATCAGCTAAATTTACAAATTGATCTACCAGGTAATTCTGATATTGGTTTTAAGCTCCACCTATATATAATGATATGTAATTATAGATGTCGAGTCGTGATTTCTGATAAACTGGATGAATTTCGTTGGTACCAATGATCCTAACTATGCACGTTCTTCTGTACAGATCAGTGCCCTCTAAATGGAGTGGAACTTCTGTCACTGCAACGTTTTGATAGAGTGGAAACTCTGTCACTGCAGATTTCAGGTAGGGATCATTCATTTATTACATACGCATTAGGGAAGGGGGGAGGGGTCAGTGCAATTGCATACTGTAATGCTAAATGTATATGAAAAAATGGCCGATTCTGCGTACAGAGGGGAAGAGGGGTTGAAAAATTCAAATTTTATGCGTACGTAATAAACGAATGATCCCGTACTTGAAAAACCTATGAATAATTGAATAGCCAGTTGATTCGACCGACCAAGAAAAATCATGTTTACATGTACGTAGACTAATGCTTTGTGACAATTGTATTGTATTTCGTATTTAGACCACAATATTTTCAGCATAGTTATTTGCTACTATTATTCCATGTTAGTTATTATTATTACTATTATTATTGTATTATCTTCAATTTTTTTGCAATTTCGGTATTTTTGAAATGAAATATGATGCAGCCCTGACCCTCTGCGCCCCCTCGAGTGATTTGATGCCTCGTTATGACTGTCAAAACTTCACAGTGAATTGTCTTTAGGGATGGCTCCTGGCTGAAGGTTGACCACACTCAATGAAACAGTGAATTGTCTGTACGGGTGGCTCCGGGCTGAAGGTTGACCACACTCAATGAAACGGTGAATTGTCTGTAGGGGTGGCTCCGGGCTGAAGGTTGACCCCACTCAATGAAACAGCGAATTGTCTGTAGGGGTGGCTCCAGGCTGTAGGTTGATCACACTTGCGGTGAATGTGAATTGTCTGTTGGGGTGGCTCCGGGCTGTAGGGTGATCACACTTGCGGTGAATGTGAAT
The DNA here is from genome assembly GCF_964204645.1 of Tubulanus polymorphus. NCBI lineage: Eukaryota > Metazoa > Nemertea > Palaeonemertea > Tubulaniformes > Tubulanidae > Tubulanus > Tubulanus polymorphus. The sequence goes on from NC_134031.1 coordinate 2,523,674, forward strand.
TGTTTCTTCGGGTGGCTCCTGGCTGTAGGTTGATATATCTGCATTAGAAAGTGTTTGATAAATGACAATTTTACCAGTTGAAAATTCTCTTTCGTCATATCAATATTATATATAGATATATATATAAATTAGTGTATAATTTTTTTAGTATTTCATGCTTCTTTTTCAAGTTAAAGTCCTCATCGTTGATTTGATTATTTTCGTAGAAGTAATTGGCAAAGTACATGGAATGAACGAGTGTTTGAATGAACAATCGACGGTTAAATAGCCGTTCATTCAGTGTACTCTCCAATTGTGACGTTCGTTTTTTTCTCGGTCCCTTTAAAGTTTTCATGTCAATATTATTGTTGTGTTGTTGATGTGTGAAGCGCTTTCCGTTGTCAATTTTCCTATGGAAATAAAATATCAAAATGTACACAATGCTGTGTTGTTCAGTGTGTTGGAAGTGGAAATTGAATTCAATCTTGCAGGAATATTGTGGCTAAGAAGAATTCTAAATCTCGATTACGAGACCTCTTCACCGAAGACGCGAAACATTTGATAGAATTCGGAATCGAAAACGTCAGACGATCGAAAGATCGGTGAATTGCGTCATATGAGTAAAAACAACCAGTGACCTCTAATCACACGACGATATTTAGATGGCTTGCCAGGGATCGATTACCTCCGATTATCGCATTCCCTCGGCTGGGATTCGAATCGATGTTACCGAGACTGCCACGGTACGAAGTCTAGCGATGCCATCAGGTTCGAATCCCTACCGAGGAAGGATGTATTTGCCGGATGAATTTTTGACCCCTGCCTTCCCTGTGTCAAAACATAGTTGAAACCAGCAATTTGATACTCTTATCCCCTCGGAATATGTATCTTTTACTAATAATCCGGGATGTATTTCGTCAAAAGAATCTCAACCCCGAGGATGAGATTCATCCAAGAAATGCCTTCTTCTGGACCTTGGCCTTCTAACTATCTGAGATATGACACAAGTTCGATAAATAAGAATATAGAAACGAACGATCGATATTCTTCTTTATTCATTCATTACAACAGCAGATAAGAATAATTACAAATACGTGATGATAATAATAATGATAAATATAAATAATAAGAACAAAAAAGATATTTCAAACATCGACGACCTGGGTCCTGTAAATCACTATTGTGCTTGTAAACCAATAACATTCATCCACCACGTGGAGATACATCAAATAGATAATAATCCCGTAGCCAGGAAGTTTCAAGGGCAGATTTTATCCCAATAATTTTCGATGTAAGAATTTACTAATACAGCTCATCAAGAGATATCTAAGATTTGAGTCGGGTCAAATGCAGCAATCAAATTCAGCGTACTAATACCAATATGTTACCTTGTGACAAAGGTAGGATGTTTGGTGTCTCGTGTCGACCATTAAGCTTTTGCGTCGGTGACCAGTCAAACTGGTCGTAACTGATTGTCAAATGCCCCATTCGTCTGATGAGGGAGAGTTGGAGTTAATCTTATAGTGTAGGACAACGTTTTGGAGTTTTCCTCGAATTCAGAAAGAAACGCCAGCAGAAAAGAAAACATCGACCGTTAATTAAAATGCTATCCATTTTAAAGAAGTTAACAACATAATCTATGACAACATTCACTTAGCTCCAGTAACAGGAGAAGATTATAAAAGTTAAGACGGTGGGAGTTTATCCTGTAGTGTAGGTCTACGTTTCGGGGCTTTCCCAGTCGGGTCGACAGATTGAATTCTCGTGACTCCTCGAATCTCTGCGTATTTAAGCCGGAATGACCTATACGCGTATATATACGGCCACATGGCTGACTTGAGTGGTACGACGAAAAGACATATCCAATGAACGACGAATTGCGATAAATTGAGCTCCATCACATTTCCTAATTTCATAATTATAACGATCATCGTACTCAAGGCATTCAGCACTATTATACTCTTGATTCGCAGTGTATACTTCATATCTATAAGCTGTTCTGTAGTCATCGTTTCTTTCGTCAGAGTGGCGTGTTTAGCGTACATACCCAGGATTAGCGACATGATGCAAAGAGCGATAAACGACATCGAATCGATGGCGATCTCGATTCCGTGAAACGTCTCCCAACCTGCCACGAAATTCCCGAATAAAGTAGTCGACAGGCAAAGGCCATTGGTTTCGTACATAGCTTTCCCGAGATCGGGCAAAAACAATACAGGTATCAGGCAAATAATCATCCCGTACAACCAGGGAAATATCAAAGAGAGTCGAAAGAAGTGCTTGTTTTCAAAAACGGATGATTTGAAAAATGATAGAATTTCAATGACGCGTTCAGCAGACATGAATAGAATTGCAACGAGAGAAATTTGATAACTCAACGACCAAAGAATACCAACAGCCTTACAAACACCTGACTTCAGCAACCATAAAGCCCATTTGTGATACTCTCCTGAAGTTGTCTTACTCGTAAAAGCCACCAATACGATATATATAGCCATCGGTAATTCGGATAAAGCTACATTCGAGACAAGAATCGACGTGGCAAAATTTCGCTCGGTACACAGCTTCCAAATCGGTATGACGACATTGCCTACTAGTGACATCACCCCGACTAGCCATACTACGTTTTGAATAAAATCATCAGTCAACAGATCGCCGCAGGTTGAGAATTCGTCTATATTCGGCGTACAACGACGTATCGACGACTGCAGACAACAATAACTGAAATGTGACGTAATCAGTGTGGACAACGAGTCGATTTGAAAAGCTCTAGGATCGACATCGACCGGCAAGTTCCGGGAAATATCTAATTCTACCAAACTATTCATATCAGAGAATGCCAAACCATCGATTCTATTTAACCGGTTTTTCTTCAGGGTTAACTTTTGCAAGGCGACAAGTCCCCGAAAAGAAAAATCTTCGATAACCGAAATGGCAAAATAAGAAAGGTCGAGACGTTTTAGCGAAACTGCACCGATGAAAGCAAGGGGTTCAATGGTGGTTATTCGGTTTCCGCGAAGCTCAAGACGGCGCAGATTCGTCAGACCCCTGAAAGCGTTTCGTGGTAAAATCGAGACAAAGTTGAACGCCAGGTTGAGCTCGTAAAGACTCCCCATCGTAGAGAACGCAGATGTCGGAAGAGAATTAATATGGTTGTAAGACAGATCGAGACGTGCCAATGAATAATACTCTGAAAATGTATCGTTAGTCAGCAATAATCTGTTATAAGAGAATACCAGACCTCGTAAATCTTTAACCATTTTTGACGGTAGTTCGGTTAAATTTCTACCCAAACAATCGACAAACAGTCCAAATTGACGACACGTTTCAACTTGACCATCGGCAACTGAGCAATACTTTTCGTCGTCGCCGTTTTGTTTGCAGTCTACTTTTCCATCGCAGACGTGTTTCTGCGATAGACAAAACGAAGAGTTCTTACATCGAAAACTGCCGGCACAAGATCGTCTGGGACATTCTAGTTCATCTTCACCTGACGGACAATCGGAAACACCGTCACAAACTCTTCTTTCGTGAATACAATACGACAAATGACATTTGAACATGTGCGGACACGTGAAATTGCGACAGTTCTTCAAGTGTTCGTTTCGACGACAAACGGGACCGATCATGTTGGGATTTTCGTAAATGCAAGCGTCGTATCTGGCAAAACAATTATGATTCGTTTCAAGGTCACACCTGACGTCATTTCTCGCCTCGCAATAGCGCCGGAAGTTCGTTCTAACACGGAATTTAGTTATCTCGTTGTATTCAATTCTTCTCAGACGATTGTAACGGACATTTTCCTGTTCCAGAACGTTGTGAATAATGTCTTCGTCTTCCCCGTGCTCGCAGTCGGCTACCAGATCCAGGAAATTCCTCTTGTAGATACATTCTCCCGTGAAACACTGAAACCGGCCCTTACAGATATCGTCCGTCCAACTGTCAGTACAATCCTCATCGGAGCCGTCCCGACAATGCTCGATCCAGTCACATCGTTTCGCGATCTGAATACATTCACCAGATCGACAATGGAACTTTCCGCTTTCGCATTTCGGATAAGTGCAGTACGCCTCATCCGAACCATCTTCGCAATCACGTACGTGATCGCAGTGTAGAGATATAGGGATGCATCCTCTTCCGTCATCGCAAGTGAACGTCGACTGATCGCAAATACCGCAGTTCAGTTCATCTATACCGCCGTTACAGTCGACGCTTCCGTCGCAGACTCGTCCGATTGATATACACGTGCCATCTAAACACCGGAATTGCGTCACGTTGTTACAAACGTATCGATTCGATATCGGTGGAACTTCGCAGATAACGTTTATCACGCGAGGATAATTAACGGCCGGCTTTAAATATCCGGGTAATTCTAGATACGGCTGTTGACTGCAAGAAGTTTGACGTAGAACCCATTTGTACGGTTTCATGAGGTATTCTTGCCAACTCAACGATTCGGCATTTTTCTCGATGTAGTTACACACAGTCTCGTTCTCGTCCGCTTTCACCCAAATTGCTCCGTATTCCGACCTGTGACGCCAGATCTGCAGATACTGATTGAGGAAATCCATGTCATTTTCGGTAATGTTCGCTACTGTCGCGTTATCAGCCTCAGTGCTACAATACCATGTAGAAAGAGAATACCACAGTTCCCGCGTGAGCAATCTACGCGAACTCAATAACTGGATACATCTTCCATTGAACTGCGTCCAGTTTTGTGGACAGTCGATCATATCAAATCTTTCAGCATCGAAACCAAATTCTGTTTTGTCCGCTTGATTTTTAATTCGTTCTACACGTTGCGTCGTCCGATTGGCTGATGTCGTCTGATTGGCTGATGTCGTCTGATTGGCTGATGTCGTCTGATTGACCCGTTCTTCAGCTGCGTCAGTTCTAGTTGCGGTCGGTTTGATGTTTTTCTCGCACACATGCGCTGGCGCAACAAACTGCGAACTGCACGCTGTAGCGAAAGACCTCCATGCCATCCGAGGATTTAACGGTGATATCACTGCGCAATGAAATGATTCTTGTTGGAAAGGTTGAACGACTCGGTCGTTCAGTTTTTGTTGTGTTGAGATCATATAACCGATGATGTCAAAATCGGACCAGGACGGATCCAGCACTGGTGTTCCGTCTATCCATTCGTGTCTTTTGGTCTGGAATTCGCAGATATCGTAATGTTAGACCTTATTTATATCAACCATTCAATTATAACATTTATTTTCGAAACCTTACCTCCTGGTTATAAACGATGCCTACAAATATAACAGTTGCTTGGTCTCCGGTCTTGGAGTTCGGGTAGAGTTCATCCCTCCATTCGACCAAGAACAAGTATTTGAGGACGTTCTCGACTTCTTCAGTTTTAAACGTTAGTAACCTACCACCCTCTTGTTCGCAATGCTTGCTCGCATTCAACCACGTGTCATTTGCGTGCTACAAATAACGATTCGTTCGTTAAATATTGTTAAGAAAATACCAAAATAATCTAAGAGCCCCTCCATGAGCTCGAATGCGGCGGTGGCGACAGTTTGTCGATGCGTCGCCTCTTAGATTTTCAAGAAAGTTCCGTACATTTTCATACTTTTCTAAAGATAGAGATGTAATTATTCCACAGTTATTGAACTTACCTTAAATAATTTGTAGCACGTGTTTTTGTATCTATGATAATCGTAATCGTCTCCGCATAGCGATGAAGGTCTAATTAATGCTTTCGGTTTATCGTAGGATTTAACCGCGTATCTCAACGTTGTCTTTGACAGAGGAAAGAGCGGATTCTTCTCCGGCGATAGTTGTATATGCAAAGGCGATAAATCGAATGTTTTCACTCCGTACTGAGGGATGTTTGATGCCATTTTACTGAGCGTGCCTGTAACCCCCAACTCAAGCATGTATAACGAGGTGTTTTTCGTCCCGTATTGCAATAGCGCGAATGTCTTCAATATCAATTGGTTGATGTTATGTATGAAGTCGATTTCGAAGTAGCATCGCCTCGTATCGGGGCAGAAGCTAGAGTTAGGGTGGCGCATTAACGTCAAAGAGCTGGATTTCTTCTCCGATATCACTACAGTACCGCACTCCTCTATGAAACGCGTCTCATTGACAGGGATTAGACCGCTAAAATTCATCACCTTAAACGAATAGAAATAAATAGAAAATTGTTTCACGCGGCGTTTGTATGGTGGCCGATTTAGGCCATACTAAAAAATTCTTGTACGGCCAAACGCGCGACACAAACAATTCTCGACATGAACAAAATGTTTTGATTTCTCGCGCGATGAAACGTGAAAAAGTGTATATATGCTGGTGTTTGGCCGTAGAGAAGTTTTTCAAGTGGCCCGAATCGGCTACGATACGTTTGGCACATTATCGAAGTCTGACCAATGTTCAGAATGGAGCAAGCTCAGCTCATCGGTTTACCTGTCTAGAATAGTCGCATAGCTCGTGCGTTGATACCCCGAACAACAGTGGAGAAATCAGTGAGATGCTAAACAGCAGCAGCATCTGCGAAAAAAGAACATTTCTTTCTTCATAAATATTTCCTATTTCAGCAGCTCTGTACTCTGATTTATTTGTAAATTACGTTACCTTAAAATCCAGGAGGAAGTCGTTTTTGAAAAAGTTTGTTTTCGCGTAGAATCACAATCTGCAGAATCACAAGTTGTCGAGAGTGTCTCTGGATCCGCCGGATTCGCCGGATACAATGCGCAGAGTACCGAGTGGGGCGCGGTAAAAATCTACTACCGGATTAGACAAACAAGCAGATGTACGCGACACTTACACAAACGATTTTAATGAAGCTCTCAGAAAGGTTAAAACTGACGAATCAAGAGAACAATAGATTAAAAGATGACAGTGTTATTCAATACGATCAACGCGCAGTTTTCCGTTTGACAAGTTCTCATGCGTATGTTAGGTTTGGCTAAAACATTGCTCCATTCATTGTGTTGCAGATCTCAAACAATTGTCGCTGTTGGCAGATTTTCCAAACCGAAACTATAACGTTAGCGAAGACATCATACATCTTGTCAGAAGGAAATCCTACTTTGATTTAAGAATCGAATATCAATCAAACATCTTCAAAAATCGGTTTATATTCGACACAAGCCGGTAACGATTATAGGATGAAATTGGAAATTCTAATTCTTTTGCAGAAATGATAACAACAGAAATACAATAAATCGTGGCCGTTAATGAGAATGCTTTCCATTTGATAGAAGTAGACAACATAATCTATGACAACATTCACTCTGCTCCAACCATAGTAAGATATTATAATAGTTAAGACGGTGGGAGTTTATCCTGTAGTGTAGTTCTACGTTTCGGGGCTTTCCCAGTCGGGTCGACCGATTGAATTCTCGTGACTCCTCGAATCTCTGCGTATTTAAGCCGGAATGACCTATACGCGTATATATACGGCCACATGGCTGACTTGAGTGGTACGACGAAAAGACATATCCAATGAACGACGAATTGCGATAGATTGAGCTCCATCACATTTCCTAATTTCATAATTATAACGATCATCGTACTCAAGGCATTCAGCACTATTATACTCTTGATTCGCAGTGTATACTTCATATCTATAAGCTGTTCTGTAGTCATCGTTTCTTTCGTCAGAGTGGCGTGTTTAGCGTACATACCCAGGATTAGCGACATGATACAAAGAGCGATAAACGACATCAAATCGATGGCGATCTCGATTCCGTGAAACGTCTCCCAACCTGCCACGAAATTCCCGAATAAAGTAGTCGACAGGCAAAGGCCATTGGTTTCGTACATAGCTTTCCCGAGATCGGGCAAAATCAATACAGGTATCAGGCAAATAATCGCCCCGTACAACCACGGAACTATCAAAGAGAGTCGAAAGAAGTGCTTGTTTTCAAAAACGGATGATTTGAAAAATGATAGAATTTCAATGACGCGTTCAGCAGACATGAATAGAATTGCAATGAGAGAAATTTGACAACTCAACGACCAAAGAATACCAACAGTCTTACAAACACCTGACTTCAGCAACCATAAAGCCCATTTGTGATACTCTCCCGAAGTTGTCTTGCTCGTAAAAGCCACCAATACGATATAGATAGCCATCGGTAATTCGGATAAAGCTACATTCGAGACAAGAATCGACGTGGCAAAATTTCGCTCGGTACACAGCTTCCAAATCGGTATGACGACATTGCCTACTAGTGACATCACCCCGACTAGCCATACTACGTTTTGAATGAAATCATCAGTCAACAGATCGCTGCAGGTTGAGAATTCGTCTATATTCGGCGTACAACGGCGTATCGACGACTGCAGACAACAATAACTGAAATGTGACGTAATCAGTGTGGACAACGAGTCGATTTGAAAAGCTCTAGGATCGACATCGACCGGCAAGTTCCGGGAAATGTCTAATTCTACCAAACTATTCATATCAGAGAATGCCAAACCATTGATTCTATTTAACAGGTTTTTCTTCAGAGTTAACTTTTGCAAGGCGACAAGTCCCCGAAAAGAAAAATCTTCGATAACCGAAATGGCAAAATAAGAAAGGTCGAGACGTTTTAGCGAAACTGCACCGATGAAAGCAAGGGGTTCAATGGTGGTGATTCGGTTTCCACGAAGCTCAAGACGGCGCAGATTCGTCAGACCCCTGAAAGCGTTTCGTGGTAAAATCGAGACAAAGTTGAACGCCAGGTTGAGCTCGTAAAGACTCCCCATCGAAGAGAACGCAGATGTCGGAAGAGAAGTAATATAGTTGTAAGACAGATCGAGACGTGCCAATGAATAATACTCTGAAAATGTATCGTTAGTCAGCAATAATCTGTTATAAGAGAATACCAGACTTCGTAAATCTTTAACCATTTTTGACGGTAGTTCGGTTAAATTTCTACCCAAACAATCGACAAACAGTCCAAATTGACGACACGTTTCAACTTGACCATCGGCAACTGAGCAATACTTTTCGTCGTCGCCGTTTTGTTTGCAGTCTACTTTTCCATCGCAGACGTGTTTCTGCGATAGACAAAACGAAGAGTTCTTACATCGAAAACTGCCGGCACAAGATCGTCTGGGACATTCTAGTTCATCTTCACCTGACGGACAATCGGAAACACCGTCACAAACTCTTCTTTCGTGAATACAATACGACAAATGACATTTGAACATATGCGGACACGTGAAATTGCGACAGTTCTTCAAGTGTTCGTTTCGACGACAAACGGGACCGATCATGTTGGGATTTTCGTAAATGCAAGCGTCGTATCTGGCAAAACAATTATGATTCGTTTCAAGGTCACACCTGACGTCATTTCTCGCCTCGCAATAGCGCCGGAAGTTCGTTCTTATGCGCTTCCTCCTGCTATCGTGAACTTCAATTCTCCTTGATTTCATATAAACAAATTTTGCTTCGTCTTCCATATCGTAGAATGAGTCATCGTCTTCCCCGTGCTCGCAGTCAGCTACCAGATCCTGAACGTTTTCCTGAAAGATGCATTTGCCACTGTAACACCGAAACCGATCCTTACAGATGTCGTCCGTCCAGCTGTCAGTACAATCCTCATCGGAGCCGTCCCGACAATGCTCGATCCAGTCACATCGTTTCGCAATCTGAATACATTCACCAGATCGACAATGGAACTCTCCGCTTTTGCATTTCGGATAAGTGCAGTACGCCTCATCCGAACCATCTTCGCAATCACGTACGTGATCGCAGTGTAGAGATATAGGGATACATCCTCTTCCGTCATCGCAAGTGAACGTCGACTGATCGCAAATACCGCAGTTCAGTTCATCTATACCGCCGTTACAGTCGACGCTTCCGTCGCAGACTCGTCCGATTGATATACACGTGCCATCTAAACACCGGAATTGCGTCACGTTGTTACAAACGTATCGATTCGATATCGGTGGAACTTCGCAGAGAACGTTTATCACGCGAGGATAATTAACGGCCGGATTCTGAAATCCGGGTAATTCTAGATACGGCTGTTGACTACAAGAAGTTTGACGTAGAACCCATTTGTACGGTTTCATGAGGTATTCTTGCCAACTCAACGATTCGGCATTTTTCTCGATGTAGTTACACACAGTCTCGTTCTCGTCCGCTTTCACCCAAATTGCTCCGTATTCCGACCTGTGACGCCAGATCTGCAGATACTGATTGATGAAATCCATGTCATTTTCGGTAATGTTTGCCGCGGTTGAATTCTCATACTCGCCTTTGCAGTACCTCGTAGCAAGGTCATAAGACAATTCCCGTTTAAGCAGCCGACTAGAAGCCAACAACTGGATACATTTTCCATTGAGCTGCAACCAGTTTTGTGGACAGTCGGTCATATCAAATCTGTCGGCGTCGAAACCAAATTCAGTTTTGTCCGTTTGATTTTTGCTCTGTTTTAGTGTCGTCTGATTGATTGATGTCGTCTGATTGGCCAGTTCTTCGACGTCGATATCAGTTCTGATTTTTTTCTCGCACACATGCCCTGGCGCATCGAACTCCGCACTGCAAGCTGTAGCCATTGAGTTCCATTCACTAAGAGGATTGTTTGGTGTCATCACTGTGCAATGAAATAATTCTTGTTGGAATGGTTGCATGATTCCGGGATTGATCAAATGCTTCATTTGGACTGTGGTGAGGAACGCGTTTCTTTCGTCTTTAAACCAAGACGGATCGAGCACGGGAGTTCCGTCCAGCCATTCGTGCCTTCTATGCTGAAAATGATAGTTTGTAATATAGCAACAAACCCCGATATTCATTTTGAAGCATCTAGAATTGTAACGGTTTCTTATGGTACTGGAGGACATTCCTTTGCAATATCATCTAATTTCATTAGTTTGTGTGAAATGATTCTATCTACTAGATAAAATCTGTCCACGATAAGAAACGAAACGAACGTCAGACAAACATGGACTTTTGAATACTAAAACCGTTATTTCATACTTTATGCGATGGAATTGATACCCAGCCTCACCTTCAAGTTATAAACGATGCCTACAAATATAGCAGTTGCTTGGTCTCCGGTCTTGGAGTTCGGGTAGAGTTCATCCCTCCATTCGACCAAGAACAAGTATTTGAGAACGTTCTCGACGTCTTCAGTTTTAAACGTTAGTAACCTACCACCCTCTTGTTCGCAATGTTTGCTCGCATTCAACCACGTATCCTTTTCGTACTGTAGTATAGAGACATTGAGTGAAAACATTTTCAGAAATAACATAGACAATATGAATAACATTGATAGAGATAAGTAAAGGACATTCAGCAAAAACATATGTCTAAACACCGGCTAACCTTGAATAATTTATAGCACGTGTCTTTATATCTATAGTATTCGTCATCTCCACATTGCGATGAAGGTCGAATCAATCCTCTCGGTTTATCAAATGATTTCACCGCGTATCTTAACGTTATCTGCGCTTGTTTAGTAACTACGGAGCCCATAATCGGATACAGATCAATCAGCAATGGTGAAAGGTCAAACGTTTTCCATCCGTATTGAGGAATATTTGATGCCACTCCTAATCCGTAACTGCCCGGCTCGTAGTTAAACAGGGTTGTTCCGTTTCGCCCGTATTGTAATAAGCGGAATATGACCGTCACATAGTTGGCGTTATGTATGAAGTCGATTTCGAAGTAGCATCGCCTCGTATCCGGGCAGAAACTAGAATTCGGGTGATGTTTTAACGTCACAATACTGGATTTTCTCTCGGACAGTACTATAGTACCGCACTTTTCGATATAGAATGTCTCCACGATTGGACTTGGGCCGTTGAAGTTCATTACCTAACACATAAAACAAATTGATAAATGACTAAACCAACCACCACTAATTTGGTTATCGACCCTTATTTGAGTTATTAAGATGTCCTATAGACAATAAGATAAAATCCCACTATTTACAGATTAAAAGAATTTAAAAACCAGAATTTATTTATTAAATCTAAAATATTTAAAAGACACGACGTTTCGATCTCACCCTAGAGATCATCACCTGACGATGATCTCTAGGGTGAGATCGAAACGTCGTGTCTTTTAAATATTTTAGATTTAATAAATAATTCTGGTTTTTAAATTCTTTTAATCTGTAAATAGTGGGATTTTATCTTATTATCCGTTCACCACGTTTGAGTGTGGTCATCGTTCTATAGACAATATTGTGCAGCATACGTATCTTGCAAAATTGAAATGGTTTTGCATGATGTATTGATTGTTTCTTTCATTTTACTCAATTTTTCAAATGAATATTAAGCAAAGCATATTTCCTAACGCCACGCCTTTCTGTTCATATACGTATTTGGTAAGAATAATTTTCCCTACCTGTTTTGAATAATCGCATTCGAAAGCGGAAGTCGTCCCGAGAAAGAATGCTACGGTTATCAACAAAGCGGCGCCCATTTTAGTTCCATTCAGTGGGTAGATTTCAATCCGCGGCATCTGCTGTACAATCAATTCGTCAACTTTTTCAAATGTCTTTTACAGTTTCAGACTAATACGAATGACCCGATCGATCTCGCTGGTTCATTGTTCAAATGTCTACGAGACAATGCCAGAAAATTATGAACGAAGAAAGGCGTAGCGTAAAACTGTCTGCACAAGATGTTTTATGTATTTGGCAGCTCTTAATTATTTAACTTACTGCGTGATTTTGAAATTAGATATTCTCGATATCATCTCGTAAGATTTGTAATTTATAGTTTAGGCACACACCCAAATTTAGTCGGATACGTCTGGTTTTTCTGAAATAATGCATGGGGCTATAGCAGTCCTTTACTACACGATGGTTTCTTCGTGTCAAGTCCAGCGCGATGCGGAGAAACGCAGAAACGCAGAAACGCAGAAACAGGTGACACGTATCCGAACGTTTCCCTTTGTGTCGTGTGCGTGTACGAGAAACATTGTTTCGTGAAACTGTTATGTTGTTTCCTATAGGGTAAGACAGGTTACGTTAAGGGAAAAGTCAAATCTATGGAGAATTGAACGCTGGTTGATTTTATTTGAAATTCGAATGCGTGCAGCATTCTTGTTACAAGATCGTAAACGCGAAATGAGTATACCGTTACGGACAGATAGTAGAACCGACAAATGAACGAGGAAATTCGTTCGAATGCGACTTCATGTTTGAAGGATTTATTCATGTTGTCGAACGTTTTTTCGTATTCAATGACCTTCAAACAATGAATAATATTTTTCCGAAAATGAATATTTCATGACGTTTAAAGATTTGTATATAGTCATCGGGTTAAATGCAACATTGAATGGTTTTTCGTAAAGATACCTATTGACTATAGTCGACCTCGACATGAAGTCGATAATGGATTATGTCCCGACGGATGAGAGAAAATAATATGAAGCTATGTCGGGTAGATTGTAGAATAACACAGAGGAAACCGCTTTGGGGACACATTAACTGCTCAACCAGCTTCATAAATCTTGCTGGATCAACAAAATTCGACTGAACTTATGTATATAAATTGCCAGAAGGCGGCAATAAAGATGTACATCATCAGTTAGTCGGGGTTAATAATAATAATGCATATGTTTCGTAATGTTAGTTGCTTACTTACGAAGATACTCGAGAACCATATAGAAAAAGCACTTCACACAGAATGTAACATAACTTGAAAAATCGTCTTCAAACAGCGCCACTTCAACAACATATAATGACAAACATTGACGAGTAAGATGCGCAAGACAGAAGATATGAATTGCACGAAATTTAGGCAATTGAAGAAGAAAGTAGTAGTTGTTGCGACTACACCGAATGATCACAAAGCGCGCAGTAGTCGAGGCTGGATGTCGTCGGAAAGTTTTTGATTTTTCCTAAATCCGACGTTTTTGATTGATTCAACTCGGGTGCGCGTGTATACTGAAAAATGAATTCGTCGCTATCACCGGGATTCGAAACTCACAGAAACGAATCTATATCGAGCGGCGTTAAGTCTAAACGACTGTAGTGGAATATTTTAATAGACAAAATGAGGAAACAACAGCAGAAATTTAGTTACCCAGTAGAAAAGGGCTCTTCTAGTCGCAGGTATGCCCCACTTCGAGGATCTGCAGATGTATACGCGATGGACGACGATTCGAAAGGTCAGTAACTATATATCTTTTATTCGCGGCGGGTTTTAGGTGATCCGAAGCTTTTTTTGTGCAATTTCAGCTAATTCAATTCGTCCGTTCAATTTAATCATTCATGTTCTATCCACAAAGAAAATAAATTCAAAATCCAAGATTTCCAATTATTCACGAAATACATTAGAATATTTCCTCAGTTATATGCGATAAAAAAGAAAATCAACATTTTACCCCATTTTTTATGTATGAATATTTTCATTAATGGTTCGATTCGTTCAAGATACATCACGACTCCCGACAGTATCGCGGTACCACCAAACAGAAACGTTTCTAGATCCATTACGCTTATCTCGCTATTAGCACCTTGAATATCCGGCATACTGGTATTATTAGGCATCACGAATATTTCCTAAAAAAATGGCACTCTCTTGAAAAAAAAGCTCGGGATAGTTTCATCGATATGAATATCCAATTCGTCCATAAATTCATGGGATATGATCTTTAGGTGAAATGAAAATTCTTTGCTTGTCTGTTAAAGATTCAATGATAATCGAATTGCAAAAGGCAAGTATCCGCACTTATTTTACGCCTGTTTAATCCAGATCGATTTAGACTGATGGACCCAGTTCCACAGTTACGAGTTAGAGATAACTCTGAGTTAAAGTTAGTTCATTTTCAATGAGTTAACTCTGAGTCAAATCTTAACTCGGAACTGCGGAACTGGACCCTGAAGTTCATCCGGATTTTGAGAAATCCGAATTGGACGTCATATTGGACGTGCATTTATTCATAGGTGAACCGTGAACATTATCTGG